>NC_091278.1:1823333-2127222 GCF_042100115.1 Alternaria dauci
ACTCTCCTCCTTGCGCAATGCTTCTGTGGTCTCGAACTGTTCGTGAATAGTAAACGCTTCTGGCAAAGATTTGATCAATCTTACCCCGCATCTCCGTGTCGCAGATTTATGCTGGATGCGTGTTCGGCGTGAAATAACCGACGCGGTACGAAGACGCCGAATCTGTACGTAGTCGATCAGCTGCAATGGCAAAATAAACGCAATGGTTGCAAGAAGCACAAGAGATTAGAAAAAGAAAAGGAGAATAAACTTCAACCTAACAATTTTGTCGTGACATGTCAACATTAGCAATTGCGTATGCCTCACACCACAGCTACGTCACCCAGCACACGCGGTGCAGTCACGATCGTTACATTAAACTCTCAACTCTTGACGTGCTACTCTTACTGCCCAATCACAAAAGTCCACGCAAACCACGTCGTCAAGGAACGCCATTCCGAACGCCGTGAACAATGGGTATAGTTTCAGAACGCTTCCATGCTAGGATCCGATGCCGATCTCGTAGCCAAGCATCACCTCGGTGGATGCTCCCTCCCAGCCTCTGTTTCCGCCTGTTGAGATGAGAAAGTTACACGTGGGGTCGAGGTATAATTGTGATATGACGCCTGTGCGATGTCCGGGGACGATGAAGAAGGGGGTTGCGGCCGCGCCGGCTTTTGGGCCCGCCTCGTCGTGTGTGAGATCGTAGAGGCGAAGGATGTCGTATGACGCGCTGATGTACGTTAGTAATTGTCTCATGATGTACGTGAATCTGTGCGCATGTGAAGAAAAAGAAGGATGGGAGAGGGAGAGATCAACGTACCAGATGAGGTGTCGTCCATTGGGCATAGCCCGGACGGCACTTACAGTGCCACTGACGCTGGGGAATCTGAATGTTCGTCGCGGTTCTCGTAGGCTTTTGTGTAGACTGTACTCGTCCACTGTGCCGTTTCGCCGACCAGCGTAGATGAAGTTGCCGTCTGGTGACCAGCATGCATTCATGCACCACGGAGGTGTGTTTCGTGGTGGTGTTATGCGTGCGACGGGATTTGGTTGCCGCCGGTCCCAGATACGTAATGTGCCGTCCATCGACGCGTCGACAAAGGTTGTCTCAGAGGAAGCTGGCTGTTCGGTTTGGTTTGCGGACGTGGTTGCAGGTTTCTCGATATCCTCTGCATGTGGCAGACCGTTGGAAGCGCCATTGAGTTGAACGTCTGCAGTTCCATTTGCTGTTGGTTGTGTGTCAGCGGCTGCTGGGGGTTCCTTCACTTGCTCTGCAGCTGGCTCCTCGGGTGCTTGTACAGGACCGCCCATGTCCATCATATCCATATCAGCGTTGGCGTCTTCGTCAGCCTGTTGTATGCCGTTCGCAATGGCCCTCGAGAACTCGTCGTCATCATCGCCGAACGAAGGAAGCGTGGCTGAGAGGTTGTTCTCCTGGCCGTCGCCGAACAACGAGTCCTGATCCTTGTCTCCGAACAACGAGTCGTCTGGAGATCCTTGGGCATCTTCTGTGCCCTCCTCCTTTGGTATGACGGGCTTTGTATCGACGCCGTTGGAGAGGGTGCCGTTGGCTCGGGGTCGGGCGGCATTGTTGGAGGAGAAGGTGCCGTTGGAAAGCGGGAGGGTTTCCGTGTCCTGTGGTATAGGGAGCGTAGACAGCGGTCGTTGCTCGATTGCGGAGATCTGGCCGCCGCTAGTCTCAAACTTCCTCTTGACTTGGCCGGTATTCAGATCCCAGTCGTTGATGGTCTTGTCCCAACTACCACTCAGCACCGATGTCTCGTCCTGTGACAACGTCAAGACGGACACAGCCGAGGTATGGTTCTTGAGCGTGTGTATGCGTGTTCCTTCCTGGTGGCGTACAGACTGCAGGTTTATGCCTCCCGAGTCGAGACCAGACAGCAGCCACAGGGCTTGGTGGTGGACTGCAAGCGAGTATACAGGAGACAGGCTCTCGGGCGCGGCGCTGTCTTCGTTCTCCCAGTATGACAGAAGCACTCCGGCCTTTGTGACGGAATCGACAAAGGGATGCCGCTGGGCCACGGTCAGGGCAAGCTTTCCGTTGGCAGTATCCACCCAGTTGAACTTGCGTATGTAGCCGTCTGCCCCGCCGCTAAAGACCCAACGCATGTCCGGTGTGGCCGTGATGGCGTTGATCGAGGTACTGTGCGGCGCGGCGATGGTGGGTATTATGTCGTACATGGGCGCATTCAAGGCCTCTTGTCGCACGCTGGGACGGAAGGGCAGATTGCCGAGCACGCCTGAAGCTGCTGCTCGAGGGCTGGGTGAGGTATAGGTAACGGCAGGGTTAGCGTCGGGTTGTCTGGGTGTGCCTCCATTGGGTATGCTACCGCGCGGTCGCTGTGAAGGGCTGTCGGGCTCGTCCTGGTCTTGATCTTGGTCCTGGTCCTGATCCTGGTCCTCATCGTCGTTGTCGTTGTCGCCCTCTGCCTCGTCGTCGTCATTGTCGCCGTCGTCTGCATCGTCGCCCTCTTCCTCTTCGTCTACATCCATCGCATCTGCCTCCTCCTGTTCGTCTTCCTCCTCGGCGGAACCTGTTGCGCGCCGTCAGTCAACCGCTGCATGCAGAGGGCTGGGGATATTTACTGTTGCCATTCTCGTAATCATCCTCTTCATTCATGTTGAGTCCATGCGCATGAGCCAATATCGCATGCGCACAACTGTCAAACTGCCGTGTCGCCGTGGATTCAACGCGCACATGTTCGCGTTGGGGGACATGGATGAGGCTCGGCCTAGCGTCATCCTCCGCAGCGCTAATTCATGTTGGGATTAGTACGACTTTCCATTCCAGCGCTTTCTTCGTGACATGTTCCCTTGCACACATTCATGTGTTATCATGTCAGCCGTTTGGGTTCTTTGGCCTCACAAAGAGGGCGCCAAAGCTCAAGACCTTCCGTCGCACAGGCTGCACTGGAGGCCGTGTCGAGACCACATGGCATGGTCGATAACTTGTGGATGATCAGCCATCTGGCCCCATCTTCCCAACAGTTGCTGTAAACGATCGCTACTGACGGCTGCTTAACAACTGACTCGCCTTGAAGATTATTTTTAATACCAACCCAAGTACCGTCAAGGTGATAGACTCTGTATATCAGGTAGACACGTCAAAAGTATGGGGCTGCTTTCCAAACTGAGGTTCAGGCTGCCAGCGAGGCGGAGCGGCTCGAGACCCCCGCAACCCTCAGGGCAGCCTAGCAGCATGGCTCTCGCCGTCAAACCCGTGGCTGACAGCGGGATGGCCGAGCTTGTGGTGATTGATTCATCTTTCTGGGGATAGGGCAGTGGAGAAAAGAAAGTTTTGTTCCATGCCAGCACACAGTCGCAGAGTTGGGCAGGGTGCGGTTTGGGGGTGCTCGCACAGGCCAAGGCCTTGCCCTGTCTTGACGAAACTACTCACAGCTACTGGGAAGATTGGTGCAAAGTAACATAGACAGCTTGGGTGCGTACATTGAACTCATAAAAGCATCGTGTCGGTGGTTGCGTGGGCTCTATGCTCAAAAGGCAGACAATGACGTGACGCCTTGTTACTCGACCACGCTTACGGTGCCGCAACACCACCATTCAGCCTCATGCCCCTTACATCTTGCCGGCCCCAGTTCCTCTCCACCACGCAAGAATTATCGTGACACCCCGATCGCACAGACTTGCGCCGCGTTCCATGTCTGTTGCACTGCCCCTACGCGCCGGGGGTTGGTTGGTCCAGAGCAGCGTCTTCACGCCCCAGTCTAACGAGCTGTAGCCGCCGAAGCCACCTCTGGCATGGTTTCAATATCAGCCTGGTACGGCGATCATGCAGGCTTCACAACTGCGCCGCAATAGATTCCCCGATCATGTACTGCATATGCCCGAGAGCCGCAATCTACAATGAAGCATTAAACCTTTTCTCTTTCCACGTCCTGTGCATGTGTAAAGCTTCGAGTGAATCCCGCAGCCATGGCGACCTTCGCTCCATCGCCCACTATGACAGCTTCCAACCTGACAACGACTGAGGCAGAAACTGCCCTGGAAACTGACTTGGCTCTACCTGGCATCAAGCGTGGTATTGCCATTGGAGTAGCGTGTTCCGTGTCGGTCGTCGTTATCGCCATTCTCGCCTTCTTTGCCATCAGACGGAGGAACCGCGTGCTAGCTCGAAGAGCACAACTTCATACAACAAAGACAGAGGCCATGGATGCCGAAGCCGGACCCCAAGAGAAGGCTTGGTGGGCCGCCACACCTGCGTCGTCGCCATCATTACCTCCGCCGCCACCTGTCGAAGCAGATGCTCAGATCATCTACGAGCTGGATGCAGGTCAGATACCCGAACTGTACGGCGATATCGCTGCGCAAGAAGTAGATGGGAACGGCAAGCACCACGACATGTCGGAAGAAGCGGAAGATTTGTACGCCCGGAAACTCGAGCAGTGGAAAGCATGGAGCATGGCATTTGAGCCAGAGCCTCTAGGTCCTACCCTTGAGACCGTATATTCGCGCCTACCACTCCTCACAATCTCACCACCTGAGGCCTCTCCTGGTGAGGTGTCGCCGTTACTACGTTCATCATTGTGTTATTCTTCGCAGGACGCTTCGCCAATCTCACCGCCTCCAAATGCGCATTTTCCATCGGGTCATCGCGAGAACGCAAACACCTGAGCCACGGCCTTGTGAGACTTTCCCACAAACGAAACAACACGATAAAAGCTCCGAATTCTAAGCCGCACACGAAGAGGTCTGTGGGATCCCGGACACTGCCAGCCATAACGAAGGGGTTAAAATGGGTATATTCCGATGACGCCTAAAAAGAAAACACAAGACACTATCATACAACGTGCCATTGTGATTACAATGGTGGTCTCAAATCCTTCTCGAACCGCCCTTCTTCTCCATCGATTGGTGAATCTAGAAAGAGCCGCTCTCTACTTCATTTCCTTACGCCTGCCGGAGCCTGGCAATTCTACGGCAAAGCTCCGATCACCGGCTGCTTCCACAGGGACAACGGGACTGGCGAGCTCAGAAGGGCGCCACCCACTTGAATTTCCAGCCTCCATCTCCGCCGGGCCAACCGCTCTATGTTCCCTGATATCTGGGCCCATCCCCACTCCGGCTTTCTCAAAGTCGTGCGCAGCGTCGCTGGCGGCGGATGCTTCGGACAGGCGGCGCAACCGGGACCGTCTTCGTCGAACAAAGAAGCAGCCTGCTAGCAGAAGTAGAATTATAGCAATGGCAGCTCCTACACCGATGCCCGCGCTGGCACCAGAGCTAAGGCCGCCGCTTCCGGACACGGCAGTCGGGCTTGAGGAAGCTGAGGCATCAGTCGAAGTTGGAGAGGCGACGCTCGTTAGAGTCGGTGGAGACGATGCTGATGCTGATGCTGACACTGATGTTGTAGGGACGTTCGGTGCTGGGGTTGATGGTTGTGGTGGTGCGGGCGCAATGGGAACTCCATCATCGTCGTCATTGTCATCGTCATTGTCGGTCGCGGTGGGAAGTGGCACAGTCGGGTCTGTTGCTGTAGCCATTGTAATTCTAATCAAAGGAGTTGAATAAGGCCGGGAATGCCAGAGTGTAAATCAACAGCAGAGTGTATATAAGCTACCGATTGTAGACAAGTTCGGGGATACCTTAGAAACCAGATCACGCTTCTTAAAGCAAGAATAGCTTACCCCGCCTCGACATATATACCGATGTCTCAGATTAGCGCACGTCAAGGACGACATTCCTGTCCATGTCTCCGGGTTCAAGCGTCGGCGTTGTCGCGGCACCCATCGCTCATTCGAACTCGGCATTACTAGGGTGTCTTGTCGGCGACTCAGCCTCCTTTTCTCTCATATACTTGGGCCGTCGTCCACTTGGGTCGTCGTCCACTTGGCCTTACTTGTTATAGGCCCACGTGCCGATGGGAGACGCGTCTTCCGGGGCTCCGCTGTTGTCGAGGTCGCCAAGATGCGGGAGCCACCACGGCCGGGAGTGCGTAACCATCCATCTCTTGCTTCTGATGTGTGCAATAGTTGTAGTATATTCCTATGCCTTGATTATACATCCTCCGCGTGGCAGGCATGGTTCAGCCCGGCTGGGCAGCAAATGACGCAACAAACTACATGTGAGTGCAACGAGGATAATGGTATGCGGGGGCTCTTGAAAGGTTTGTAAGGACGCAGGAGCAACCAGATCTAACCTGGGGTGAATTTTAGAGCAGTGGATTTAGATGAAGAAGACCTGCGGAAAGGTTGTGCTATGCCACACAAGAAATGGCTGGGCGAGTACGTCGAGTAGCGAGCGCCACCGAAGTGATAAGCTTTAGCTCAACACAAGAGATAATGCAGCAGCGCGCGATGCATTTGTGGAGATGAGCGCATGCAGGGACATGTTCGCCTTTTGTGAAGGCTTACGTCGAACCGATGGAGATGCGCGAGTACATCAAGAGGTGGAGAGTTGGGACCTTGTGGAGAGAAGAGGCATTGCAGCCCGTGCTGTGGAGCGCGCGGGCGGCGGACCAGCAGTCCGGACACGATTCCGTCCCGTCAGGATGCTTCCCTCACCATCCCGCACCCATCGTTGCACGCCGTCAACGTAGCCCGGCGCCATCGTCTGCTCGTCAGGCACCTACCCACGGATTCAGGCTTCTTATCGAAACACATTGCTCCCATCAACATGGTGAGTAGAAGCTTCTTTGCTAAGTCACATCACGACCTGCCGCGTGTAATCTATCTCGGGTACCCTATCGAAGTTTCCATCACCTCGACACACGGCGACA
Organism: Alternaria dauci; assembly: GCF_042100115.1. Classification (NCBI taxonomy): domain Eukaryota; kingdom Fungi; phylum Ascomycota; class Dothideomycetes; order Pleosporales; family Pleosporaceae; genus Alternaria; species Alternaria dauci. The sequence continues at coordinate 1,830,070 of NC_091278.1, forward strand.
AGGAGAGAGCAGCTATTGAAGAGCTACAACTACCTTAGTGACTATTTTCAACAAATAGGATCGCCTACCGTCATAGCACGCGGAGAGGAGCGATTGCGGATCGAGTGACGCCACAGAAGACGCACTTGCAATAGACTTTCACCATGCCCAAGGCAGCCAGCGAGACTGCGGAACATCTGATCTCGACCTTGCACAGCACGCTGCTGACTCAACTTCACGGTTCTTGTACCGTCTAAGATCGACACTGCATGGCCGCCCAACATGTTTAGGTCACTATATTGAGAGGATATGTTCGGTCAGTCTCTTTATCATGGCCAATCAAACCGGCGATGAGTTGTGAAAGTAGCGACACAGTTTCTCCAGAACCTGTCGTCGACTCTACTAGTGCCTGCATAAGGTAATACGGGCTGAGTCTTCTCGAGAAGGGTGTGAGCATCTAGGAGGCTGGCAGCTAGCTGCACAGCGCAGGCCTGCACACCCTGAATAGCTCGAAATTCGGAATCTGTCATCAGCAGACCACCCATCTGTGCTTGTATCGTGGAAACTGCGTCGTCAGGTGATACAAGCGCATGAGTGCAAGTGGAAAAGGCATCAAAAGTCTTTCCAACATACCCAGTACCACGATCCAAGTACCTGGGTTACATGTTGCTTTTCATCTGGGGCAACAGCTCCGCCACGTTCTAGACTAACTTCTAGTGTCGTGTTCGTCGGCGGGCAGTCGGCCGATAGAAGTATGGTCTCACCCAGAGTTTTGAGAGACGCCACATACTAGACGTGGTCTTGGGCGTCACTAATGACGATCAAAGCTACAACCAGTCTGTTGCGCTTCTATTGCAGGTGGCCCGCCTCTCTAACAATCCGCCCGTCGCAACCCAATTCTTCGACGACTCAAATCCTCAAAGGACTCTCCATTTCATACATCTTCATGCGGAACACACCCTTTCTTCATACCGTGTTAGAAAGTACCGAGTCCCTGCAGGATGTCGAACCAACCCATACCTGGCGCGGAACCCCTCTTCTTCGGTAACATCGAAATCGACATCACCGAGTTTGATTTCAGCAACCTCTCATCACGACTTGGTACCGTTACAATAACTTGTACCGTTTCCATCATCCTGGTCGTCTTGACTGTCGCTTTACGAATCTACTCGAGGGCAAGATACGTCAAGCATATCTTTCTCGACGATGGTACGTGCTGAACAGAAGACGGGAGGGTCTGGCTAATGGGCAACAGTCCTCATCATCTTCGCCGCGGTCCTTACGGTTGCCCTAGCGGGTATGGCCATTGCAGGTAAGCAGCAAATGTCTGTTTTATTGGTCCGAGTTGACGGTACCATAGCAACCCGCTATGGCATTGGGCAACACGTTTGGCTATTGTCTATAGCGACGCTCTTTGATACACTGAAGATCTGCATACGGGTAAGTATAAACATCTTATCGAGGGCCACGTTCCTAGCTAGCGATTGGTAACCACGAAAGCTCGGCAATCTCGAGTCAAGCCGCAGCGACTAATACACTATAGTATCTCATAATCTGCCAAATCTTGTATAGCTTCGCTATTACGTTGACGAAAATCGCCATCATATCGCAATACCTCCGCTTCATCCAAGAGAGAGCGTTTCGCACGAAGATGTACGTGATATCTATTATCATCGTAGGCCATTTCATTACGGGTGAGACACACAACCCTCACTGAGAGTTTGCGTGAGCTGATGTACCTACAGCAATTCTTGTCACCGTTTTCCAGTGCCGTCCTGTCCGAGGAGTGTGGGATTTCACTGTCGAACCAACATGCTTGGACTTTGTTACCTATCTCTACGCCAGCTCCGCCGTCAACGTCGCAACGGATCTCCTTCTCTTGGTGCTACCCTTATCCCATCTTTGGAAGCTGAATCTACCAAAAAAGCAACGATTCATTCTCTGTGTGCTTTTAGCAGGAGGTGCAAGGTGTGTCACGAGCATATACGGCATACTCTCGAACTATACTGACCCACAGTAGCGCATGTATTGTAGGCATCGCCCGCATTGCCTATCTACACCAACTACACGGCTTAGATCTTACCTGTAAGTAAGCTTCCATTCTAAGCGTCAGCAGTCGGACTTGTCCAGACCATGAAGGCGAAGAAACACACGTTATATCAGTCAGCAGCTGGACTTCCGTCAATGGTCGTCATGCAGTTCAGAGACACTAGCTAACAGGTGCATAGATGAAAGCGTCATATGCCTTGTCCTGACAGTAGGAGAATGCACTTTAGGCATCACCTTCATCAGCATTGCTGCTCTTCGACCAATGGCACGGCAATTCTTTCCAAAAGCAATGCGAAATTCTCCTTCTTCGTCAGCCCAAGCACGTGCTTGGCCCGTTCGCCTCCACGATATACAGCCAGCCAGGACAGTCATCAGCTCAACCACATGCGCGGCCCGTTCGCCTCCATCATACACATTCAGTCAAGACATGGAGCAGTATCCTTCAGAAAGCAAACAAAATCTATCAGAATCGTACGAGATGCGCTCGGGAGAGAGCTGTTAGCTGTCGATACACAAGCAGATTCACGCTCGCGAAGGCTCCAGCAGCGACAGTTTCAGATGGCTCGGAATATGAGGACATCGATGATTCCTCCACTCATCTCCACCAGTCGCACCGCCGGCAACATGCAAATCCATACCTAGGGTATGCGAACCTCACCAAGGCCGTCAGTCGTCGGGATGGTCAACTGGTTGTAAATCGAGAGAATTGCACATACGACGCGATACCCAATTCCGATTCTACAAGCTCTCTCAACAGGCAATCGAAGACGGGACGGGACGCTTGTTCAGCTGACCGCCAAGAAAGCCAAGTCGTCAGCCAATCTCGCGGCTAACTACGGCTGGTTGCACAAGCTGTCACTATTGGTGCAAACTTCACGACGTCACAGACCACTATAGGTGTCGCGACGGGTTAGAAGCAGGCTGTGTTGGCGACCTCGCAGGCTGTGTGTAAGGCGTCCATAGCGTGCATCATAGAGCATACCGCTTGTAGCTACGATACATAAATACAAAATACGCCGCTGTCAGTCGAACAAAACATTCGCAGTACGCTTCAAGTAACACCAACATATCCTCCTGACGAATCATCTATCGAACACGCATTCTTGATACAGTCATCCATCCCTTAAAACCCTGCCTCTATACTACTGCACTTCCAATCTTCAACTATAAAACCTACTTCAGCCATCGTCAACAATGAAGTTTGCCGCGGCAGCAAGCCTACTATTTGCGACTCTCGCGCTCGCTAGCCCAGCCCCCCTCGCCAACCCAGAGCCTGCAACCATCGAGTCTCGCGAACAACTCCACAACGCATTATCAGCACGCAACGTGCTCACAGTGCCAGAAATTCAGCTCGAAGAACGAGCATCCAGCGGCGGCAAAGGTGGAAAAGGTGGCAAGGGCGGAGGCGGAGGCGGAAACTCGACTAGCGCTGCATCGGACATGCTATTGCCAAACCGCGTCTTACAGGTGGCAGCGCTAGGACTGGGCGCTGTAGAAGTGGTGAGGCTATGGGGTTAGGAGACGGAAGATGGGACTACTTTGGGGTGAAGCTGAGTGGTAGCGGAGGGTCAGCGCGTATGGAGGCGAGAACCTAATTTTTGGTTCATCACGATAATTTTACTAAGCGACGGCGAATGGTTCTGACTGTACGATGATGTAGCATGATACCACGATAGGATAATATGAGTTTGGAGGTCCAAAACAGTACAATTTTCTGCTTGCAGGGTTAGCGAAAGACGCCCACCACGTCACTCTGCACGTGTCGCACCTTGGTCAAGTTTGAGTGCTCAACCCAGCCTGTTTTCCTGTCGATTGACTTGCGACGAGCATTGCAGTACTGGTGCACATTGATAGACCTGATACTCAATAGTCTAGCATGTTGTATTGGTGATCGAGATGGTGGGTGAACATGACTACATAGCCACAGTGTGGCGGTGTGAATCAACAAACTGATTGCAGATAACCAAGATGATCATTGCACAGCCACACAGCTGAATGAATACGAGAAATGCTATGCTGATCATGACCTGAGCACTAGACGCAAACGACAAGGGAGTCAAGTATGAAGTAAGTAAACATTAACATTGGTATCTGCAAACCTAAACGCTAGAAATCAGGACGCCACATAATGCTGTAAACGCTACGCTATGCCATCGGATCAAATCCAAAACACTTTTCGTTGCCAAGGCCTATGCATGGAGCAATGCCTATAGGAACTTGTTCATCAATTTTTTCCATCCCGAGGCAGATGACTCCTCCCAGGTCTCGCTCACTTCGTCCTCAAACTTTCCAGTAAGAAGATCGGCTTCGGCGGGGTTGATGAATTTGCTCCTAGTAACGATCTTGTGGCCGATGTAAAGTACGGCGAAAAGGATCAAGCTGATGTACGCAATGAAGAAGTCCTCAGTGCTCCATGGGACGAATGCGGTGAAACCTTGAGTGATGGTGATGATGGCGCAGAAAGTAACACCGTAGATGGCGAGAGGACGGCCGCCCCATGACTTGAAGGGAAGGGTGTCGCGGTCAATGTTTTGGGCCTTGAGCGCACGCATAAAGCTAATGTGGCAGATCAGTACACAAGTCCAGGCGATGAAACCTGCGACTGAGACGATGTTGAGGAGCCAGTTGAAAGCCTCTCCACCGTTGGCGCTGAGGTTCATGTAAGCCAGCAGACCCATGGCGGCGGTGACTGCAGTTGCCCAGTATGGTACACCTCGCTTGCTTGTGACCTTGAGGAACGCAGGGGCACACTTCTCTTCTGCAAGACCGACAAGGATACGGGAGCCAGAGTAGACGTTGGAGCTGGCGGCTGAAAGCACCACGGTGAGCAGAATGGCGTTGAAGATATCAGGAAGGGCGGAAACACCAGCGAGCTGGAAGGCAATGACCATGGGGGATGATCCGGCGTTTGTGTCACCAATCTGGAGGGCCTCGTTGTCGTATGGTACCAAGATACCGACAAAGAAGATGGTGAAGACGAACAGGGTGAAGATGCTCCAGAAAGTCTTGCGGATGGCTTGAGGCATGGTCACACGCGGATTTGCGGACTCTCCAGCGCCGATAGCACAGAGCTCAGTACCCTGGTACGCGAAACCAGCCTGAATGAGAACAGCCCAGAAACCGACGAACTTGGCAACAGCTCCTTCCGCGAGATAAGGGGCGAAAGCACCGGGAGAGTCCCAGTACTTGAAGCCGATATAGCCTTGCGAGCCGACACCTGCGTTCATGCAGATGGCGTAGATCCAGAAGCCAACAAGGGCGACAACCTTGATCAGCGCGAACCAAAATTCAAATTCTCCAAAGATGTCGACGGGCAAAAAGTTGACTGCCGTAATCGGTATCCAAAAGATGGTGATGAAGATACCGATGCTGAGGTCCGAGTCCCACCACTGGATGATGAGACCGGCGGCTGTGAGTTCGAGCGCATATGTAATGGACCATGAGAACCAGTAGATCCATCCCATGGAGAAACCTAGCGAAGGGTCGACGAAACGAGCAGCATACTGTGTGAATGCACCAGAGATGGGTAGATAGGTTGCCATCTCAGCCAAACTGAGCATGACAGAGTACACCAGACTACCAACGAAAACGTAAGCTAAAAGTGCTCCAGCGGGACCAGCAGTAGCGATGGAGCCACCGCTGGCGATGAAGACACCAGTTCCGACTGTGCCGCCGATAGCTACAAACTGCAAGTGTCGGGACGAAAGCTTGCGCTGTAGCTCATCCTTGGGGGGAGCGGCCTGCTTCTCAAGGTCGCTCGCTGAGTGAGGGACCGATTTGTCCGACCGCTGATCCATCTTGGGCGTAATTTCCTCAGAGGCGGATGCCATGTTGGTGGTGGTGTCAACAAAGAACCCGAAGATGGGGCTTGAGCTTCAGGAGGAGCACAGCAATAATGAAGTCGTGATGGTTGATGTCAAGTGCGCAAGAGCCAGGGACAAAATCGATATTTCAATCAAACCCACGGTCACAGGAAGTGGAGTCATCTCGCAATACTCCATGAGCTACCATGTTAGCCGTCGGCGTGCTCCACGTTCTGGAAAGCCAGTCGACCGTCCAAATTTTCATCGTCGCTCCACTTGGCGGGCAATACAGTCGTTTTGCCGCGCAAGATGCAGAGGTTGAACCGTGATGGTAGGGTGATCGAAATTTTCGAGCCGGGATTAAGTCGGCTACGAGCGGGTTGGCGCCGCCAGTTCGCGTCGCCCTGAACGCGAAGGTACAAGCGGCAATGCTTATCGCGGGATTACCGTGTGGAATGTGTAGCTTGGCCTTTCCGTGTGTTCCTAGCAGGAAAAATCTGCAGTTTAGCTGTATCAATTTCGGGGAACTTTGTGGCGGCGACATCCTTTTAGGCATAGTGGGAGGGCCGGCCCTTCATCGGGTGACGGCCTTGGCGTTGAGCGAATCAGACTTCACCCATCGGAAAACCTCATCAGGCCTGTCATGACTACGCCGCATGTCATTGCGCTCTCCATCCTATCCCACTCCCCAGTCGGGAATTGACCAGCTCTTCATTCGTTGAACTCTGGAGACGAAAACAATGCTGAAGTTGCGTCCCGTACCTACGCAGCCTGAAAGCACTTCGTGCCCTTAATTCTCGCAACATTCGCCCTTTCATCGTAAAGGACAAGCTTCAGCACGGCGAGCTGAGCAGTACATGCGGAGGAAACGAGCCAGTTCAGCAATATACTGTTGGTGCAACAGCATAGAGGGACTTCAACCGGCGTCTCCAGCTCGTTACCTCCCGCAGTCAAGAGAGCGTACGTACGACACACTCGCATGTAGCTTCGCACCGTCTCTCCTCTCCTCCGACGTCGAAAGCTGAATTTGCTATTAGTCATGCCCAGACGTAGCACAGAGACTAGGCCCCGGATATCTCAGCCTTATGCACTCCAGGACGTGCCTAAGTGTGGTGCTACCGTCGCGCTGAGACATGAAATCCAGCCGAACGCTCGCCGGATCGTTCAGACCTGGTCCGGGGGTGCCCAGATACTTCTGAGTGATCTGGGGTAAGATCCGCCCATTGCAAAACATTGGACTACCTAAGCTGAGGCTAGCGTCCCGTTTCGTTGCTACAATGTCTTTCCTTCGGAGTCCTGTCAGCACTGAAACAAATGTCATGCGATCGTTGGCGAGCCTTAACCCCACCCACGGCGTAGGCGATCTTGTCTTTATCAAGGTTGTTCGAGTTCACGCGATGATCGAAGGCAGTGCTCGCTCCGGTTTTCTGACAACCACATAGTCATCATTGCAGGGACTATACATGTCTTTTTGGAACGAGACAGCAGCCTGGTGACGACTTCCATGGTTTCATACAACTTGACGATTTTTGGGACTATACCTGATTCATAACGTTCTTGGTCGTTCCGGGCTCATATGGTAGTCTGAGTCTTGCTGTGACGCCGAGGGCCGAAAGCACTTGCCGTACTTCACTTCCTGTGGCGAACATAAATGTCTCCATGGTAGCACTAGACATTCCACCGCAACAATTGATGGCTATGCCCCATTCACTGCGTCTCCTCTTCGTTGAATCGACAAAATTTCGACTCACGAATAGGCCTAATATCGCCCGGCGGCTAAATCAGCTCAGGGGTGTTCCCATGCTCCCTATCCACCTTCTACATGGCTGAACGAACTCTAAAAGAATGTGGGGGTTGAAGCCGGATCTGATCTTGACTCTAGGCAATCCTCAGTTGAGGATGAAGGAAGGAAGCGTCTTGGCTTCCGCACCAACTTGAGACATTGAATTATTACACTTTCCTGCATTGAACTTGGTCAGCTAGGTGCCTGATCCGCTGATTTTCTCCATGCTTTTCGAGACACTCAATGTGTCGCCCAATACTGCTGCTGCGTCTTGACAATTCTAATCGTCTCACTGTTGCTCAGCGTCGACCGCACTTGGCCTTGTAATCTTAACGTAAACAGAGTGAAGGGTAATTTCATCAGTCTCAAGGAGCGTAAACTATGGGCTGTTGCTGAAGAGTGTCGGGTACGATTATAGAACCCTTGTTTGTGTGTGTTGAACTTCCAAGATTTACTTGCGCGTGACCACAACTAATCACGACGCAGAAGCATGCTCGCCAACATTTCCCCTCACTACAAGTATGATTTGCCAACAGTCCACTAGATAGACCGACTATACGTACCGTCTTCCGCGACCGAGGATTTGCTCGCGATTTGGCTTCTGCGTCTCTGCGCCACTGACGCTACTGCAGCCAGGACGCCAGCGTTACGTGGATGTTTCGGATGAATTCAGGCGCTTCACCTTTCAGAATTAACCCCGGATATAGCGAGAGCTCTGTGCTATTGGTTGCATACATGACAATGATGCACATATTTCTGCACGACTTGTTCAGACCCTGTTGCACTGTCAGGAACTGGCCCTGTTGTGACGTAGATCGATGTTAGCGAGGCCGGGTTGTCACGCCCGAATGGGGCAAGGTGTGGACGCGTGGAGCTTAACAGCCGCCTGGGCATGCGCACCTGCAACGTTCCGTTCCATGCATTTTCACAACGTCTTCCGAGTTGGAGACGTTTGTTTTTGACGCTTTAGGACCGACTGAATCCACCATTTTGCCTACCGGATGTATCGGATAAGTACGGATTGCCTCAATTGAACTTCAATGGACTTCTCGGATGCAAATGCCAGCTTTGAAGAACCGTAGAATATGATGTACTTTGTTGTCTGTACATGCCTATACATACTCATCCTGGTGCGATATCACCCGCTAACCGAGCCATCACCAGGTTTTCATGGTGTGGCAGGGTTCCTTGGAAGCTGGCTCTGGATTCCCATTCGTCCCTGCACCTTGTCAGACCCCTTGGCCCCAAATCTCGGTTGTTTTTCTAGACTTCGTCACACATTCTCCTCCTTGCATGCGAGCATGCCCCGGCGACGCGTTGGCCGTTGAAGGCTTTTTGCCAATGTCCACAGTGGCTGATCAGTTACTGAATATCTACCGGGTTCTAAAAAAAGATTTGAGATAAACGCATGGTGTGGGTGACAACAGAGCCTCGCCTCCTTTAAGTCGATCGTCGAGAGATGGGGAAGCTGCAATCAAAACGTCTGAGAGAATCACCATGCTCGGCATGGTACAACTTCCATTGTACATGCCATGTAAATGGTCCACATTAAACATCTTACCCATGCAGAAGTTGACGGTGAACTTGACGCTCGGAGATGAGCATCATGCAAGATCTGTGTACGAGTGATCCGTTAGCCGGTACCCCAGCTCCATGTACGTCACTGCTGAAGCTTCGGATCTTGAATGGTATCCAAGTACCCTATGAGCGGCTCGACGGAAATATTATGCTTACCACCGGTCGTACAGCCAGGATGCCCCGCCGCAAGACTACGTGCCAGGAGCAGACAAAAGATGCCCAGTCTGCAAGCACCTCGCGTTCGATATCTGATCTCTACTACGAACAGTTACACTTCCGACATCTGATCTACATGTCTCAACTCCAGCCATGCACGATTCGAGATCAACAGCCCTAGCGGTTGCTCCACTCTCGGTACTAACCAGTCATCAGGATCAGCCCGAAACATCAAAGCTGGACCAGCTCCGATCGACGTCACTCTTTACCGGGTACGGACTCGCCATGAGGAAGTTGGGGACGCCAGGTGGACCCGGTCACCGTTATATTGACCGTTATATTGACCGTTATATTGACCGTAATGGCTATGCACTCCCATTTTGACTTGATGCCACGGCAGCGATGACGATCGCACTCTAGGAATGATGCTGCTTGATGATGATGTCAAGCCGATCAAGCATAGTGTGCTTGAGATGGACCTTCAACAATATGAGGGTTGGACAGGTATAAAGAGGGCAACGAGACCTCGACAATTAGGACATCATCACGCACCATCAATCCACATCAACAACTTTACAACACACTTTCAATCTAATACCTCTTTCTTGTTCTCAAGAACCAACCAAACAACACAACCTTCAAAATGCAATTCACCATCGCCGCCGTTCTCGCTTTCGCCGCCACCTCCGCCTTCGCCGCTCCCCTCGATGAGCGCCAGGTTGGAATCTGCGCTTCCGGCAATCCCGTCTGCTGTGCTACCGACGTCCTGAACCTCGCCAACTTGGACTGCGCTCCCCGTATGATTTTCCCCGTCTTCCATTTTCCAAACAGCCAGATTACTAACATCGCCTTAGCTCCTCTCACCACCACCGTCGCCGACTTCGTCGATACTTGCGCCGCTGCGGGTCAGCAGGCCAAGTGCTGCCTCCTCCCCGTCCTCGGCCAGGGCCTCATCTGCTCCGACGTCACTGTCTAAGCGCGGCAATGTACGTCGTCAAGAGACGATTGTGCCTCGGTCACTTGGAAACATGTACACTCCTTTTGTTTCAGATATTCAGTTAGGGAGTGACTCTTAATGCCACACTTCACAAGACATGCCTTGTTTCAATGATGTGATATTGAAACTCTTCTATCTATACAAATGCGGGTGCGAATGCGCTGACCCAATGTTGACTGCTGTGAGCAAGAACGCTGGAAACAAACTTATACTATGAAGATACATTGTGTATCTTGGCTGAAAAACAGAAATGTAAATGAGAAATAAGCACAGACTTTGTAGTGTACAGTCGTCGTCCATGATAACCAAGACGCCAGTCGGGTGCAACCAGTACGCATCTGGACGCTGCGGAAATGTCAACACGACAAGTAGCATGCACCCAGGTGCCTATATACCTTGCCAAGAGAACGTAAAAGCTTAGTCAATCATCCACCTCAGCCTGTACGTTTCCCATGTCTTCTCAAGGCCAGGCCACACGCCCTCGTCGTAATATCGATCGAGCTTGTCGCCAACCTCTTTGTCCTCAAAGTACACGGAGTTGTGGAAGAAGACACATGCACTTCTCCACTACTTCAGTGATGCGTCCTTCGGGAGGCCACCACAAGCGTCTGCCAATTGTGCTGCCCGGTTGATTAGTGCTGTGATATCACTAATGGTAGGCTGAGTTGTATCGCTGTATCTGGTGTAGTTTCCAACTTTCGCTTGTAGTCGGAGGACGACAGCCGCGCGTTTGAAGCTCAATGCTACCTTCTCCAGACAGCTCTTCACAGCATCAGGGGTTTCTTCTCCCCGTGCGATACAGGTCAAGGTCTCATGGAAGTCAACAGAAGCAGTGAATTTCCAAAAGACTTGTCCAGCTGCTAATTTCGTTTTGAACCCGAAAGAATCCGGACTGAGCTGCTTGAGCTGCGTGTGGTTCAACCCTGACCAGGTGTTGATGTCTTTGCAGTCCACCTGTGGTGAAGTCTGGCTTTGTACGGGCAAGGGGCCGGAGGTATTCAGCGCATTTGGCGGCTGCAATGCGATGGAGCTCACAATAGCCGGGTTATATCCAGTGGCCATGACGTTCTGGAACTGCGTCTGCAGCTTGGGTGCTGGCGGAGCTTGCGTGGTAGATGGAGGGAGCTGGGGCAAGTGTTGTTGGAACACTAGCTGATACGACGGCAGTGGGCTAGAAATGTTTGATGCTTCATTCTGCTGCGGTGCTGACCCCGGGGATATTTGTGTCATCTGGGAAGGGTGATGGTACGGCGTCTGAGTTGGCTGTATCGCATATTGGATAGCTTGCAGTAACGGTTGGGGCTCAGTACAATCAAGGTCTAGGATCATGTCCTTCAACCCGAGATAGTTTGCGAACCCACGATATAGCTCAAGAAAGCTTATCAGCTCTGAGCTCCAATGCCTTTGGATGTATGAGCCCACAGGAACTAAGTACACCTAGAACTCAACTATGGAAGCGTTCCAATAGAGGCCAGAGGACTGTTCCGCGATCATACAGTCTTTGAAAAAGAGCTTCAGATCATTCTCCGCGCTCGATATAAAGCTCCAGATCTCACCTGACGAATCCATGCATTCGGTTTTGGCATCGGCGGCGAGAAGGAAGGTCCTCATCGCGTCCTGGAGAGCAGATGCTCGTTTAGCGTGATGTTCGATCGCCATTCTTGCCGCGTTCGCAATCTCTTCACAATTGTATACAGTTCGCAATGGTTCGGGAGATGGAGGCGCTGGTAGATACACGAAAGTTGCTATTGTTCGGGGTTCATTTGAAGGCGTCAGTGTGTAAGCAGATGGTGTGGGTGTTGGTGTCGGAGCGGGTGCAGATTGAAGAGGTAGCTCAACGGCCTTATAAGTAGGTGTGAAAGCCACACTCTTCTTCATGTCGTTTTTTGCGGACTTTGCAATGTGTTGAGGCTCTTCTGGCTTCGAGGTAGTAGCTTCCGTACTGTCCTCCTTGTGGTCCGTAGACCCATCGGCTCCTGACACATCCATAGATGCAACCATCCCTTTGCGGTCTGCGCAGCGCAGTTTTCCCCAAGTCTTTGGAAGTCGGTATACTGGATACTGCATCGGGTCGCTTCGATCGGGATGCGCGTATGACTCTCCAGTTCCGCGAAAGTTTTTGAAGGGGAACTGATAGGGCGGGGGGTATGCTGGAGGAGTTGGTCTTGAATGCGCTCGTGTTGGAGGCAACGGTATGTCTGGGGCTAAGATAGAAGTAGCAGATTTAATCGTGATCTGCGATTCTCCTTTTTCGGCAAGCTCATGGACGTTGGTTTCAGAGATGACGGCGTTGATGCCCAATATGCGAAGAAACTCGCACAACACACGTGGTGTAAAGGCACAGATGGTGAGGAAGCCGAGGATGCGGAGGTAGGTCGGGATCCCATTATGGGTATACTCGTAGCGGACGTTCCAGCAGAAATAGTTTGCTTCCCAGTATAGGTAATCGAAACCCTCGCTAAGACAGTAGATGATCTTGGGAATAACGCCAGAAAACACGATGTCGTAGCCGATTCCGAGAGTTACCATGAGGAGGCAGAAGAGAAGAACGATAGTGTCGGTGTGCATCTTGGTAGGAAAGCGTGCGACACGCGAGCTTGCGATGCGGAGCATAGCGAGGTTCCAGGAGCAGTAAGTTTCTCGAAATTGTGTTGATAGCTTTGGTATTGTAGCTACGGCGTTCAGGCCTATGATTGCGTGCTGTCGAGCAGAAGGTGGGGAATGAGGAGATATGTTGTATTGTGCGTAGGCAAAAAGTTATTTCGGTTGGGGTTGGGGTTGTGGCTGGGGCCGTATCAAATAGTCGGTCACTATGGAGACGGTGACGATGGTATCGTAAGGCATATGCGAGTCGCAAATTGCGGTGCAGAGCGATGGACAAACGGAGAGCTTGGCGCGATATCGGCGGCGTATGGAAAGTGAATGGGACGATGATTAGTGAAGGATATCGTCAACGTGAAAAGGACATATCAGCCAATGATAGCTGCAGATAGAGGAACACACCATTCCAAAAGACGGTCTCATCACAGGAGTGTTGATGATGGATTGCTGAACTTGGTGTAATAGATCAGATGATGAACATCTACGGCCACGTAGGAAGATGGGCTGGGGCAATGAAAATGAACCTCCATGCGCAGCTCTGGACCTCCGTTCCAAAATCACGTTCTTCGTCCGATTTGAAGATCCAAAGCTTTTGCGAGGACGTAGAGCATTTCCAACCGCACACATGCCACATCCTTCTCTTTACACATCCGGACTGGGTTACCTACAATGGCCTCTACTTCAATTCTTCGATTTGACTGAACATCTTGGAGCATACTGGGTTCTATTCCAGACTTGTTCGGGATCCTGGCCTGCGCCCGCCCAAGCTGGACGTTTACCTCTTCCAGTGTAATTTCGTATCCGTGAGCAGCTGCAATATCGCGAATCTCCAGCATCACGGCTAGAACCACACCGTTCGCTTCCTCTGAAGCGGTTAGCACATCTGCATCTTTGCTTAGAGCAAGAGCACACATGGGGTTCCAGGATGCATTTACGAGTAGCTTGAACCATCGCTTCTGCTGAACATCGTCGTAGAATTCCGCGGTAGCACCGGCAGCAGTGACAAGCTCCGTGAAAGCTTTTGCATGCGTTCCTTCCGCAGATGATGGATAAGCTCCGACTTGGAGCTGCTCGACTTCGCCGTGTTTGATGACGCCGGCTGGTCGTTGGGTGGCGGGCATGTACACAACAGCGCTGATGATCGGGTTGTGTGGGTATGCCCTCACGTATTCTTCTTCGATACCAACGCCATTCTGAACAAGTACGATAGCCGTGTGTCCGGGCGTTACAGCGGGAGCGATGAGCTTCGGTACCGTATCTGGGATAGCTTTGCTGCAGACGATGATATAGTCAAATGGGTCCGACGATTGAGATGCTGCTTCTCCACAGTCCCGTACTGCATTGGGCCTGAAGTGTAGATTTTGGCCAAATATCGACGAATTGATGATGAAGCCATCTTTCTTTACAACTTCGTAGTTTGAGCGGCAGACGGCAGTAGTTGAAGCTACCTTGCTGAGGAGATACAGGTATACTGTTCCCACGCTACCAGCACCGAAAAGAAGAATTCTCGGCTGCGACTCAGAAGACATGGTAGCACTTCAGTATTAAAAATGATGTTGTGTTTAGTCTGCTGCCGTGCGACGTGAAGGATGCATGGATGCATGTCCGAGTGTTAGCTTTACGGCGATAGCCGTGCCCCCCAATCCTTCGCCCCGGCCTCGGTAGCTGTACCCAAGATCAGTAAGGCACTCCATTACCCACAATGAGTAAGCCGTGCGCAGCAACAGCCAATACTTGGTCTCACGCTCAATCAGCAAACCAATTGTACTGGCAGGACATTTTTACTTACGAGCTTAGTTTTTGTGGCACATGCTCCCACAGTAGCATTATCTGTCGTTCAGGATGAAACACCGCACACCCAACTACACACCATTTACTGGCATGCAAGAGCTCAGCTAGCAGCATCGACCGATACGGGGATCTCAGCCGCGCGAGGGTCCCGCCAAAACCAGGTGTGGCTTTTTCTGCAATCTAGACGCTCGCCTCCATTCGCTGCCATCGTTACCCATGCCGCACCCTGCATGCTGGGTCCAGGAAAAAGAGTGGTCAAGTCCGTGGGACTATGATTGATACGTCTCCCAAGAGCTGGGCAAATGACTCCAGGTTATCAGCCCCATTCGCCAGCCGTGGTTATAACAGTCACGAGCTGATCTGGCGCTCTCGTATTCTGATAGTCCTTTTAGCTTCGTCGCGTCAAGCAATCTGCCGGCAGGATAGCGCGCAACATTGCGAAGATGCACAACTTCTTTTTCGTCCTTCTTAGCGCATTCATAGCGCACGTTTTCGCAGCGAGTCAAATCGCACTCTTCTCAGACGATAACTGTCAAGAATCTCTGAGAGGTATCGAAGGTCCGAACGGCTACCCCAATGGCACCTGTACAGATCTCAGGCGCAATGGCGCGTATGGAAGCTTTCAGGTCGTCGGACTGGACCCAGGCTGCACCGGTATGTGCTTTGCGAGAATGAGGACGAGATGGTTCGGATGGCCATGCTGACTATGTGTACAGTTACTATCTACATGAACGACACGACGGTCGATATGTGTTCCGGCTACCAGGAAGAAATACAACCGATCGATTGCTACAACTCAACCTTTGCATACTACAGCATCGACTTCTGCGATGCCGGTGCCTTGCCTACATCCACGGCGTCACCATCCTCACCTTCCCCAGCCTCCTCAGGCTTGTCGACGGGCGCTATCGTGGGGGCAGCAGTCGGCGGGGGCATAGCGCTGGGCATAATAATCGGACTGGCAGTGTTTCTCGTCATGAGGAAGCGAAACTCGGCACGGTTACAGGAGGCACGAGGTTCTACAGAGCTTACAAGCGTGACACCGGTCGAAGTGCATGCAAAGCACCTCCAGGAGCTAGGAACAGGAGCGGTGGCGTACAAACACCATCCTGTGGAGATTGAGCAGCCGCCTGTTGAACTTGCGGGGATGGAGATGAGGCGCGATGAAGGGAAGAGACTGCATTAGGATTAGATAGCTCGGGTACATGTACCCGAGCTATGAAGTGCATATCCACATCATGAGCAACGCGGAGTGCACACAATCAGTACATCGTAATCCTGTTCATAGTCCACCCAAAGATCGCCATCATCCTGGATTCTGGAACCACAAGCTCAAGAAAGTGCCCGAATAGATCGACTTTCCTCTAGCGTCAAAAGGGCTCTCAGCCGTCTACCGCGACTTCAGCAAACACCCAATCACCGTTTCGATACACGATATCTCCGTCTAGTGCCGCTTCACCAACATCAAACGCAACCCTGTGGAGATATACCCCGCCTGCCTCACTCTTAATGCCAGTGCCCATAAACGCTGTTCTCGGCTGGCTGCGCATGGCACTAAGAGCGAGTTCTACCTGCTGCGGGTCGAAGAGTTGCAAGACCCCATCGTCGTCCAGGCTCCAGCGTCTCACAGTCATCGATGAGTGTGGGTAGGGTACTTTCTCGAGAAGTTTGAAGAGCCATAGATACTCAATGCGGGGCATTGTCTCGATGACCTGTAATGGTTTAATCCAATTTCCCTGGGGAAAGCCAACGCATGAGCATGACAGGTGTTTCAAAGTCGCAGCGTGCAGGCGCAGGAAGTTTGTCCACTCCTCGTGAGGGAGAAACAAATCTTCGAGATGGATATGCGAGAAGCCAGGCCAGTGGAATGGTCCAGTTGGCTGGTAAGATAGTTCTAAGAAAACATTGTCGCCGCGGAACTCGAACTTGCGCAAATCTGAGGCTGTGCCGAGCAATTTTTGAAGCCACCCATAACTGACTTGGCCCAAGACTGAGACATGACGGACCTGCTTTGAGAAGTAGTTTTTCCAGACTGCGGAGTCGAGTTCGAAGAATGTGATCATGTCATCGTTGGAATACTCTGTGTTCCACAACTCGAAACCCAATCCTATCTTGTCGTGCACATTGGCTTTTTGAAGAGTCTGCAGGACCAAGTCATACACTCGACTCACACCACTGTCCCCACGCCTCTCCTTTAGACTGTGTTCCTCCGGTGCTTTCCCTGAAAGTATATGAGCTCGTCCACACCGAATACCACCGTCGACAGGCTCGAGATCATGATAATAGAAACTAATCACATCGATCTGAACAAGCTCTAGGCTGTCAAGCTCGCGAAATACCCGCTCGAGAATCAACGAATCCATGCCGGAGCGTTCAACGCTGACTTGCAAATCTTTCTGCGTTTCTTCTTCTGGGATCTCATGTATGGTGTGTCCAACGCGTTCGCCGCTCACAGTGATCTGGCGGACATGTTTGGATAGTACAGGATGATGACAGATTTCGAATAGCGTGGCAAGGCTCGTAGGGTGCAGGATGACGACGAGGTGACGGAAGAAGCGTCGTCCAAAGGCGTTTGCCGAATTGGCAGTGAGTGCGCGACACACGAGGCGTAGATTGATGAGTTCTTCATCCTCAAGATGATCGGAGATGTCGCCTACGACCTCCATCGGCAAATCGGGTAGTCGAAAGAGCAGTTGCGATGCTCTAGCGAGAGCCGCTTTTGCTCTGTCGCGAGCGGTAATCATGCCGGCAGTGCAACACCGGTGGCGATGGAGAAAGCGATGATGAGGGGTCAGAGTCGATTGTAAGCAAGAGAAGGCTGTTGTCGTATCTGGGACGCTCTTGCCCATTTGTCCACACCAGTGTCGTGCGTTCTTAATGCTTAGCCAAACCGTCACTCTGGGAAGGCACCACTGAGAACATGAGCAGCGGACGATTTGCTCTCGATCCCTTGAGGGATACAACATCACTGTACTGGACTGATCTAAGTGGACTTCGTGGTCAGCAGTTGGTAACATAGAGCTCTGTCGCATGCCAGTGTGATAGCGTCAAAGCCTCGCGTTTGCATACAGCCATGGCCTCAAGGACTCTCCCGATGTCTGAACCATCTCACACACTAGGAAAACTTGAGAATGAAAAGAGGCCGATCAGAGGCAATGGTAAATGTACAAATGTGAACAGAGGTCTATGGCCATAACCAGAATTACAGAGATACCAAAAGTGTAACGCCGCCAAATGCGTCTCCCAACTCCACAAACCGATTTATCCAAATAAACTCCAGAAGCAAGTGTTACCAAAACCACAAGCCGGATGTGGTCAGCCTGATATCAGGTGTTCCAGGTAACCCGTATCAACGAGCCTGGTACGTGTGGCTCTTATAAACACCTAGTGCCACCACCACCATCCGTGACTTCTTAAACCTTCTTCTTCTTTGTATGAAACATGTTATATTCTGGTCGCTTCCTCTTCAAAGTTGGATCAGCCGCTGTCTGTCCGGTTGGTGCCCTTGGCTTGGGTGCGCTAAACGACATCCCGGGTGGTAACGACGTCCGCGCGGGCGGTGGATTGCGCTGCTGTGGTGCTGGCCTTTGTGTAATAGTTGGGCGGTTTGCGGACAACGACGGTGTGGGGCGAGCTTCGGATTTGTTGGTAACGGAGGCCGAAGCTTGCCTGGACACTACCATGCTTCGTGGAGCTTCGTTTTCTGCCATCCTGACCATCCTTGCCGGTGCTTGCCTGACGGTGATCTTCCTCTGCTCTAGCAGATGTTGTGGTATGTGGCTAGCCTTTGGGCGCTCGCGGCCGTGATCGAACATGCCACGCTTCAACTTGTCGAAGGCGGCTTTGCCAGTCTTCGCCGGCGCACCCGAGGGTTGGCCCCAGCTGCTTGTAGTGCGGCCAGTGAACATCTTACTCGCGCCAGCGCCGTATCCGAATCGGGTCTCAACGATAAGTGTCTTGTTCTGTGCGCGATCTTTCTGCAGCGCTTGCATCTGCTGCTTGAGAGCCTCTTTGTCGGCCTCTTTCTCTAGTTCCGCATCTTTCTTCAGTTTGCGGTAGACTTTGCTCCAGTTTCGGGGGTCGCGCGGCTCATGCGGCTTCTTGTCCCAGTCCGGAATGTCGCGCTTGATGAAACGAAGCCATATCTCGCCTGTCTCTCCCAGTAATTGTGGGCAGTTTGCCTCGAGCTCCAGGAGTTGGTCTGGGCTTTGTACGAATCGGAGGACGGGTTGCAGGAAGGAGTAGGGTAGATCGCCAACGTCTCGAAGCATATCGATGTTCTTGATCAGGCGTTGTCGAGCCAGCTCGAAGAGGCTTGCGACGGGCATGGTGATGGTAGGGTGTATTGCGGGCGTCTATTCAAAAACGAAGGGTACAAGTTGTTGCGAGGCGGAAGTCGAGGGTTGGACGATGCAGTATTCTAAGAGCCGTTGGTCGTATACTTATGGTTTGCCGTGAAATTTCGTTGGTAGGGTAACTGCTGTGCGACGTGAATCATGGATAGGCGGAATGAGGGCAGCGTGGACCGTGGTTGGGGCTGAGGACCCCACGGGGCTCACGATAGCATCGTGGTAGCCTAGTCCGGAAAGAGAGGTTTATTGTCTATACGGCGCTTGCCAGAACAATGCGAAGCGATTAATGGGAGAGTGAAGCACGGGAGGTGAAGGTGAAAGTAGAGAGGACGGTGCTGGGGACATGTCTCTGACGTCTGGTAGCAAGTGCCAGACGCTAACAGAGACCCTGGTCGCACGCGTTCATCAACTCGCGGAACTTCGACATCGCGACTTCAACCACTGCAACAACGTACCCCATTCAAACAGCCTCTCCACGCCAGCAGCCTAAACGGAAAAGAATGGCGATCAAAGATTGGGGCCTCTTGTCCCAAGCGGACGAAGGTAGACTATCTAGCATTCGGCGTGTAGCTTCTACTAATCCCAACAGATGCGCTTCACAATGTATCCCGCCTACTAGCTGTTGAGGCTCGCCCATACACCAACACGGCCGGTCGCATACTCAAGCCAGACTTCTTTGAGGATGCGCGCCCCAGACAACTCCCCTCCCCGCCCCCAGAGGCCTCTGCTGCGGAAGAGGAAGCAGCGGCAGTCATTGTCGAGCGCGAGCGACAAGCACACAATATCGAGATATGGCGGAAAGACATCATGAACGAGCTGTCACTCTTGGACTTTGCGATATTGCGTTCTGAATTCACTACGAACAGCAACCACACTGAGCGAGAGCGTTACGCTGTTGAGAAGACGGCCATCGAGGCAAAGCAAGAGCACGTGCGCAAAACGATAGAAGATTTGCGCATCAGATTGGTCGAGGCGAAAGAGACGCTTGCCGTACGTAAGACGTATGACGAGCTCACAGAGAAGATCACAAGTAGCAAGATGCTGAAGCCGCGGGACGAGCAAGCGAATGCCCACGAGAAGCTGGACCAGGAGATAGAGGAACTCAGAAACGAAGTGCAGTCGGCGAAGAATACCTGGAGTGAACGTCGCACACAGTTTGGACGGATCGAGGAGGAGGCACGCGGCATGTTACGCATGATCAAGGACGAGAAAGAGGAAGCCGAGCGCAAGGAGGGTATGATGAAGGACGGCGACGAGGATGGCGAGGGCGAGGGCAGCACTTCTAGGGGAGATGCTAGTCATGCTGGTACACCCAGGCCGGACGGTGGCATGACCCCAGTGCATGCTAGTCAGAGCGGTGAAGGTTCATCCTCTTTGAGGGTACCACCACAGGATCGCTTGAAGCCTCTGTCGCGGGACGTCAGCGCTGCGCCATCGCCTGCCAGATCTGGTGCTGCCGATGATACGGAGATGGTAGATATGGGAGCACACTCAGGAGACGGGAATGATGGTGACTCTTCCGGTCTCGAAGAAGGCGAAGACCTTGAGGAGGGGGAGGATGATGGCGAAGATCGTCCAGAGATCAAGATGGACGAGTCGTGATCACGTTTTGAACAGCAGTCAGTCTGCTTGATGATTTGATTGCATAGCGCGGTGTTCAGGGTATCATTCCATCTTCTTTACAGCGGTGCCATGTCCAGCTGCGGTAC
Source organism: Alternaria dauci (assembly GCF_042100115.1). Classification (NCBI taxonomy): domain Eukaryota; kingdom Fungi; phylum Ascomycota; class Dothideomycetes; order Pleosporales; family Pleosporaceae; genus Alternaria; species Alternaria dauci. The sequence continues at coordinate 1,850,868 of NC_091278.1, forward strand.
CAACCATCTGTCTCTGCAGCGGTCACGAGTCTAAGCGGCCTCGCGCATGGCTGCCTTGCCCTTTTCAACAGCCTCTTCCGCCTTGGTGACTTCCTCGGGTGATGCCTGGCCGCCGCCTTCCTTGTTGTTCTCCTACAAATCATCAGCACTTGGTACTTAGTCCAGTCACGTCTTCAACTTACGAGCTCCTCCTCCAGCTTCTCTACTGCCTGCTCAATCTTGACCTTCATGCCAGGCAGAACATTCTTGGTTTCTTGAAGGGCTTGACGCTGTGCTGTTGTTAGACTTGATGTGCCGGATATCTGCCTCGGTAGCCGCGCATACCTCCTGTCTCAAGGTGTACTCAGCATTGTCGTCGCCCTCGCTACTCTCAGCCTTTTTGATGCGCGCCTCTTGCTGTTTGATTTCCTTGTGGTAGCTTGCTTCTTCCTTGACAAGGCGGGTCACGACGCCAGTTGCGATAGCGAGCTTGGAGGGAGGGGCCATGTTTGAATGAAACTTGAAGCAGACGTATCTGTAGTTTGGAAAGGGAGAAGATTGGAGATATCAGTTGCTTCACGTCAGTTTCCGTGGCTGCCTGCTTGTAAACATTTGTTCACGGCGGGGCTAGCTGCCGCCCCACTACCTAGACATTAGTTTACAGCATATGGACATGTGTACGAGCGGAACGTTGCAGTGCTGGACTACGGCGATCTTGCAACTGTTTCCAATCTTTCATGAAAACATAGCCGACTAATAGTCGTCTTCCAGCCCTCAAGCTGCGCCTTCAATGGATGTGCCAAGACCACTTACGTCCATTTGCAGACTAGACTGAACGCGTCCCAGTGCCCACGCGTCGAAAGGAGTGCGCGCAACAAGCCCACCATCCCTAGCAACCCCTCTACAACAACAGTACATTCACTGTTGCTGCCCCATAGAGTACCGCCACCATGGACTCTTCCCCAGCGAAGCGCCGCTCCGAGCGCACTTCTGCATCGGCGACTCCAAGACGAAGCGCTCGTGGTCAGAATTCTCAGATGCCCGACAGCAGTCCAGCGCCGGCAGGTCCAGACGAGCAGTTGCAGTCTGAGGCTTCGCAGGCCTCACAGCGTGGGTCGCAAGCAACTCCACGCAACGCAAGATTCCAATCCGCTTCAACACAATCCCCGCTCTTCTTCCGCTCATCGCCTACCGTCCGCTCCGGCACTGAACCAGCTAATGGCGACGATGAGAGCGATGGTGGTGCAACACCAAAAGCGTCTGCACAGACGATTGGGGGTATGCAGTACTCGATATCAAGTGTTGGACGTGTCATTGACAAGCTCAGATTCGTCGCCCATTCATTACGCATCTAGCTCCAGCCCTGGCCGCGCCCGCAATGCCCAGAGCAACGTCCCTGGAAGCAGCAGCAGTGCCCTTTTCGTACGTGGTTCTGAATCCGCAGCTCGCAATCGACGAAGCGACATCCACTCAGACGTCTTTGGCACAAGCTCTACCAATCGCCGACGCAGATTATTTGTCGATGAACATGGCATGCCTGTTCAGGAAGCTTCAGACGCGCCAACCTTTTCCAACATCAACCCAGATACGTCAGACGCGGAAGTCTTGGGCGGAAACTCTTCCCGAGTCATTTGGGGAACCAACGTGTCGCTCGTAGACGCCAGACATGCGATGAGAGATTTCTTGATGAACTTTCGAAGAAAGTATCGCATGATTCAAGACGGCGAGCTGGACGAGAATATCAATCTCCCAGATAGCCATCCGGCCATGGCTAGAGAGTATGTCGATACCATGAAGATGATGCTGGAACTTGGTGTCACGCCTTTGAACTTGGATGCGCGCAATCTCAAGTCGTATCCACCGACCAGGAAGCTTTGGCACCAACTGCAGGCCTACCCCAATGAGATCATCCCCATCATGGACGTAGCAATCAAGGACACCATGCTCGAACTTGCTGAGAAGCGCATGGCAGAGATGCGAGCTCAGATGTCACAAGCACAGCGTGCTGCTCAACCTAGGACTCGCGACTCAAGCTCGCTCCCGCCTATGTTAAGTTCTGATGCCCCTACTCCGGGCGCCCCGTCTCCTGCTCCGTTCGCAGAGATCCCGAATCTGGTCAGCGAAGTTGATCAGAAAACATACAACGTTAGACCATTCGGTCTCGATCATACCATCAACTTGCGCGAGCTCAACCCTGGCGATATGGACAAGCTTGTCAGTGTGAAGGGCCTGGTGATTAGGACTACACCTATTATCCCAGACATGAAGGATGGTAAGTCTACAAGAACAGTGTCAAAGTCTTCGGCTAATCTGGCTAGCTTTCTTCCGCTGCTCTGTATGCAATCATAGCGTCAGAGTCGACATTGATCGTGGCAAGATCACCGAGCCCACCAAGTGCCCGCGCCCCGTGTGCGAGTCGCCAAACTCGATGCAGATCGTGCACAACCGCTCGGGTTTCGCAAACAAACAGGTCATCAAGCTACAGGAGACACCAGATGACATGCCAGACGGGCAGACACCACATTCGGTGTCCTTGTGCGCATATGATGAACTTGTCGATGTATGCAAAGCCGGTGACCGTGTTGAAATCACTGGTATTTTCAAATGCAATCAGGTCCGCATCAATCCGCGTCAGCGATCGGTAAAGAACATTTTCAAGACATATGTTGATGCGCTTCACATTCAAAAAGTCGACAAGAAGCGACTCGGTATTGACGTATCGACAATCGAGGAAGAGCTCGCCGAGCACGCAGCTGGTGACCTGGAAGAAACCCGCAAGGTTTCCGAGGAGGAAGAAGAGAAGATCAAGGCGACCGGTGCTCGTCCTGACGTCTACGAACTCCTTTCTCGCTCGCTGGCGCCCAGTATCTACGAAATGGACGATGTCAAGAAGGGTATTCTGCTCCAGCTCTTTGGTGGTACCAACAAGCAATTCGAAAAAGGAGGTAGCCCGAAATACCGTGGCGACATCAACATCCTGCTCTGTGGTGATCCTTCCACGGCCAAATCTCAGATTCTCCAGTATGTGCATAGGATCGCGCCGCGAGGTGTGTACACTTCTGGAAAGGGTTCCTCTGCTGTCGGTTTGACTGCATACGTTACCCGCGACCCTGAGACACGACAGCTGGTGCTTGAGTCTGGTGCGCTGGTCTTGTCCGATGGTGGTGTATGTTGCATCGATGAGTTCGACAAGATGTCGGAGGCAACTCGATCCGTTCTCCACGAGGTCATGGAGCAGCAGACTGTTTCTATCGCCAAAGCGGGTATCATCACAACACTCAACGCCCGTACTTCGATTCTTGCATCTGCTAACCCCATCGGATCGAAATACAACGTCAACCTTCCCGTCCCTCAAAACATCGACCTCCCACCCACACTCCTCTCACGTTTCGATCTTGTATACCTCGTCCTGGATCGTATTGACGAACAAAACGATCGCCGCATGGCCCGTCACTTGGTCGGCATGTATCTCGAAGACACGCCTGAGAACGCTTCCAAGAACGAGGTAATGCCCATCGAGTTCTTGACCGCATACATATCCTATGCGCGCTCAAACATCCACCCAAAGATTACCGAACCTGCATCGAAAGCTCTTGTGGATGCATACGTCGCTATGCGTAGTCTCGGTGCTGATGTCCGCTCGCAAGAACGAAGGATTACAGCAACCACACGTCAATTGGAATCGATGATCCGTCTCGCCGAAGCACACGCCAAGATGCGCTTATCAGAGGAAGTTACGGCTGACGACGTTCACGAAGCCGTCCGTCTCATCAAGTCGGCGCTCAAACAGGCGGCTACGGATGCACGTACAGGTCTTATCGACATGTCGCTTCTCACTGAAGGCACCTCGACCAGTGATCGTCGCAGGAAAGAAGATCTTAAGCGCGCGGTGCTTGCCTCGCTCGACGAGCTCGGCTCTGCTGGCCAGAGCGTGCGCATGAACGACCTTGTCAAGAAGGTCAGGGAAGGCGCCAGCGAACAAGTGGAGAACCAGGAGTTCCTTGAGGTATTACGCAATGCTGAGCTTGAGGGTGCTGTGCAAATCAGTGGTGAGGGTATGAGGAGAATGGTCAAGAGGGTTGTTGGTGCCTTCTAGGTCAACTATTGTAGGCATGGCGTTTGAGGGGTTATGGGACGAGCATACCTTTATGAGGTGATGATGTGATGTGGTGGATTGGATAGGTGCAAGCATTTCAGTAGTCGCGTAACATTTGTATAGACATCGTTCCCTGCCATGTCCTTTGAAGATACCCACCGTCTTTCGAGTTATAATGTAAGGGGCGATAGCCAAGCTTGAGTAGCAAGTTTTACGCCCGGGAACTTATGCCACTTAATTCTTACATATATCTATCTGATTGTCCAAACATAATCAATATATAAGCACTTTCCTTTTGCAATCAACCACAAGGTGAAGAAGGAGGTGCTTGAGAACTGGGGGCTGACTCAGCGGCAGGCCTCGGCACAAACCGTCAACACCAGCTGCCCTCACACAACGTCCGCAACAGCCCGCCCTCATGTTCACGCTCTATTCTTACAATGCCCAGATTGTGTAGTGAAATTGCCATGAAAGCTCAATGCATACTAGGCGATAAACCCTACCGTTTCCCTCTTGCGTTTGATTCGATAAGTAGTTAATTGCTTGACGGCTACTTTCATCTCAATATCCACCCCGACCGAGACGACACGAATCGCGACTACAATGAAGACTTCCAAGTATGCACCAAAGACGCCCGCTGAGAGCCTGGCGCAATCAAAAGCCGAGAAGCTCAAGCAGGACAAAGATCGAATTACGCGACTGTTGGGACGCGTCCGCTGGAAGGCAGAAATGCTCATGGTGTCTTACATGCGAACCATGGAGATTGTACAGGCAGCTGCTCAGCAGAATGGCCACCACCAGTCCCAACATGCAATGGGTAGCGGCGCATCGAGCGTAAGTGGCTACCAGCCTCAACACCTTGGCTGCCGCAAGACTGACATTGCGCAGAAGCAAGCCGAATCCATGTTCAAGGTAGACTTCTTCGAGTTTTATACGCTACTAGAACGCTACATTACAGACTGTCTCGCTGTATTCGGTATTTCTGTTTCTGCCTCTGCGCCGCGCACAAACTTCAACGCCCTACGTTACGAGACCAACCCCGACCTCCACCGATCGCGGCCGATGGCCTCGCATGCTTTCCACGCCAACCTCTTAGAAGCATTGGATGATGAGAATTGTCCGCTGGCAGGATCTCTGGGTCTACAGGACGTCCGTGTACAACTAGGCATCGCAAAAGAATACCGTAATGCGTGGAAAGATGCGGATAGCAAGGCAAACATATCTAACAGCGACGAGCGCGCAAATATAACGCTCCAAGATTTGCAGCTAGAACACATGTTGCGCAATATCATTGGCGGATGTGACCTTGCTCACGAGGCAGTGCAGCAGCATTCCGACAGTACTACAAATGGTCGTGCATTGACTAGCCAAGACTTCGAGCCGAAGACGATGTACGGATATACTAGCATGGAGATTGAGGATACACCCTTTGAATACATGGACGACGCAATGGACCTGGATTGAATGTGATCTCTTCATCTATAGAGCATCGTCCACGGAGGGATAAGACTTTCCACTTCCCACGCACCGCGACTGAGCGTACCCGACAACATACACTCACCTGGCGTCACTTCTACGATCCAGCCAACACGCAACAACTGCAGAACCTGGGTGGTACCCCCACTAAGCTGACATCTTCAACCTACACCAATGAAGAGCGGTCTGGGAATAGCCAGGGCATATCGCGGCGGGAAATCTGTAGCGATCTATAACAGGATAAGGTCAGTTGACTACGTACTCTTGATTTGCATCTACTCCTAGTCGCCCTCTCTCTTTCCTTCCGTCTTTTATAAGCACAGAGACCGGGCCGTAGCGCTCATCTGCACAGTTTACATGATTGGACGCCTTCTGCGTTCCCTCTCTCTCGAGCTCAGGGCACATGATTTCTGTCTTAAGTGGCCACCGCCCTACCGACTAGTCTCTCATCAATGCCACCCATTGCCTCGATCGGGCTCATCGAACGTTCTTGCGCAACACCAATCTTTTCCATCATATGTTCTTCTTCTTGCTCTTCGTCCTGCAAGACACTGTCCGCGCGATATCTGTTGCCATCCGCTTTGGCTGCTATTTCCTCATGCCCAAGCGTCTCTTGTTCCAGTTCCCACTTGCACCTCTCTTTGCAATCCCAGCATACACTTCTCTTGCACACGCGCATGTCGTACTTCCACTCATGTCGGTTCAACATCTCCTGACAGTGTGTACAGTCCATCGGAATGACAATCGTCTCCAGGTCACCGCGCCGACGTGCGATGCTAAGACCCTTACTAGTGCGGGCGTGAATCTTCATGTCTCCGTCGCTCCTAACGTCACAACCATCGAACACAACGAGCTTGTCGACCTTGCACCACCACGCAGGTCGACCTCCGGCTTCTGTCCGTGCACGGACTGATGTGCTGGTGAACGCCTCCACCTGAGCACCTGGACCTGGCAACCAGCAGCCATTTGTCGTCTGCCTTGGTGGTGTAAACACACGCGTCTTCTCCTCTGTCTTTTCTTTCTTCGTCGACATGTTCAGTCGTTCCTGTAGTAGTTCTGTGGGCGACCGAAGAGCGGCTTTTGATTGTGTCTTTGAATTACGGATTAAATCGTAACGCTTCTCGAGCTCAGAGCGTGGCTTGGATGAGTCGGATACTGGGTTTGCTCCTAGGTTCAGCTCTGCGGGTCGCTTTAGACGTGCGATCGAATTTGTGCGTTGCCGAGGCAAAGAGGTCGATGATGAGGCAGTGTGCTTTGAGGAAACGGATGTGTTTCTTGATCGCTGGTTGGACTCGCTGAGAGCAAGAGATGCGGGCCGCGATTGCGGTGGTAGACTATCGTCGTCTGAGACGTACACCCCGGAGTCTCGATCGCTGGATTGAGTCGAAGTTGCGTTCATTGCGGATGGTACTGGTCTTCGGAGTGGGTTCTCTAGGTTGGCCGATTGTTCAAGAGGGGAAGAAGAAGAAGGCTCTAGCTGTTTTGGAAGTTGTTCTTGGGCCTGCTGGGAAAGTTCTGGCTCCTCTTCTTTGATGATGGTCTGAGACTCGTCTGTCACAGTAGCACATTGAGACTGTCTCGATGACGACGGTTTAGGTGGTGGCGCTGGCGGATCCTCGTTTTCGGTGGAAATCAGTTTCTTGGAATAATTTTGGATTTTGGATTGGACTTCTTGCTCCGACTCCATCGTCGGAACATCTTGATCGGAAGCAGATGGGAGAGCAATGAGCGGTTCTGTCTCCGGTGCCAGGTCAGGTTGCGGTGATTGTAGTGGCATGGCATCCTCGTCAAAAAGGAAGACACCAGAATCCTCGCCATCAGGATTCAGGTCCAAGTCCTTTGCTACCAGAGGAATGGCGATGTTGGATTCCCCGGTTGCAGCATCTTCGGTAAGCAGCGGTGTCTTTGTAGGATCCGCTTTGGCGCTCTTCCAGAAAGCGAATGATGGCATAGCGAATGGGAAACGACCGTAAATACGATAGCAACCGATATTAAGTAAAACAAAAGACTTTCTCTTGCATACATGTTGCCGGCAAGTTGCCCTTTACATATCCAGAGTGACTACACATTCAGCACGAGCTACAGGCTCAGCCCCAGCATCACACACGTACGCGACCTACATCGCCGTTTCCTCTTGATTCACGAAACAGTACTTTGAGTAATTTCTCTCCCCCTTCTAGAAGGTTGCTGAGCTTCCGAGATGCCATGTGCTGTGGAGTCGGTCGATCCGAAACACTGACAGCCGGGATCTAGTTGGTGGCATGTTTGACACATCCTAGCTCGGACCTGTATCAGACAGGATTACGACGTTTATGCGCACTTCACACAGGCGCGCAGGGACTGGGATCATGCTGTTGTCTATCGATAAAAGGATGTGTGACGGGGATGGGCTCTATGCGTGATAATGGTGGTTGTTGGATGTATATGATCTACTTAGTTTTCCATGGGCGCTTTGAAACGATCGCATGGGGGATTGTCTATGCACGCGTACTCCTTCTGCCATTACCTTCATGCTTCTGTGCAGAGGAGCATGATGGCCTCTTTACTCATACCTGGATACCGCTTAAACGACGCGTCCCTTGACCTGCTTGATGTTCTTGACGTTGATATCGCGCCAGAATGCAGCCGCGATGAGAGCGCATGACAGCATGCAAATGCTCGTGATCAGCATGAGTCGCTGTGAGTCGGCGTAGGCCTGGGCGATACCAGTTCTCTCTGGCGAACCCCACTTGTACGACAGCTGGGTTCCCAACGAAGCGTAGATTTCTACAACATCGACACCAGCCGGAACGTTCTTGACGAGATTGTTGTAAAACGTTCCAGTCCAGATAGCAGCTGAGACGGTACTTCCAACCGCACTACCGATGGAGCAGAAGAGGTTGAGAACGGCGATGATGACAGCCATGTGCTGATGATCCGAAGGCGCCATCATGGCCAGCTCGCCAGCGATAACAATGGTGCCTCCAGCTACTGCCGTGAAGATCTGCGTCATGACAATGTACCCCACCGATGTTCCAGGCTGGCGAAAATGAATCATCAGTCCCAGCGCTAGGATATCAATGGGCAGCGCAAAGAAGACGGCAACCCACTTGAACCTTCCTGTAATCCTAATTGCCGGTCCCACGGCGGCCAAGCACCAGAAGCAGGACACCACGCGGTAGATACTCGTGACATAGCTGGCCGTGGTGACGTTGAGGTTCCAAACCACTTGCAACATGGACCCAAAGTATGATCCCCAAACCGCGCTGTTGAAGTAAACAAAGACGAACATGACGCCCGCGAGGAAGACGGTTCGGTCCAAGAGCAGTTTGTACGGGATGAATGTAACGGGCGCGAAGAACTTCTCCCAGATAGGGAAGGCGATGAGAAGCACGAAGCCGGCGACGATCATACCGATGATCATAGGACTCTTCCATTTCTCCGCCTGGTAGCTGTATAGACTGAAGGGTAGCAAGAATAGCGCCATGCCTGCTACCAAGATCAGTATTCCGACGGCATCGATATCGACGCAGAACTTCTTGATGGCTGACGCGCTCCAGTCAATGCGGCGTGGCTCGAGTAAACCTTGTTTACGGGCCTTGCGATCGTTGAAGAGAACCAAGGCTGCGAGAGGGACGACGACGACAGGGATGACGATGGTGAAGATGCCAAAGGCCCAGCGCCAGCCGGGGCCAGAGAGAACAGACTGAGCGACAGGACCGCCGATCCAAGTTGTGATTACGTAGGGCGAGGTCGCAAAGGAGAGCATGAGGGCGCGATTCTTGAGCGTCGAGGTATCGGCGATGAAGACGGTAAGGATGTACGATACTGCTTGTGATCTAGTTGTCATCGTGTCAGCGTGAACATTTCCTCATATTGATTGGCAAAGAACAAAAAGTACGTACCCCGTAGACGAGAAGACTTGGGCCGCAGCATATGTCTCTACATTCTGGCACGAAGCCATCATGATGTACCCCACCATCCACACACACAGTGAGAGCAGGAGCCCCTGAGGTCGGCCCCACATGTCCAGTAGCTTGGCCAGAGGGATCTTGGACAGCCCGCCGATGATGGATGACATGATACCAGTGGCGGCTGTGAGAGAGTGCTTACGAAAGGCACTGGTCACATAGGGATTCATGGCGCGGACGACAACCTCTTGAAGGGCGGTGACGAAGTAAATCCACCAGATGCTGCGTGGGTGTCAGTGGACATGCTGGACGACGATGGGAATGGAAGGGGGCTAAGGGAGGGCAGATGGGGTGACGGACATGACATAGGCGCCGATGAGATGGTACTTTGTCCATACTGATGCTGCAGCTTCGACGGCTTTGACACCAGCCTGCGCGTTGCTGGAGAGGCTTTCTTGGTCGCTGGCCCTGTCGTGGGGGCTGTCTGTGTGAACACCTTTTTCTGCGTCGCTAGTTTGACGGGAGGCCTCAACAGGGTCGACCGAGTCGGTGACCCCGTCTTTGGAACGATCAAAGAAGCGCATGGCTGAAGAGAGCGGAGTGATCGCAATGTGGCCAGAGAACGAGGCGACAGAGATCAGTCACGAAAGATGGCGTGTTCAGGCAGTAGCGGTCTTCACAGCATACTTTTATATCACCCTCAAGCTTCTGAAGCCCTGATACACCCGCTCAACGCTCGTATAACCCGTTCAATATTCGTACAAAACCGAGGACTGCACTCCTTCAGACCACCATCGATCCACCACGGCCCCTCTGAAACCACATGACTGGAAGCGCCTATGATTTTTGCACCGGTAAAATGGCTATAAGAACAGTCTCGAGGACTTGGCAGAGCTTAGGAGGAGACAATCGATACCTAGAGTAGCAATAAGGATGAGGAGGGTGGAATGGAGGTGTTCGTGAAGGAGACTAGCGTTGAAAATTCGATCAGATTAGATGCAAAGATGATCTTATCACGGAGGGTCGGAGTCGGAGCGACGCGGTGCAAGCTCGGATCTAGCATGGATGGGGAAGAAGGTGCGCCGTGTTGTTTTTTACGTTGAAGTCGACGTTGAAATGGCACTGTTATATTGTGTGGCGCTCGCCTGCTGAGCCTGTCGATATTTTTTCCGACGTTTTCGAGGGAGGTGAAGGGTGCATGCTGTCGATGCCGTCGGTTGGGCGTGAGGCATGTCACTCGGAGCCACGGGCCCGAAGGGAGTCGAAATTAGATCACGGCTGAGGAGGATCCATCATGTCACAGGTGAAAAGTGCTGCGCCGCTTGAACATGGCATTCGTGGCAATGCGCTCCCCTCTCGTGGGCACAGTACGGTGTCTCAATGGTGTCTCGGCCGGCTAAAGGGCTGCTACGGACTATGGACGGCACCCCGTGGGATGTGCGAGGGGGCGATTGGATAGACTCGCACCCGTCTGAGGTGAGAGCGCGCCGACCCTCGAGGGGCAGCAGACGAGGGGACGACTAGGTGAGCAGGTGGGATGGCTGTGAAGTGCGTGCGTGGGGCGCTGCTCAGTTGGCAGTTGGCAGTTGTGCGTGGGATTTGCTTCTGCTCGAGTGCCGACATGGCGCGAGACCCTGAAGGGAGCCTAGTGGGTGGCTATCGCTATCACGGGTGTTGGATGCACACGACAGGGATGGCGAAGAGGCCCTCTGGCATAAGACGGGCAGGCCGCAGCTGACAGGGCGAGGTTGTGGTGCTCGTCTTATTCCGGGCGGCCGTCTTTGTGATGCGCTGTCAAGTTGGTGTGCGTGCAGCGTGAAAAAGCGCCTCGTCAGCGTTCGCGGCAGGGCTGGCGCGACAATGGGGGCATGCTGCCTTGGACGCTCGACTTAGCCTACATCATCGACGTGCAGCGCTCCAGGACGACGTTAAACCGTCTGTATCGTCGCGTACTGCCATCCCCCCCCTGCACCGACAGCGAACAACTCAGTCCCCACGCTACCCAACAACCGTTTGACGCGTAGTCGCACTCATTCCAGCAGCCTCATCGCTTTGACCGCCTATTCGTACCGGGCCGCGCTGTTGTCCAGGCCCGAACCCGCACGAGATGCCACGAGTGCTTTGGCCCATTGAAGCAAAAGCACGTCCATGATGGCTTCGACCAGATCCACTGCTGCCGACACACTCGACGTCTTTGAGTCCTTTACCGGCGTTGAGGAGAGTGCAGAGCCCGCTGCGTCCACGCCTGCCGACGACCACGACGACTCGACAGCCACCATGGCCAGAGACACGTCTGCGCCGCCCATGGGCCAAACCTCGGCCGGCCAGCGTCTCTTTACTGCCACACACTCGCCCTCGCCGCTGTCGTCGCGCGAGGCCTCTCCTCGCCCACACAGGCGCAATGCCACCCCGTCCGGCGCAGGCACGACTGCCAGGCCCTCGTTCAGATCACGCAAGAGCAGCGCCGACGCCGGTTCGAGTCGGGCTTCCAGCTTATCCAACTCGACGACCACCGCCGCCGCCGCCGCCGCCGCCGCCCCAGGCCATGCCACGCCGACGGTGCAGCGAGCTCTGTCGTCCACCAGCATACCCGAGCTCACGCCTACCTCGTCGACCGACACTGTGCGAGCCCCGCGCCCGTCCAAGCCAGCGTCAAAATCGAATTCTGGCGAGACGACCCCCCATTGGCCCCTCTCGCCGCGGCTCAAGTCACCACCGCCGGGCCATGACGGCCGCTCGCGTTCGCGCACAAACTCGCTGCGTGCGCAAATCAGGAAGCCCGAAGCCCAGTCGGCGCCCGTCATTGTCGTCCAGAGCTCCTCGCCCGCCCCCTCTGTCTCGCGCTTCCCAGTGCGGGACGAGGCGGCCGCGAGCGACGCCGACGAGCCCCAGCCGCAGCCTCAGCCACAGGCTGCCAGCAAAGCACCCTCGCGGAGTTCGGGCGGCGTGGCTCCCAAGCTCGCAACGGTGCAGGAGTCTAGCTTGCCTGCCACTCCCGGATTCGACGGTCTAGAGCCGCAAAGGTACGCTTTCCCCGCAACGGCCCCACTGTTTGTCATCGCGACGCACGTTAGACTAACCACGGAGCCAATTTCCGCTCCCATCCGCAAACTTTGTTAACCTCGCCCTTAGCTTTGTTCCCTCAGCGACTGCCCACAAAACCGACCAGGACCGAAATGACGTCAACTCGTCCAAAGTCTCTGAAGACCTCAGCCACAAGCACGACAGTACCAAGCACACGGAGAGCGGTAGCGACAGCGCGACCAAGAGCGCCAAGAAGGGCAAGATGCAGGACCAACGCAACACGTACACACATCGCCCACACACCGTCTCCGCAAAGCCCTCGCTGTCCTCCATGTCGGCGCGATCGCGAGACCCGCCCCTCCGCAACATGACGGTCGAAACCGAGACGGTGCCCTCGGTCGCACAGCCATCCATTGTGAACCAGGACCGGTCCGCCTCCGGTCGCGTCGATGGCGGCATACGACTCAAGCCCAGCAACGAGACAATCCGACCCAAGAAGGAAAGAAAAGCCCCCAAGCGCAAAGCCGCTTCCATCAATGCAGGCACTGGTAGGTTGCAGCACATTTCCCACCACTACTACACCCCGAGCCGGCCAGACCCCGGCTGTCGCTCCGGCATGAACCCGTCATTCGGCAGCCCCGTCTCATATCGTTCGTATGAAGACCGGCGCTCGCTCTTGACCATGTCGCCCCCAAGTCCAGAGCCTCGCATGGCTCCTCTCCGCCCCCATCTCAAATATTTTTATTCAACCACTAACACCAGTTCCCGCACAGCTTCGTCCAAGGCCGATGTATTCGAACAAAAGGTGGCCAGCGCCGTCGACGAGGCCGACTCTTCGGACTCTGATGCGACCTTCATCTACGAGTCAAACCCTCCCGAACAGCCACACCGTAGCCGCCAACATCACTCGCGGACGCCAAGCATGACGTCGCTAGCCAGTCTGACAGACCCACGACTCCAAATACGCGACCCGCACAAGCACCCAAGCAAGAAGAGCAGCATAAAATTCACCAACCCGTACAACAACCCGAGCATTGACGGTGACGACCGAGGCGAGGGCACTGTCCGGATAGGCTCCGGACGAGCGGGCGGAGGTAGCCATCATCACCACATTGGAAGACATGGCCAGGGTCGGGGCGCATTCAGCCACCTTACCATGGACAGCGACACATCGGTACCACAGTCATCGCGCGCACGTGGCCCGTCCTCAAGGAATGCGTCACAACCCAACAGCCCTCGCTTCCACACCTTCAATGTTGGGAACGGCCACAGCAACGGCAGCAAGAAAAGCGGAGAATATTCTGCAGCATACGACATCGACGCTGAGAATATTGCCGATGATGAGCGCACTCCGCTGATTCAGTCTGGACGAAGTCCACGATCTACGCGAACCTCCCGTCAGCGGAATACCACCACCATACGCCAACTCGAGCGCCGGCATCATCGCGATGGCGGATGGTGTCGCCGTTTTGCTGGCTGCCTTGTTCTCACGATCCTGCTGCTCGTCGTTGTATTCTGCGCCATCGGACTCGTTTTTGCTACCACGAAGCCTCTTACGAGTCTCGTGGTGCGAGACATACAGAATGTTGTAGCGAGTCAAGAGGAGGTCATGCTGGATCTCATAGTCGACGCGGTAAACCCCAACATCATCGGCGTTACCGTATCTGAAATGGACATCTCGCTATTTGCCAAGAGCAAGCACGTCGGGTCGGACGCTTGGTGGCGCGAGCACGGGAACGGTCCACATGACGACGTAGAACACTGGACACCCATCGAAGAAGAAGAAGCAATCGCAGAGATTTCAATCGGTGGTATAGATGAAGGGACCGATCCTATCGAAGGCGAACCTCGTACCATGTTGCTAGGCCGCATTGCCCATTTCGACTCACCACTAAACTTTGAAGGTTCCTTTTTTCAGCGGAAACGCGCCGAATCTATTGGCGAGCTCCGACTTTCGCATCCCGGAAACAAAACGGAAGCCGGAGGCAGCGAGCGCTGGGAGGAGGTTCTGCAATATCCTTTCGAGTTGATTGTCAGGGGCAACTTCAAGTACACATTGCCTCTGAGCACGCAAGAGTTCAAAGTCCCCGTCACAGCATCCCATTACTACGACCCAGATATCGAGCGCAAGAAGAAGCTCGACAACGTAGCGAACGAAAAAAAGAGGAGGAATACACTACCTGTATCAACAAAACCATGGGGACGTTATGACCGTAGAGCGTTACCGTTCTGGAGTCTCCGATAGCACACTGTTCATTTTTGTAACACAACTGTCCCCGAACCAGAGGGGCCTGCACATCCGTGCGGCCCCAGCAACTTCGCCCAAAAGAAACTGATACCCACTAAACACGAGTTCACGACACAATAGACTTGTCCGGCCCGGCATCTGCGACATCAGCAAACGCGTTGCCTTTCTCGTTTCTTCTTTCGGCTCCCCAGCCGTTCACGAATTTCTTTTTCGATCTGCAAACCACCATACCGCCTCATCAGAACTTGCTGTTCGCATTCTCTCATAGCGAATGTTTTTTAACAAACCTCCTCAACCTTGCGCTTCAGCGATAGTGTTTGTATCATGAAAATCCCTGCATTTCTAAACCTTGGGTGGGCTTGGCCTTCGTCCCCTTTGAAGCTTTTTGGCGCGTTTTTGGGTTTACGCTTGGAGGTGGATTGCTTTTACGCATCCAAATTACACTCGCTTTGATCTTTCTTCCATGTATCCATAATTTAGTCTTGTTTTTTCGTTTTGGTTGAACGTATTCTTGGTCAATAGCGGCTAGGGTGGGTGCATAGGTTAGGCATGGCATGGCATGGCATGGTAGGGACTGTAGTAATAATACTAGGTCATTCGTACTGATCTTTCTTCTCTTGGACTATGCATGGGACAGATGTCAATGTCGGAATGTGAACGTTGTGCGGTGGCTGGGCGAGACGTCAATCTCTCAACTTGTCCAAACGTACGCTAGCATCAGCAGCGAAACTCTTACACTCTAAAGGCCAAGCGTCAAGCCACACGACCCATGTCGCCTATTGGCAGTTCTCTGCGGGGATTCAAGTCAACTCCTAGTATTTTTTCTTCATTGAGTCATGAGCCTTTGAGGCAGATCTCGAAGAAGACGGCATAGCTCACCACTGGATGCTATCATGTCTGGATTAGCCTGACGATTTCCACTGTGTAATTATTGCAATGTGGTTAGTAATTCCAGAGCATGTCACCAGACGGCATTACACCCGTGACCCTTGTGGACTTGGCAAGCGTATGACGTTCGCGTCCATCTAGAACAGGACAGCGCTAGCCTATTCAAGCCACATACGTCGGTAACTGTGCGAAGAACAGGGAAAATATCGCGGCCGTGTCGTCACTGGGAATCATATTCCCCAGAACGGGAATGGGAGGATATGCATTTTGGGTCTGCTGGACGCCTGCCTGATTTTGTATGGCAGCGGTGCTTGGCTTTTGTGATTCTAGAACGCGCATTGCGTATACGTGTATCGAGCCTGCACACTCACACATTGAGGTCAGCATGGGTTGGAAAGGCACAATAGTAGAACATGTGTTGTATATTTATTCGCTATGCCATCTACACCTGATCCAAGACCAAGCTATCCCAGAGCCACCCTCTCCATTGCGTAGTCCTAGTAACCTTGATATCCAGACGGTTACCCTCGCTCTTGAGCGCTCCTTCCGCAATAGGAAGTTCAAGCAGTCTCCACTCGCCTGCCCTCGTAGCCCCACGATACGTGTCTTGGCTGTTCAGCAGACTAGCGCTAGTAATGTTTCCCACCTTGACATCGTTGAGCAGAATGTCGCAGCTCGAGCCCTGCGAGAAACCGGCAAGAGATACCGTCAGTTTAGCGGCAGATGTGCTCTTGGACGGGAAGAGAACAGACCAGGTGCCGAGCGCAGATTGGCCAAAGCACCAGTCGAGAGAAGAGCTGGTGCCGACAGTGTAAGTGAGGTTTCCTGGGCACTTTGAGATGCGGGCGTGTTCGAATGGGTGAGCTGGGTCGGCAAGTTTGAAGCCGTCGGTTGTGCGATCAAAATCGCCAATCTGGAAGATGCGCTTGTTGCTGTCGGTGACCTTCCAGGTCATTTCCTTGAGGTTGGTGTTCTTGCCTTCACGGATCTCGACGTCGTTTTGGGTAAAGTTTGTTGTGACGTCGCCGAGTGCGCCGCCGTTGCCCCAAGCGTAGAGCGCGTATGTGCCGGTGCGGATGTCCTGGATGTCAAACTTGCCGTCTTTGTCGGCGTAGGTGGTGTAGTAGTAGTTCTCCCCCTGGTCAAGAGTTGATACTGTAGTGTTGCGGTTGTCGCCGAGGAAGACGGCAGCACCAGCAGCCGGGCGTCCGTCGCTCAAGAGGAGCTTGCCCTGCATCTTGCCGCGAGATTGGTAGGGCTTGTTTTCGAACCATTTGTAAGGCCAGGCTGCTTCCTCCTTCTCCCAACGAGCTGCAGCATCGTCTTTGCTTCCATCGTTGAGGTACCAAAGCCATGGGCCCCAGACCTTGCCATCAGCGAAGGAATCGCGCGAAACGGCTTGGAAATGTGTGCCGTGGATCATGTTCAGCTGAACTGCGTCTCCGGTTCTAGATTCACGATGGACCTTACATCAATCAGTTTGACATCTTCTATGAGCGAAGTGATAAATCAAACATACCATAAGCTCCTGCTTGAGATGATCACCATTGTAGTAGTCCTTTCCAGGGTTGAGGTACCAGCTTCCCACCTCGTCGCCATAGACACCGTAGTATGTCTGCTCCCGGACAAAGCCGCTCCAGTCATATTTCGTCAAGAATGACCCGTCAGCCTTTTGCCAGGTTTCATCCTGGACATTGGTGGCTTGAAGATATTCGTCCAACGCGGGCAATACACCGTCTTTGACGTTGTTGTAGCCACGAGGAAACGAGACGTTGTCGAGACGCCACAGAGTACGGAACTCGCCCAGTGTAGGCAGGGCGTGGTTGACAAAGTACTGGTACGCGCCTGGGAGACCATCGTAGATTACCCAATGGAAGTCGCCTTCCTTCGCCGTGAACTTGACATTGATGAAGTCGGTATCAGAATCGACAATCGCGGCGGATGTCCAGCTCAAGTCAGATGCGGCGCCATCTACGATTTGGTTAGCTACGTGATGTTTTTGTGTTGTTCAGCGCTCTGCTTGCACATACTGTAGCTAACATAATGCCCAACAGCATTTCCGACGCGATCTTTCCCCTTGTACCACAGCTTATTGGCATACTGGCGGTTTTGTGTAACGTTCCAGATGTCGTTGCCAATGATCCAAGTTGAGTTTCCAAGGTCCTTGAAAAAGCTCTTGGGCTTCTTTGCGCGCTCCTCTACTGGAGCTGCAGCAGCCAAGGCAGCAAGACCGAGTATTTTGAGTACGCTCATCCTGAACACAATGATGCGCGAGTATTCTTGGCGAGGATAGAGATAAATCCATAGTTTCTCTGCTCATTATATACCATTGCGGACATGCGCGTTTCTGCACGAGCACCATTGCCTCTCGGTGGAGATGCCCCGACGCTATTACCGGGTAGGCACCGGGGTCGCGGGGTACCTGGGGGCTGCCCCGGACCATCAACATTGTTCCTGCAATCGCGGTTCTTCGCTCTTCAGTAGTGTATTTTCGGAGCGGTGTCCACATTCTGGAATTAGTAAGGCGTTCGTCCTCGCACGAGTCGTACAGGGTCCGCGGCATGAGGCTCGCTGCACAACGTGGTCAACGGCCACATCGTTGGGCAAAGAAGCACCGAAAGCATCTTGAAAGCGTTAGACGGGGTCAAAATCAATAGCACGAGGTACCAGTAACCGGGTCGATGCTTGCGGCCATGTAGAGTTCAGGAGGCGTAGAAGGAAAGACCCCGACCGGGGCGCTTACCTGTTGTGGACAGCTTCTATCAACTCGCCATAATTGCACCGTGAACACTAAATCATCAAAGATACTAGTATCACAGATACTGAACTTTAAAAAGGTCTTGAGACTAGGGACAGGGTATAAACAGTCTGGTAACGGTACAGAGCATTGGGTATGTTCCTCGATTACATGCGACACCTACTCCTCCAATGCCTTCGCGTCCGCCTCCTTCGGCGTGTGCGTCCCTGATCCCGCCGTCTTTTCGCCTTCAACCACCGTGACCGGTCCTCCGCGGCGACCACCCTTACCGGTGATATCGCGCCACATGCCGCCGAAGTTTCTTGCTAAGCTCTCACGGCCTTCCCACAGAGGATACACACCTACAGCCATAGTACTGCACATCAACCAGATGATGCCGACGATAACCCAACCCGAGAAGAATGATTGGCTAAAGATATAGCCGGAGCCATAAAGTGGCATCGGCCAGAGTACAAGCAGAATGAGTGTCATGGTCGCCGTAGTAATCTTTGCAATCTTGGAGGCGCGGAATAGTTTGGCTTGCTCGGCGGCCTCAGCTTCTGGTGAGAGGGCAGCATGACGGCCGTGCACGGCTTCGAGGTCCATATTTGCAGCTGCTGTGACGTCCGAATCGTCCACAAGGCGAATGTTCTTCATTGATACCCAGTCGTAGTTGTCTTGGTCTTCGTTAGCATGCATTCAACAGAGGAGACTAAAAACGTACCGACTCCAAATATCAGCGTCAAAACTGGGATGAAAATGATAGGCGATAGCAACGCAACGACATTACCAGCCAGCATGGGATTGTTGGCACCGGAAGTAGCGACAGTGATAACGCCATCATTCAGCTTAGAGGTGGTGACTAGCCAAGCGGTAATGCTGCAGCACAAGCCTAGTACTGGGGACAAAGTGGCCGCCCACTTGTTCTGACCTTTCCACATCAACGTAAGAGTTGCTGGAAGTACCGCAGATGAGATGATTACGCCCATAAAGACGTATAGCCAGCCCATGCTGATGCCGGCATACCAGAGCCCCGTTGAAAATGCGGCCATGACCAGTCCAAAGCCGCACACGCATACGTGTGACGTGTAGACAAGACGTCGACCGCTTGCGCCTGGGTTGATATAGGTCGCGTAAATGTCGTATGTCAGGATACTAGAGACGGCAATGAGCTGTGCACTGAAGGCAGATGTGACAGCCATGAAGACGACGAGAAGCGTAGCTACGGCACCGCCAGATCCAAGGAGCGCAACTGCAGCATAGGGAAGTGTGAGACCAGCACTGATTGACGCTTCGTCCATGACGTTGGGGTATGTGGGAAAGTACTCGGTGCTCTGTAGTGAAAGCGCGGCGAGACCCATGGTGGTCGCGCAAAGCCACTGGTGATAGCATTAGCACCAGACCCGCATGTGAACTAACGAGGATCTTACCGGAATAGCAAACCAAGACAAACCACCAATGATGTATCCGGGAAGAGCGTGAACCGGGGATGCGGCAATAGCCTTGTTGTAGTCTTGGGACTGTCAGCTTTCGATTCCCTCTGGCAATGGATAACTTACATCCGTTGTCCATAAATACAGTGCCAAAGTTTCCAATGATGTTGATCACAAAGAAAATGGCACCGTCCTTGCTCCGCATTGTGAGATAACTTCCTCCAGCGTTACCGGGAACAGGCGTCGTCGCTGAAAGTTCCTGCAGGCGCTCGTAGACCGCTTTTGTTGAGCCCAGCCGGTCGCCGGTGGCGTATGTTGTGAAGGCAAACGTCAGAAGGATTACAAGGAGAATGACAGTGTGAACATAGTCCGTCAGGAAGGTGGCCTTGATCCCACCAAACATCGTGTAGATCACGACGCCTAGAGGAAGTAGGAAACAAGCCGCAGCCGTGGGTACGCCAGTCAAAGAGCTGATGACAGCTGACCCTCCAGTCAGCAGCATAGCCGTAACGAGTATGTTGGTGAAGAGACCGAAAGTGATGTATACGAAATGAGTGGCCTTTCCGTAACGAGCGCGCACAGCTTCGAGGAACGTCTATCTCATGGTTAGACCTAACACTAGATTAAGGAGCATATCATACTCACATGAGCGTGAGGAGCTCGCCTCTTGAGTTCGATCGCAACAGTAGCAAACAGCAAAATCTGGACAGTGGCACCCGCAGCATACCACAGCGGTCCAGAGACACCTGTGAAAGATCAACACGTGTTACCTCAGGGATATTTAGTTCTGAACATACCATAACGGAAAGCAACCGATGAACTTTGCAGAAGCGTAGCGGCCCATGTCCAGGATGACACTACTGCTGATGCGACAAGACCAGATTTGACCGTACGACCAGCAGTCGAGAACATCTCGGACGTTTGCAGTTCATTGTTGTAGCGTTTGAGGACCCATGTTGTGAAGACCTTTACATTGTCAGCCTCTGATGCTTGTAATGATCAAACCTCACGTACCATGCCCAGTGCGAAGAGAAAGCCGACACCGAGGACAATTCCATAGCCCCAAGCTTGACCAAGAGGTGAGGCCGAGGGCCCGATCGGAGTACCGCCACCAGCCATTTGGGAAGACGGAGCGTGCTTCGAGGTTAAG
Source organism: Alternaria dauci (assembly GCF_042100115.1). Classification (NCBI taxonomy): domain Eukaryota; kingdom Fungi; phylum Ascomycota; class Dothideomycetes; order Pleosporales; family Pleosporaceae; genus Alternaria; species Alternaria dauci. Next base: position 1,871,789 of record NC_091278.1, read on the forward strand.
CTTCAGAACAAAGCGTTGGCTGTTAAACCATCTCACTGGGGCAGGCAATGTTTCTATACCCCAAGACATCCCCACGATTCCCCTCCCCCAGCTCCGACTTCAGCTCGGTCCCAAGACTGCTATCTCGAGCATTTCCAACTGCACATGCCAACCGTCTCCACTTTGCAATGGAGCCTGTGCATGATTGGTTGAAGATAGGCACATATAAGACTAGGGAACGTGGAATGGAAGCCAAGCCTAGAGATCTCTTGTCTGCTACACCACTTTGGAAGCTTGTGTTTGCAATGAAGTCTTGTTGGAGGGCACTTTGAAGCTCTTAGCCGACTGGGCAATGCATCATGGCTCGCCTATGCTGATAAGAAACGGGTGCTTGCAACGCATATGCATTGCACTTGTCTCATAGTGGCGGGCAGGACCGAATGGTACAGCGGAAATTTTCTTGCTGCACTGTGAGTGGCTGACGAGTGAGGGTGTTTGCTTGGGCAGCAAAACTTGGGTCTGGGCGTGGAGACGGTGGTTGTGCTGAAGGCATGTTGAAGTTGGTGGTTTCGATGAGGTAAACAGGAGCTTGAAGATAAGCGATGGCTTGGTAGCCAATGAAATGGCGCTGGCGGTGGGGTCCGAAGTCGGCTTGCAGGAGCCAGCCCCTGTTTCTCCACGGTACTGATCGACGTGCATCTCTGTAATGTTGCCATTACTCGATCACTTCGACACATGCTAGTCTCTGTTGCCATCGGTCGCTTGCAGAGGAAGACTGAACATGTGGAGCATTGGGGTATTATGTAAGGCGTTGCCTAGGTAGTCGAATAGCGCTCATGATTGCTAAGAGCTTCTTCTCGAATCGTATTAGAGACGTAGTCTTCGCGTTGCGCCTGATGACCAAAGCCACACGGAATTTTACCACTTGGTGGACATTTACACATGTATCCCCACGTTTATTCATTCTCCATCCTCATGGGCTCTTTGTCGGTCGCCTCGGTATAGCCCTTCCTTCAAAGACCATCCCACGTCCGCTCGCTATCATGGCGTTCGCCTTTGCCCTTGCAAGACTCATACTCTCCAACTACGCATCTGTGCCGAAACCAGACCCTCAAGTAGCTTTTTCATGACCGGCGATATTTGCTGGCTTTTGTCCCTGGCCAAGTATATGTGCAGATAAACGAGCGCTGATGAAGATCTGTATTCGCGTCAGATTTGTCAACGGAAGACTTTCCCCGAAGTCGTTAGCGGCGCTTGTCTACAGTACTGCTTTCTTGGTCGCATCGCTTCACAATTTTCTGTCAAGTCGACGAAAGAGATCTGAGAACGAGCTCTGCGTGCGTCAATTAGCGTACAGGATACAGTGTAGCATTAGAAACAGGCGCATACAGTGAGTTTCAACTAGTACCAACCTCAGCACGCTCTTTCGATCTTAAACAAGATGCGGAGGGGTGTCACATACCGTCTGGCTATGTTCTCGACCTCGGTACATCCGATGCGCCAGCCTCTGGTCAAGGTGCACGGGTGCACCCTCTTCATCGTGCGACTGCCTCACTACCCCCATGGCCACGGTACAGAATCGTGCCATCTGCTACGGAATCACACAAGTGAATTGGGGCCCCCGAGCTCGAAACCGAAGCGGTGCTACTCTACGCTGCAAATCTCCTGTTGTCGCCGAGATCATTTCGTTCGAGCATCAAGCTTTCAACCATCTGATCATGCTCATGCTTGCTCACCGGTGTGACTTCATAGGAGCCAGGTGTGCCAAACTCGTGGGTGTCATCCCCGAACAGCGTGGTGATTCTGATGTGTAGGTCGGGGCTGCCATGACCAGGACCCAACGCTAGTTCTTGTGGCCATCCCACAAGAAATTATAGGAATATCTCGACTCGACCTCGATTATGTGCTCACATCAGGAAAAGGTACTTCAACGACCCAGGTCTGACTGGATATCATTGCTGGGAACCGACCAATGTGCAGCTTCGTCTTCATCGGGAAATGTTGTCCAGTGTCCACACCATGAGGGCCCTGCGATCCACTTCAGTTCCCCTTGGTGATTTCGGCATAGGAAGGCGCTGACAGCGACAGAACCATAATTGAGGATGGAAGCCCTAGTCCGACCGTCATGTCATCTCCGCCGATGAATGATACCTTGCGGGAAATCTGTCACTGTGACTTTGGACAGCCTTACCAACCCGGCGGCCCTGTGGCCCCATGAGTAAGCCGGGTAAGGCCGTAGCCGTCCGCTGCTTCTCTGTGGCGTAACGCCAGCTTATGCGCCTCTTACAATAAACACTAATTTCATTTGTTCAACGAGCGTTCTCTGCCGTGGTCATTCAGTTTGCTCTCGAAACGCGCATGCCATTGGAGTATTCGTGTTGACTTCACGATCGAGAACCCATTCGGCCCGTCTCTTACCTTTGGTTGTCTTGCCCTTATTTTCTTTTTGCCTGCAACACGTCCAGGTCGAAATACAGCTGACGCATGCTAAATAATCACAGTCTGAGACCTTAGGTGCGGATGCCAAACTACCACGGCGGGTGGATCGAAATGAAGAATTGGGAGCGGTCGTGTTGGGCTTCGTGCACATTGTTAGCTTGTTCTCCAGCGTCTTCGACTGCCAAATCCGGCTAATTAGCATTCAGATTATCCGGCCAGCGAGGCCGTCAATGCAACCTCATTCGCCAATCAAGACGATGTAGCAAAGAACGCCAATGTTGTACGAATCTCGCTTCGTTGTTGTACAAATCTCACTCTGTGTAATGTGGCGGCGTCTTTGCCTCCGCGCAGGGTGTGCATCTCGCCGAAGTGCGTCCGCCGCAAGCAACCACCCCAGGCCTCTTTCCTGATCTGGCAAATTGACTAGTATGATGCTGGGATAGCAAGGTATATAGTGAAGGGTATCGGCTCGCGCCAGTTTTTGGAATGGCCGGCAGCATGATGTTGTCGCTTCTGATACTCGTCGCAATTGCGGTCAGTGCTATCGCTCACACCACTCAAGATGTGTGTCCGCGGAAGATCGGTGCGAAAGGCGTGCGGGTTCGCATACCGCCTACCTTCAATAACACTGAGCATAGCCATCACCATGGCAGACCATGGCCGGCACCACCCGTTGGCTTCTACTTCAAGCCGTGGTCGATGATCCTTGCGTCGAACCCTCAGTACGCTGCCATGCGGAATGTGCAATACGACCCGACGCCGATCGATCCCTCGGACCCTACCGGACTTGTGAATGATCTCTTCTCGTTCCAGTTCCCAGGCAACGACAGCATCATAACAACCTATGGTGTCGATACACCGCATCCCTACTTCCCAGCGGTGCTTGACTTCGCAGGAACAGGGATACTAGTGGGCGCTACCAGTCAGTACAGCATTCTAGTCTGGGGATGCGATATCAACAGAGTCCCGTACTATGCCAGCTATTCGACAGCAGTGGACTTCACCGACACGCCCCCGGGTATCGACTTGATGAGTACAAGCGACCAAGGGCCTGACCAGGAGACCATACATGCTGTTGTCGAGGCGTTGAAGAAGCTGGGCAGCGACGAGATTACAAAGTACGTTGTGGCGTTGGAGAGAATGGTACAGGATGGCGGGAGAAAGGGCATGCCCAGGGTACGTATATGTAAGGCGTTGGAAGATACAAGCTGATGTGAGATCGCAGGCTACATGTGACGATTATTGTAAGACGAATCAGGGCTTGATTGGTATTGTAGGTTGAGACTTGGTTGGAAAGAGGTTAGCAAGTCTTTGTTTGCGGGTTTAGGTAGTGATGGTGGAAAATGGCTGCTCGCATCTTTCGTCTCGTACTGGTTGTCTAGGGAGTGCATATCCAGAATCTAGTCGAGGAGAATTTGAATTTGGATCAAACTACGCTGCGTTCCATAGGGTGAATCAGCGCTACAAGCAACGCAGCTCTGCAGAGCATGTGTCGTGGGTGAACAGTTCACTCGCGATGGGGTGGTGTGTTGGGGTGAAAGAGCAAAAGACCGGAGTTCAGCAGGCGCTCCTCCGCTGTGGGTCCTGCCAAGACCATGCCGCATTAGCGCCAAAAAAGTTCAGAAGTTCAGTAGAGAACCTATGGAGAACGCAGACTTCGACGAGACAACACCGCAACACTTGGCGTAGTTTGACACCACATCCAGACACAATGGCGAAGCGCAAACTCAACGAGCACGACGTGCCAGAGGAGACATCGAGCGACGAGTCGCAGTCCGAGCCCCGCAGCTCACCCGAACCTTCGACACTTGCCGAGACTGCGCGTGCGCCTGCGACTGCTGCCACGACGACAGCAACACCAAGCACGAAAGCAAAGAACATGAAACGCGCTAAAACAGCGGCTGCCACCGCCCCTTCAACGCCCATTGCCGCCTCGTTCGCCGAACTACAACTCGAACCCCGTCTGCTAAGAGCGATCCGCGATCTGAAATGGGCATCACCGACGGCTGTACAGTCGCAGGCAATACCGTTGGCTCTAGAGGGGCGCGACATCCTTGCGCGCTCGGGGACTGGCACGGGCAAGACGGGCGCCTACCTGCTTCCCATCCTACACAAGACGTTGCAGCAAAAGGGCCAATCCCTCATCCTCGCACCCACACGAGAGCTATGCTTGCAGATTGCGACAGTCGCCAAGTCGCTTGCACAACACTGCGGACAAGAGATTCGCGTTCGCAACATTGCAGGCAAGGAGTCAGAAGTCGTCACAAAGGCAGCCCTTGCCGATAAGCCGGAGATTGTCGTCGCGACACCTGCTAGAGCATGGACAAACATCAACAGCTCAAATCTAGCGGTCAGCGACATCAGGACACTCGTCGTCGACGAGGGTGACCTGATCAACGGTTACGGGTTCGCCGAGGACATGGAGAACATTGCACGCGAGATACCCGTCGGTGTCCAGAAGATCGTCCTCTCCGCTACCCTCTCAACCGACGTGGAGTCACTCGGTAGCCTGCTCTGCACCGACCCGGTCGTACTCAAGCTTGCAGATCTAGACAAGGACTCACAGAAAGTAAAGCAATACGTGCTAAAGGTGGCAGAAGATGAGAAGTTCCTCCTGATCTACGCAATGTAAGTTACGTCGCATCAGAATAACGCGAAACACACACTGATTCGTACTTCTACCTCTAGGTTCAAGCTCAACTTGATCAAAGGCAAGACAATCATATTCGTCGGCGATGTGGACAGGTCTTACCGGGTGAAGCTCTTTTTGGAGCAATTTGCGGTCAAAGCTATCGTGCTCAATTCCGAACTCCCGTTGGCTTCCCGCACGCACATTGTAGAGTCTTTCAACACGAACATGTACAACATCCTGATTGCGAGCGACGAGACCGACGTTGTCGGCGTACAGGATGAAGAGTCACGGCCGAAGAAGAAGGCCAAGAAGGACAGAGAGAGCAAGGACTCTGGTGTTTCCCGCGGAATTGACTTCCTCAACGTCAGCTGTATCATCAACTTCGACTTTCCCGGAAACTACAAGTCCTACTTCCATCGCATAGGACGAACAGCACGAGCCGGCAAGTCTGGAACTGCCATCTCGTTCATCATCCCCAAGGACAAGTACCGCAAGCACAAGCCGACGACCTTTGCTGGGTGCGAACACGATGAAAAGGTACTGGCAAGTGTGGAGAAGCACCAACAGGAAGGCCAGAAGCTGGAGAATTACAACTTCGACATGAAGCGCTTAGAGCCGTTCAGATACAGGTTCGCGGATGCGTTGAAGTCAGTGACCAGGATCGCCATCCGCGAGGCTCGAATCAAGGAGATCCACATGGAGCTGGCCAAGTCGCAGAAGCTCTCACGATACTTTGAAGAGAATCCCGAAGCGCTCGCACATCTCCGCCATGATCAGACTCTGAACCATCCCGCAAGGATACAGCCGCATCTCAAACACGTCCCAGACTATCTCCTGCCAGGAGGAAAGAAGCCCGAGGATGTTGGCTTCGTGGGTCTGAATATACCCAAGGTGAGGAAACAATATGCCAAGGGTAAGGGCAGGAAGGTGGTGCGAAGGAATGGCAAGGTTGATCCGTTAAAGACATTCAATGCGAGGGGCAAGGGAAAGAGGTAAATAGTTTTTCGTTCACTGAAATGTATCCATACGCTTCTGCGCGTAGATATATCATCAATTTTACGAGCTATAATAAACCAGCAGCGTACTTTTGCTGCACATGTAAAAGTCGGCCTCCAATTAGCAACACTTCCCATTATCTGATGTACACCTGGGCATGGTCGACTTGAGGGCGCGGGGCTTGGTGCACGACCCACCAGACGTGTGGTAAGCTCCCACGCTTCCACTGCCGCCTTCCGCTGCGCGTTCATTCCACCACACATGCACAACTCTGCAACTTTACGAGCGCTTTCAGCCAGCACCCTGCAAATACGATCATCGCGATATGAAGCTACTCATTCGACCCTAAATCGGCCCACGACAAGTAGATCCTGACAACAACCACGACATAATCGAACACGCCGTACACATACCTCCCGCTTGCGCTCCAATCGTACACATCCACTCGTGGAGCGGCGGCTCTCGTCAGAGACCCCTTTGGCTTATAACATGCTGGAAGGCAGTAGTGGACATCTCTGCTGACGGACGGCAGAAGGGTCACGATGGTTCGCGACGCGCAAGGACACAACAGACAGCCGTGTGCATGAGATCATGCTCTGATTGTTTTACATAACGTATTTGGTTGTGAAAGACGCGACAACGACAGGTCGAAAACGTAGCATATCCCCTCCCTCCCAGCTCTCAGAGCTCGCGATTGTTCAGAAGGCCGTCAGATTCGTGGGTTCGTAAAGGCTGAAGAGTGGAAAAGTATACGTATTGTGATGGGGAGAAGGCAAGGTCATATGAAAAAGAACTTGCAACGCGCTGGACATCCCAGCCAGATTCACGAGTCGCGTTGGCGAGCTCGTATCGAGGGCACGACGACCTACACCGAAATATGAACATCGGTATAGAGCAGGTACAGCTCTAAGATTGACCCTGGTTGTGATTAGTCCAATACTCGAGCAACATGCTCAAATGGCCCCTGTGCACCAGGCCAATGTCCTTGACTTTGACATTCTTCTCAATTGGGTATGTCTTCCCAAAACGTATACGGGATTCGGGTGTGAGTGTAATCGAGCTGTCAACCGGTACGATCTCTATGGGCTGCTTGACCATACCACCTTCCAACTCTCTAGGAAGATAACATGATTTCGGATCCGTCCCAGAGAGATAAACAACGGCATGTTCCTGGGGCAAGCAGCCCGTTTTGAGGGTCCCACGGCCGGCATAAGTACCAATTGGGCTGGACTGAATTAGCCGAGACATTTGTATGGTACTCGCATAAACCTTACCAAGCGTACACGAAACCGCGGTTGTCTGCAAGCACTACAAACCGGCGTATGTTGGTATGTGCCCTTTCATTGAACCGCACGATAGTATATGCTGGGTCGAATGGCTGCGCATGTGAAGTTTCACTCGCAGTCTCGGAGTACAGCATGGCAAAAACCCTGCCGATCACGAAGAACTCTTGGGCTTCAGCGCCAGTTCTCATTCGGTAACCTAATAGACACAGAATCAGTCAAGCATCCGGACATCCCTTGATGTGCTTACTCGAGTCTAACAGATCGTACCATCCGGTGTGTGGTGTGCCCTGAATGGCGTTTCTCAACAAACGGAATTGCTGTGGAGCTACACAATAAGCTTTAGTATTGTCCATTGAGATTTCTGGGTCTCTGCGTCATACCTGGGTCAGGCATCTGTGCCACGTTTGAAGCATAGTCATGTTGTGAGCCTGAGTCTTGCCTAGGACGCGTTTCGGGTTGTTTGGACCAGTGGTAAACGAGGTTGTCTTTCTGAATTAGTGGACGTTTGTTTGACTCGAATACTAACTCGAAACGTGGCGGTACCTACTATACTCGTCATACGTAACATAATAGTAGTCTTTATATTGGTCGCTCCATATCCAGTTGCTGGTCGACATGTCGCACGATGCTACCGGATATGATTGCTGGCGTCCGAGAGGATTCCACACGATAGCAACTGTACACTCTTCAGGTCGTGTCACCCACGTCGATGGATCAAGTCTGCGCGATGCGGTCGTGTGGATTATGGTGTCCTTATCACCGGTGGTTGAGCATGGATTTATACACGTAAGAGTTGGAAGATGGTGCGTGATGCGGCTCTGCTGTTCTGCCACGGCGACCCAAACATGGTGTGGTGCGCGCCATGAGAAACTCCATCAACTTTCACAGCTACCTGCATATGCGCTTCATCTGCTCTTGCTCGTGCATTAAGCGTGTACGTGCTGGGTATGCAAGTGTACAGCTAGCTTCCACATTAGACAGGTTCCGCGGTATCGAAATGAGAAACGCGGCAACCCAATCAAAAACGGTTTGTGTCAGCCTGACGCCCAGCGACCCGACCATATCAGCCGTGTCACGAACAGACCGGGTGACTACATCCACCTGCATTCCGATTTGCTTGTTCGATGACATCCTATCTCGCTGCATACGATGAGCGACCGGGCATCCACAGCTCCTTCCCGTGTCCAAGCTTCCGAATGGCCGACACCTGTCTTGCGGTGCCCCTCATCCAGCACGCAACGCCAGGTGGTGACCACATACGCCCACGTTCGAGTTTCGGTGTCAGAATCTAGCTGATGCTCTTAAAGACATAAGCTCAGTGATCTAAGGGGCTCCTTATCAACAAAGAGACCCTGCCGCCATAGTTATGCAAGGGAGCACTGCATATCAAAAGCAATTTCTACCGACGTCCTTATACGTCTGCAATTTCATGATTCACTCCTCGTAACGCGATGGACAATCCACACCAAGCTAGGTTTGGGGAAAGACCGACTACGCAATTCGACGTGCTAGCCTCGGTCATTCGTCGGTGCTTGGATGAGATATCGAGTACACAAACTTTATTATTTTCTACAAGAAAAGAGCTGCTGATCGAACGAGCAAGGATAAAAACAGCTGCTCGTGAAGTTCGCCAGAAACGGGTCGACGCCGGGGATGCCGAAGCAGAGTTCATGAATCATGTACGAGAATTTATGAACAAGTACCTCGGACAGCTCCCGGCTACTCTCTTCGAAGCTTACGACAAAGTCAGAAAAACACGCGACAATCTAGGGGAGGCAGAAGAGGACTACTTTCATGCTGAGGAGGATCTTACTGGTGCAGAATGGACGTTTACGAACCGTGAGAATCGATTCTACCAATTCGACATCATTAGGATCCTGCTGAGTTCACAGCTCAACAACCCTGCTCCTCGCTATGACCAACCTTTCGAAGTTGCCTCCAAGCCGCCAGTTCACCATCTCCCTCCTTGCCCGGCAGGATCATTGTCTCCGAGTCAAGTGTCGAAATTACCACCTCCCCCGCCTCCTCCACACATTTCGACGCCTTCTTTGCCTCCTGTCCCACATGTTAGCGTGAGCACATCTTTACTCATGCCCACGGACCGAGAAAATCCAGTTGTCATGGAGATGGAGGCCTTGAGGAAGGAGTTTGGCCAGCTGTCGCAAATGGAGACTTACGATTTTGAATGGGCTGGTGGAGACGAAGGGTTTTGTGTTGAAGGAAACAATGTTCTTGGAGATCAAGTGACGGCCTCTGCAAGCGATCACAGCGATATCATACTCGATGTCTCTGATACAGAAGCAAAAGCACAGCAAATCAAGATGGCAGAGCTGGACCTGGCGTTGAATGAGCCAGTTCTGAGTAGGCGATATTCAGATTCTACCCACCTTTTCAGCGCTGGATTGATCCCCTTAACGCCTATGAGGAGAACACAAACTGAAAACGTCGCCCGGATCAATCGTTGCAGTCCTACCGTAGGGAACAAGATTCGAGACTGGTCTCTGACCCACCTCAAGCAAAGTGCCATTCAAAAACGCCTCTATTTGAATGCGCTTGAAGACAACGGGATAGATAGCTCAGCTGAAGGCGACTGGAGAACTCGAGCGACAAATTTCTGGAGTAAAGATGGTCTCAACGAGATCAGAGACAGCAGCGAGCTGTATGCAGCTTGCCTCAGCAAAGTTTCATACGAGCCTGAGTCTTGTAACGACCTCAGCTCCACACAGAGCATAACGTCTTCTCTCTTATTGCAACATCAACTGGAGGGTAATATACAACCTCCCAAATCGAAGACCGCAGATTTGAGGCCTCCGGAGTCTTTTGAACTGCCACGACAAGATCGTCAAAATGGTCCAACTACAGCACCTCTACCACCTACACCACGACCAAGCGATCGTAACACGAAAGCAATGGAGACCAACAATGAAGACCAGATAGTAAGCCCAATCAACAGTGGTTTGGATGGACGACAGCACGTACCCAGGAGCGACATTGTACCTGATACCATTGTACGTCAGCCAATATGCACTTGTCTTGTTGTTGGTGACTGGGCGCTACGGAAAGATAGTGTTCAAAGCACTCATCAACCTGGCTGCGGTATGGCAACCGAGCATGATGATGAAATCAAAGCATGCTGCTCGGCGCAAGAGTACAATGAAGCTGAATCGATGACGAATGTCACGAAGATGGATAGACGTTCTGAACGGACGCAACAACGCAGGTCCATCGACCTACACCTACTACTTCCTTCCGATTCGGGTTACGGTGGGAATGTACATACCGAACCAGACTCCGATGTCACAGCACAGTCCAGTTCACCAAGTCCTTGCGCACAGCTCTCAACACTGTCCGCTCCAGTAGTCAAGGAAACTCTGGAATCCACGGCTGACCAGGTCACCCCTGACCCTCGGCCCGCTCCCAAAGCCCGTAGAAACACGATGACCTGGGTCCGGAGTCTCTTTCTCCCCTCCAAGGATAAACGAAGTAAGAGCTCTCCTTCAATCAGAGAATATCATGCCGCTGCTCATGTGGGGGAACACCAAGGGGCGTAGCAGGATCGTCCGCTTCCGTGTCAAGTCGTCATTCGTATTGTTCCTCGGCCACGCTTCCCGTGTTCTTTGTTGACATATTTCATGTATCATATTCCTCAATAGTGTATTACTTGACCAACTGTAACAGCAGTACTGTGTTTCACATCTCCACGCCGCGCTTTCGGAACAACTTCCCGGTTTCTAGGATCTCCTTGTCTGGCAGTGGCTGGGCCATTTATATCAGTGTCAAATAGCTCAATGCATCTATCAGCTCACCGGCATTTCAATCGATCCGAGACCACCTGAAACTCCGACTCGAACATGGTGATAAGCGGGCGAGAAAGGCGGGCGGACAGACGCCCCGCCATTGGCAAAGCTCGTGTGGGCTTGCACTCAGCCTGCGCTGTGACCACTCTATTCGGGCTGAACTTGACATATCCCACACAGTCGGTGATCAGCAGGACGTCCGCTTACATGTTTGTGACCTTGGCTGACCAGAAGTGAGCATATCGGAGCCCGAATAATGGACAACTGTTGTTCTTTCGGCCCGATAGAAAGATGAATGCCGGTCGTACAGGCCTGGCGGATACACAACAGCCGGGATCGATGGTCGCTAGCCGCGCGGTACGGTAAGCCAAGTATGGAAGGAGTTTGCTAAAGCTCACGAACACTGTATTGATAGGTAACATATCTCAAAACGAGCTGTAGAAGTGACGCCTCCATGGCGTTGGTGGCAACGAATGAATCGATGGCACGATTTGCATTCACATATGTCGCTGTTCCAGTTTTCCGATCACGAAATTGATACAGAGAAGAATATGACAAAGTCTCGCTCTTTCGTTTTCCCATGCGCGACACCGTCGGTGAGTGCCAACGGCCCGCGGCGACCCCACTTGACCCACTATGGATACCAGAGCGTGCCTAGCTCCCGCCTTCACGCCGCTCTAACCATTTCCCAAAACCCAAGATCAAAACAGTAACATGCGCCTTACAAGTCTGGAGACGCAGTCCGCCCCACTCATGCCTTGAATCTCTCGATACTATGGAGCTGGGCATCAGATACGGCCCGGCAGCAGGGAACCGACGCGTGACCCATATCCTGCAGCATACGTAGCCCCACGACTGCCTGCTCGCTACTCTTCTACCAATTGTCGCCCTATAACCCCGCTCAACGTGGGCAAAAATGTGCCTTCATGCCTTGTTTTTCGGTCTGACGATGCATCCTTTTGTAATAACAAACCACAAGGAAGCCTCGGAGCAAGCTGCTTGCTTATTCCTGTGCGATTGGCAGCGCAGCGTGGGCGGACGACTCGCTCCGCGGAAAAGGAGCTCGGAAGTGACGCAGCTATCCAGCAATGCGATGAGGGTGATACATGTGTCCTTCCGTTCGGTTGTTGGATGTCATTTGGTGGCGATAAGTCCGCCTGAGTCAACCAATCAGCGGTTCGCTGACTTGCACATCGGTGAGCGAAAGCGACACGGCTGGAGGAACGGCTGAATACATTCCGAAGCCCAATCGCCAAGGGCAAAGTGACCAAGATTAGGAACTCGGTAGCCAACAGTTGGATTGATCCGTGAAAGAGATGAATATCGAAATATGACGAGGGTAAATGGGTGAATTCCAAATCGAGACAATGGTCTGAGCACGGTTGAAAGGCATGCGGCTCTGCAATCGGCCATCGATTGGTGGACGAAATATGGGTGGAAGCCATGAGTGTGGTGCATACATGACTCATGACTAGACGCACTTGCAGTAGGTTGCAGGACATGTGTACATCGCCAAGGTAATGCGCGGAGGTACAGGCCGTGGCTACCACTACCCATGTTGTGGCTGGAACACCACTCTTATAAGGGAAAATCTCGAGAACGATGTCGATCAAAATTGACTTGCCACAAACCATGGGGAATGGCTAAGTCATATTGATGGCCAATATGACCAACAAGCACCTTGGTAATAGTGTGAGAAAGAGGCTACTGTGTACTACTACAAGCCAAAGAAATCGTGATTATACTGCCTGTATCCTCCGAGCTTCATGGAGATCTGCTCTGTCAAGAGTCCCTCGCGATATCAAACCCCGATTCTATGAGACTATGCAGGCTCCCTCTATGGTCTCCCGGAAGTGCTCAGTCGTCGTCTCCATAAAGTGTTGAAACCAATTCGTGCTGCTTCAGATTGATAGTCTCCGGTCGGAGTTGATGTGGTAGATTCGGCGTGAACTCTGCGGTGGAGAAAGTAGACGACTGGTGCGCTAGCCATGCATCGTTGTTCGGCCAGCCGTGTGTATCGCGGCATTCAGGAGGACATGCTCCATGGTATCCAAGCGCTTGTGGATTCTGGAAACTTCCTTCAAACTCGACTGATCCTTGATTATATGGGTTGTCGTGACCAAGACTGTCATGCGGCCATGCTCTGAGTACCGGTGAAGCCCCGTGGAACGGTTCCCCTGTGTGATCCGCAATGCTCCTGTGAAGGTTGTATATCTCCCGTGGTGAAATTCGAAGCTGGTGCAGTATCCAACGATTTACTCTATCAGGTGTGCTTTCGAAGTTCACAAGGTAGTCGCTTAAAACACCACGCGTCTCATTACTCTCGCCGAGCAAGAGCAAAGGATTGCCTTCTTCAAGCCCCGGGTTGACGGGGTAATTGTCCATGAAATCCGGTAGTGCATCGGGTATGTCAATGTAGTTACTCGTAGAGAATGTCGATTCATCGTTAGGCCGTTCTTGGAGAATGGCACCCGTCTCAGATAAATCCGTCATATCAGTCATCCAGATACCGATGAAATCAAGCGTGCCTTTCGATTGATGTAATGCGATATGCTCATCTGCAAAACTGCTGCTGCGAGGTCTGGGTATATCGGTCGATCCTAAAGACACGGTCCTTCTGTGAGAACCACCAAGTACACGAGATTTTTGGGCGTCTGGTAGGAGTTGTGCAGCATACTTTGGTAGTTGACCGATGCCAACATTCTCTCCGACTTGAGCTCCATGCAGGTGCTTATCGTCTCCAAGAGCAGCATTGTCATCGGCAGCAGAGGCTACTGACGAAGCCTCGTATTCGATTTCGGATGGCTCCTTCGCCTTAGTCACTGGTGCTATATTGAGTCTGAAGAAATGCTCAAAATTTTCTTCTAATTTGGCGTACTTTGCAACTAGTTGATGCTCTTTTGATCCAAGCATGATCTCAAGTGGTTCGTATTCTGATTCGACAGGCCCAATCTCGTCCCTTGCCGCCTGCGATGCTTCGAAGAGATGGAGCATTGTATGGTCGTCCGATGGATGGCTTCTATTGACTCTTTCGCGCATGAAATTGATAAGCATCATGTCGCATTTGGAAACGTGTTCTCTAAGTCTGTGCAGCTCCTTCCGCTTTTCCTGAACAGCAAGTCTCATTCTAATTACCTCATCTTGCTGTGCCACGAAGTCCGAAAGTTCATCTATAAAGCTAGTGTACAATCGAAGGGCCGCTGCGTTCAGGTATTCATTCCCTTCGATAGCGTTGTTGAAGAGTGTAGGGGGCCGGGGAACATCCATGGGGGGCGGAGGCGGAGGCGGCGGCGGTGGTGCGGGTAATGGTAGAACCGATGGGTAAAGTGGAATACTCTTCGGCTTGGATGGGCTTTCATGATACACATGCTCTGTTGTGTGAAGCTCGCGCGATGGTGAATCGACGGGCACAGCGTTCTCGTTGTAGCTTGATTCTTCCATTGGGCCGCATGCTTCATCAAAGCGCACTTTCTTCAGTATTCCCTTCCTAAGTGCGCATATTGAACATGGAAGTGGAGGTTCTGGCACAGGCTTTGTTGGTGTATCGTCGCGAGTGAAGCCGGCTTCATCATCGCGAAGTGCATTAATGCTCGCTTCACGGGCAGAGCCTTTCTCATCAGAGCGCTTGGTGGTAAGACATGGCTCTTCAGGACGTGTTGAACAGCCCTTTGGATGTTAGCCCGCTACTCTGCTTCCATGGTCCATTGGTGTACCGTGATGACCTCTACAACATCCTGATGAGCCGACATGCCGACTGTGCGGTTAGCGCGCCGTACGATGCTTCTGCGGAACGTAGCATATACGAAGTGCCCCGCTCGACAATACTATCAGTGATGATCTGTATGTTCACCTTGTTCGGCCTAGGTAGTGAAGTAGCGAAGCATGGAGATGGTTGAATAACGGCTGTGGTGGAGCTGGTTTCACAAGGCAGCTGTTTAAGCGAAGGCACGACCGGGGCTCTCGCTGTAGCTCGCCCCACCTAGGCACCATCCCTCTCGAGGTCTACACAGCGCTCTAGCCGCGCACTGGCGACTTCCGACATTCATATGGAATCGGTCACAAGCTTGAATCTGCAGAGACGCCACATCGAGATGAAGCATCTCTCTCCGGGAACGAGGCTCTACCTCGATTCCGACATGCCCCGCTCTGGCATACTTGGACTATCGAGGCACACTCCTACCCTTCTCTGCTGCTTTCCGCTCATCAGGTCGCGAACATGTAGCTATGCCGAGCTACGGGCCTTGGACATGGTCAGCACCACATAACCGTCACTACTCATATTGGTTGGCAGATGATGGTATTACAGTGCTAGATACTCTTTGGTCGGGGCCTGCGACGGGCCCTGCTACCCCGCAAACGCCTGCAGCAGTGCAGAGTTATGAGAACACGGCAAGGTCAGTAACACGGGACAAATTACAAGCAAAGGTTTCTCAATCGATCTATAGAACTCCGCGCACTGGCGTCGACGTACCGGTGCCATTTATACCGCAGCATCCTCAACCAAGTCTCGGCTCGTCTTCACAAGCAAACGTATCGACTTACCCATCTCGGCTGAATGACCAAAGACCATCGAGTAGACAACTACAAGAGCCCACGGGGTCTGTCTATGACGCGACAACGGGTGGGGGAGACAACCACCGACAACAGCAACATGGTTATGACGCGGGGATAGGTAGATCGAGGAATGGGGCAGACGGAGGAACAAATTACACGACAGAACCGTACGCTTCACTGAGCGCCCAGTCATATCCTTCAGCTCATGCCTCGATGACAACTGCTTCAGTAGGTTCACCGTACCTGCAACAGAGTTACCCAGCTCAGAATAGCTACCCTTTCACTCCTTCTTCACCAAGACAATCACAGCACACAACTTCAAGTAGGGCGACGGGGCATGCCTCGCAGTATCCAGGACAACGTCGATCAGTAGCATCCCTTCCCGTCGATGTGCAATCCACTATACAAAGCAAAGATCGAAGATACATCCAGACAAACCTTAACGAAAGCTCCATCCACGAGCAGCTTGACGCCAGTATGCGACACAATACCTCAGGTAGTGATCAAAATATGCTTACATGCACCAGGGTATCGGCGGGTTGCGCAATCGTCGCGTGCGACGTTCTTTGTCACTGGCCGTGTAGGTACAATTCACCGACTGACACAACTATAGTACTGACGGAGCGCTCTTAGGTCTTCAAAATGCTTTGGACAGAACCTGCCGGCCAGATGAACCCTGGCAAGACTCGGAACTCAACACACTTTAGTACTGTACAATATGGGGAAACAGCTTTTAGTGAGATACGCCGATTCGTCGTCGTGCGCAACAAAGGTGACTTCAGCCAATGCATGTACGTAGATCTCACAAGAGATTTTACCTTTCATCAATCTGACAACTTCGTTAGCCCTATTCAGACTTATAGAGGTCGCGGCGCTGCAAAACCAGGTCTGAGGATGAGTGATCACGGGGTCATTCATACCACGATAACCGCACCCAACATGCTTCCAGGCGAGGCACTAACGAAATACTCAATCCAAGTACAATCCACCCAAGGTGAATACCTTGAGCCAGAAAGCCGTGTCAACTATGGCAAGGCATACGCTGTCGAACACAACGTTAAAGTACTCGACGTGGGGATGGTGGTAGAAGGCCATCGGTATCTAATCAAGCAATACTTCGATGCTGCGATGCAGGCAGACTAACGAAACTGAGAGCTATGCACTATACGCCAATCTCTCGACTCTTCCCTTTGTCTCTCGGATTGTCCTAAACTCGTTTACTTGGTAGGGCTGCACCATACGCAGGCCTCCGAGATCACTTTCCGTTCTTCGATTTGTCCATTTTGCCTACTTGGACCCTCACATTCATTCATAGCTATCTCTTCCGTTGTGAGCAGTTTTTTTGTATTTGCGATTTCCTCTCTGATAGCTGTTGCTGTTGCTGCGTTATATGAGGCTCCGTTTCGTAGGCTTTTTCGAGCACGTCTGGCTCACGTTAAATAAAGTGAAGAGGACTGGAAGCTTTGCATCCTTGTATCAGCTCTTTGTATGGACATGTGGGACGGCTATCAGCACAAAGAAGGACTTTGGCTGTGTACTACATCTACCACCGAGTGTTCTCAATGACAGGGTCGTCTTCCTTCCGGAACATAGTCATGTCAACCGCGAAGGCCCTTGCTTGCATGCTTGAGAATATTAGTTTGGACTTGCGTAATATTGGACAAACTGTCAGTAAGCTTACCATTTTCTGTATGTGAGTTGGCTGTGTATGGTGGTTTCTCATGCTCTTCTTGCACTGGCTCGGCGATGCTCTTGCGGGCTGTGTACATTGTATCACCAGCGTCAAGAGACTGGTGGTTGTTGAGCCATATATGAAGCATATATGGTTCCTGGGCTATGGTGGCGATGGTGATTCGGTAATATTGAGTCGCCCATCGATCACCAGCGTCACTTTACATACACGTTTCTAGTTGCTTCGACATGGAAAGTTGCAAATGTGAACAAAGATGTGGATTGTTGCTATGATGAAGGACGAGCTAGTCCCTAAATCTTGTAACGTAACCTAATATTAATATGGCTTACATTTAGGAACGGTCCCAGTATTTTACCTGTCGTTTGAAGAGTCTCTAGAAGTTTGTGCATCTTCCCAGCGTGAGAATCTGGAAGGTGACTGAGCAGATCACCTGGCGCGTATCGCCGTGACATCTTTCTCTCGAATAGCGACATCCTACCTAGACAACCGCAGAGGGAGCGTTCAATCTTTCCCTTGTAGCGTGCCGAGTGCCGCAATCGTTACCAATACATCCAGAGAGGGTCGAGCTCATCATCAGGAGACGTGTGTTAGGTGGCGAAATCCATTAATCCGTTAAGCGCTCGACGCCAGCGACAACAAGAGATGGGGCGACACTATCACGTTAGCATTCGGCGACCTTGCAACGGGGCTGCATCGGCCGGGTGCGAGCGCGGGACGCTCCTCCCGCGCTGAGTCTCGCGGGCTCGGCTGCTGCTCCACTGCTAAGATGCGACCCGATGATCGGAACTTCACCGGAAAGCCTCAGGCACTGAAGGACCTCTATAGCGCAGAAACGTTTGCGCAAGATCTGCGTCTATCAGTGACTTTTCGGCAACTTTATTTCGACGACATTCCCCCCTCAGCAGATGTTAAAAGGTCTGGTTCCAACCGTTGCGGATGAGCGGATGATGGGCTCGGGCAAGACATGTGAAAGTCCGCCATGTCATCATCACCGCAAGCAGCCTTCCTGCAGGCGATTGACATCCTGTCGGTTAGCTGCCTCGTCGCCTTTTCATACCTCGCTGGCCATCACCATTTGCCTTTTCCGGCACGTTCGCGACGATAAGGAACTGCAAGACATCTGTCACGCGCTACAAGCTCCAGTACCTGGACAATGAATGGCACTGACGTGCCCAGCATCTGGAGGCTACGGGCGTATCATGTCCTCGTGTGCGAAGTGCGGGGCGATGCGCATGTACACATGCACAGGGCTGAACACGTATCATAGAATGCAGCTCTTCGATCGACTGGTATCGATGCCATCATGATAGAAGTGGTTCCAGCAGAGCCCGCTACCAAGCAAGTGAGTCTTGGATGCATGCGGTTCCAGCTGATGATTGTTTGCTTCGACTGTGCAGGCGCATGGTGTCGCTAGACTCGCGTTCATGTCACCGATGGTCTTGTTCAGCTCTGATACCTGGCCCAATTGCCGTAGAGCTAGTTCCAGGTCCCACGCCCTCGGTCGACACGTTAATTTAAGTGTGGCACACCCATGTCAGTAATGGTGTGGTTGAACACCCTGGTACCTCATGGCATACCACAGCCGGAGATTAGAAGCGCTCAAACAAGGTCTCAGACTGCGCCCTCTGGTCACCTCATCTTCCCCAGCAGTATTCGTCCGATAAGAAAGATGGCCATACGATAGTACACAAAGCGCCCAGCTAAATATCGCATCTAGATGGGCTCCAGACTGCGCTACATGTAGATTGTGGTATCGGCGAAGGCATGGACAATGTAGGTTTGAAGGACGCTTGGCCAGATCAGGTAGTTTGAGTGCGACACGGCATCGCGCAGAAAAGCAAGTGCAGCTGATCACTATATCGATTCCGTTGGCCGCCCCAGGCATGAGGCGTAGGCAGCACAGGCTGTTATCTGGCTTTTTTGTTTGACTCTGTCACGTCGTTCCCCCCTATCTCATTCCAACTCTGCTGCAAGTCTCGACGTGTGATTGGTTCTCCAGGAATAGTGTCTTTCTCAGCTGATCATTGCTAGCTTTCGGATGTCAGACCGACATATCGCATGCGACTCTGAGACGCATGAGAGTGTCTGCCATGCCATGGAGCGGGGCATAGCATGTATGCTTCCAGTGGCTGGTCGAGACGCAAGACAAAGCCATAGGGCTGTGACTACGAAACCTGCAGATGCTGTATGCCCCTTTCCACCAAGACAAATAGTAAGCCCGGTCCAATGCTTTTTCGGTGTTGCAGTTATCGGTCCTAGTGCTTCTGTTAATCGCCGCTAGTGTAGCACCAGCAAGTCTTTGTTGCGACCACTCGCATCATTCTCTTAGTTCGAGAGAGTTTGAGCACTGCTGACGAGCTGTTCAGCTCAACTCCAAATAGGGAATCAGCTGGAGATGAGTTACGTGGACAAAACTTAAATTCTAAGGTTGCTCGAGAATTTCTTCTGATTTAGCGTACTTCTCAACTAGCTTATGCTCTTTTGATCCAAGCATGATCTCGCTTGTTCAGTTCGTGTCGAGCTACACCAGCAACGATTTTTGGTTCTTTACTTGCCGAAAGGCTGAGGGTTAAGGCCCAACATTATGCCAGTAAGCATCAGATACTTGAAAGATACTTTTATTGTTTTTGTATCCCTTTTGTTCACAACTTGCGTAAGCAGCCAAGTCGCGAGCACATGTGCGGCGTGCTGCAGGTGTAAAGGCTGCGAGCCCGAGATTGTCTTGAATCCGGCAGTGCCCAGGAGCCATCGAAAAGCGCTCGATCTGCGATATCCATGTATATATGCACCCATATTACGATCTCTAGATGCATTAGCCTACGTTCCACGCCCGTACATGTATCTTCTTCAAGCTCGCAAATTGCGACGCGAAGACAGGCGACTCTGTTCTATGCTTCAACCAAACCTTGGAAGCGTGATGATACTGCCAACTGCACATGGGCAGGAGCTATTTCACTCGACCCTCTTCACTTCAAGTTTCGTTCTACTTCTGGGCAGATCATCTCATTGATAGATCCTACGTTGGCCTCAACATTGGTTTCGGAGCTCACAACGTCTGCAGGTTTCACTTAGAGGCCTCTTCTCCCTCTAAGCAGACGATACCGTTTCCGCATCTAACCTTAGAAGTCGCATTTTATGACTGGCCACTTGACTACCGTGAAGAATTTCTGGAACTGTTAAGCAGATACTGGATGATATGCCTTATACACTTGCAACGCTCCCTCAATACTCTGAACAAGACCAAAGAAGACAGTAAGACAAAGTACGGTAAATGCAATCCAGAATGTGTACCACTGTAATCTGTTCCTGCGATCGTACCAGAATTGAGAGATAGAATTATGTTTCGGCTGATCGAACCTTTCTTTCAGGCTCATCAATTCATCGCGCCAATATACAAAATTTCTGGGACGACGATCATTCGAGATTATCGCATTCCTGTTCAGCAGGGAGAGGTCAGGGCAGACGGAATCTTCGCCCTGGGATCGCTGGACCTTTAGCCATCTCTGCGTGTCAACGTCTTGCCGCGGAAACAACAAATCTAGTGTTCGGAGCGTTTCGTCGATGAAACCCTCCGGAAACAAGTTGCTATATCAGTCAACGGCGAACGTTGAAAGGACGAACAAGGACTTGCCTATTTTGATGTTGTAGAAACGTGGCATGATGGAAAATGCAAAGCTTGTGATTGTTGTCGATCAGCCGCAAGTGGTCGGCAATATTGCTGCTCCAGTGAACCTCTAGTCCGGTAAAGCGCCGCAAGTTGAATATTGTAAATTCCTCCTCAAAAGTCCAGTTGCCAGCTTCAGTCGAATCGTTGACAAAGTGGTTCGCAAGAACTGTCTTCAGGTTAAGCTGCTCGTCATTCCATGGCAAGAAACTAGGACCCCATGTCCGGTACTTTGATGGAGCTCCCACATCCACCATCGAGAACAAACGTACCGCAAGCCGTATAGAACCTTCCGCCATATGGTTTTTAGCCTCTTCGCTTCTTTGGCGTGTGTCTAGCAGTACCAGAGATCTCTTAATCGCTTGTTTTGATTTTCCATCTTCCAGTTGTCGAATGATGTCTATTACATCTTGATGCGCCCGTACAGTCACATGCTCGCCGCGATCGGCCTCGATCGCATTCTTACACTCAGTAGTGTAATGTTGAAAGTAAGCATCCCAAGGACAATGCTCTCGATTTTCTTTCACTGCCAGAAGTGATTGGGTGTCGGATGGCCAGAAGGCTTCAAGTATACTGCGCTTGTGATCGGCGTCCAGTGATCCTTCGTTAGCGCCTCCCAGAAGAGACATGCCTACCGGTAGTTTTGGAAAACCACCTCCACGAGAGTGTAAAGCCGCTTTTTCAGTCTTCTAAGAGGCCTAATGTGTCGCGATGATTACTGTGTTCCAGCTTTGGGGAACGGTTGATTGTGTGTGTGGCTTTGGTTTCGTAACAATGTGATGAAAGCACCAAAAAGTTGTGAATCTAATGCAAGATGTCCATCATAGTTGTCATTATATATGTATGTACTCTGCTTCTTGAACAGGATTGACTTGTATCTATGGCGTTATTGATGGCTGAGCACTCACCGGAAGATGCGTTGGCTGGGGCTGAGCACCCACACGGCTGCACCTGGTTGCCTTATCATACTAGAGCGGGGTAGGTTGGAAAACCACGTTTCGTCACTTCCAGTCGTATTTACGGGAGCAACCCGTCGCAAAAACTCTGTTACTCAACCTGATTGCACACCATGCGCATTACCTTGCTCCAACCCGGATCGCTTCGACATAACGATGATACTTACTAGTCTCGAATCAGATCAAGAGGCCATCCCGCCATCAAATTCTGCAATGGCTGCTGCCTCGAAAAGCGTTTTGGGAAGCAGAGGCCTTCGGAGAAATAAGGAGAATTACGAGAGTTCAGTTGACACAAAGCATCAACTTTGCATCGACCATTCGGCGAACCCCACGTGGAAACCGGCACAGCTTTGTTGGGAGGCCAAAGGAGCATGTGCGTTAGAATATGAGAGCATAGAAACCCAACTGTTGGAAGAACTAGATCAGTCAAGGAAAGAGTCTTTCTGCGCGGTTAGCGTATCCTTCTATATGGTAGGAAAGACACCCAAAACTGCGAGGCCTTTTATTATAATTTCAAGCATAGACTGGAAGTCTAGACAAGCAGCAAAGTCCGCGATCGAAAATAGTGGCCTTCTGAAGAATCGAAACTTCAGGATAGGACTTCTAAAATATCTTCCATCCGGCGAAGTCCACCCCGTTGCGTCGATATCTGGTGATTCTGCTGGAGATCCTCAGTCACCGCTCTCCCACCTTGTGTCTGAAGATCAACAGCCACCTGCTGAACACGGCATAACTCAGGGTGGGGATCCTGGGTCCAGTCTTCCAGTCTCCTTGCTAGCCTACTATGATTCGGGATTACCGCTGCGAACAACGGCAATGTCAGTCCACGTGAGGACGGATGAGGGATCTGTACGCAAGGCTACAGCCAATGTTGCATACAACGGCACAACCTACGGATATATCACTGCCGCTCATGCTTTCAGTCCATGGGATGAATCTACTTCTTTTGTAGACGAAAGAGAAGACGATCTTGGCATGCCTTTCGATAGCGATAGCAGTGACGGGTTCGAAGAGTGCGAAGATGATACAGCTCCATCCCCAGTATCTTTAGGATCCACAATTTCTCAGGTTCCGTACTGTGGAGGTTCGGAGCGCCATCAGCCTCCAGTTTCGGCTCAATCGAGTGCTCAAGTTCCTTTGCCTACTGAGATTTCTGCCGGAATACTACCACTTGGGAGAATTGCTAGTGGAGAAGACGTTAATCGATCGTTGGACTACGCTATGATCAAGATTGAGGAGCAGGAACTTCATCAGCAGCTTTCAGCGCTTAAAGTCTCTCAAGGTGGGAGATATATACGTGTGGCCCCGTCCAATCGTAGGTCATCTCCAGTCATAGCATGGACAAGCCGCGGCCCTGTCTACGGTACGCTTATGAGAACACCAATCATGATGAGGCTTCGAGGAAGTGATCGTTTCCAACCAGCCTACGGTTTCACGTACGAAGGCGTAATCATGAACGGCGATTGCGGATCTCTTGTGTCTGACAAGTTTACCAAGAAGTTGTACGGCATGGTCATTGCAGCTTCTGACAGCCAATCTATCGCCTATATGATAGCAGCGGATGGCCTCGTACAGAACCTCGAAGAGAATGGACAATGGTATCTGTTGGATGTATACGACAATCGCACGGACTCTCGTCATAGTCACGACACTGTGAGCTACCGTCAGGACGCATCAAACAGCCAAGCAGCGTCGTCAGTCAAGCAGCAGTCGACGTCCGAGTCTTCTTTAAGATACCCTCAGGACACATCAAGCAGCCAAGCAGCGTCGTCAGCCAAGCAGCAGTTGAGTTATGGGGTTTCCTCGATACAACAGCCAGAGTGGAACGCGGAACACAGCATATATCTGCTAAAACTATGGGATGAGCAATACCAGCGTAATTACTGGTTACATCACATTGAGGGTATCATTCCCGGGGACTCGTTATCCTCGGACATCTTGCTAATACGGTACAGGTCAGGGCTGGGTTTTCTTCCGTTGGTGCGATGACCGCGTCGACTCGATGTTCAGTGGTGCGGCTCAAGCAGACTCAGCCTCCAGGAGAGGCATAGGTCCAGCTATACAAGGCACCTACGATCACACCCGTCCGACCCCGAATAGCCACTTTGAGCACCTGGATTCATGCAAGTCCACCTAATCATTTCACCGCATACCTGAGTAACATTGTGTAGCTTTTTATGTGAGGGACAGAAGCTTTTTCCAGCCTGGAAAGGTATGTATTTCACGACCTTGCAGTTGAGCTGATACTGATGATGTCTAGGTTTTCGCTGTTCTCTTTAGTGACGGAGCTGGATCAACTGTAACACGGTACAATGACTCCATCTCCCTAGTCAAGTACGGGGAGTTTGTGCATACCCAGATCCGGCGCTTCATAGTCGTTAGAATGAAGCAAGGGTTCGCCTACTGCGTGTATGTGGCACGATGACATGGTCCAATACACATTGCTAATACCTCGTAGCCCTATATTTACCTATAACAACCAAGGAACCAAGAAGCCAGGTGTCATACCTAGAGAGCATGCTGTGGCGTACTCGTACGGATATCAACCCTTGCTCCTACCCAACGAAGTAGGGATTGAGAAAGAGCCTATCTGCATAGTCATGAACCCGCACGAACCAGCTCTCTCTACCGCTTCCCGGATCTTCTTCGGAATTCAACATCCCATACAATACAACGTGAAAGTAAAAGACCTAGGCTACGTTCATCCCGACCACCTCAGCAACTTCTTAGGCTACTGGGCGATGGAGCATCAGATTGGTACTATGCAGGATGTCTTAGGGAGTGATCAAGAAGACGATGCTAGTTGCACGTATAGCTCAGCAATTGCATGAGGCTAGTATTTGTCGGCATTTCGAGTTATCTATATGCTTCACCTTTTCTATATTCATGTTTCCAAGAATCAGATGAGTAACAGAGTAGGCACGAGCCTAGTAAGTGCATTCGAGATTGGATTTGACTTTTCTCGTACTCGTGCATTTACGGGGACTTTGATTGCATCGTTCCTCTATCGTCCAATCATAGGTATCGAGGAAATTCACCTGGGCTTTTAACTAGGTAGCTTCCGCGCAAGTGACAGGAATGATACTTCGCAGATTGGGGCCAACGGAAATTTATCATTTGACAATGGTAGATAGTGGCTTCGCCACATCAACCTCTGCATTTTTCGCCGCTGGCTGAGCACGGAGAGCAGCACATATACCTGATGCAGAGTGTGGTCTGATGCGTACACCGCTTTTGCCTGCAAAAAGGCAAACTTTATCGCAGCCATGGGGAAGGGTATTATTCAAGTACATGAGCGGTGATTTGCTTACAAGAGCCACCTGCGGTTGCAATGCATACTGGGCAATGATGGGTTCCGGATGGACTTCATGTCATCTACGCACGGCCGTATTGCTTCCACACGCGCGAACCGCGGCTGAGTTGAGGCGAGACTGTCGCCAAGTCAAGCCGTAGTGGGCGGGCCCGCATTGGCTGCTCCCGAACGTGGGACTAACTTCCGAGCCCCATTGCTACGTCTCGGCTGCCTC
Organism: Alternaria dauci; assembly: GCF_042100115.1. Lineage (NCBI taxonomy): Eukaryota > Fungi > Ascomycota > Dothideomycetes > Pleosporales > Pleosporaceae > Alternaria > Alternaria dauci. Next base: position 1,897,312 of record NC_091278.1, read on the forward strand.
CCCTGCAAGCATGCGGCCCGTACATCGCATCTTCACCAGAAGGCCCTTAGACACCAAACGACCTTTACACAATACAGATGGCTATAAAGATCACTGTTCTGTATTAGTCAAGAAGCAGCTCTATTCCAACGTCGAAGCCACCCAAGAAGGAAAAAAACAAGATCTGGTGTGTTGAGAGAGAAGGGTGTCCACGAAGGGTAGCTGAAGAGCCGTGCGCCTGACTTGTTGCTTCTGTGCCCTTCATTTCATTGGCTTTGTTCGTTGCCGTCCACACCCCCCCCTCCCCTCGCACTGTCATGCCACCTGCCCGTCGCTGCCTTCTTTGGTAATTTATCTCACGTTTGAACAGCCGTCATTTTGATCTAGAAGCTGTTGCCCTGCTAACATAGCTGTCGCCCAAGCCTAAGATTGGATTGAATCAACGTCGTGGCCGCTTTCGAATTCCATTGTTTCCCATGCCGGCTGCGTTTCTTGTTGATGAATGCACATCATGAATGCGGGGTACGCGTGCGATCCTTACGACAGCGATAAGAAATTCGATCGCGACCTGCACGCTGCAACTTGTCTTTTCTCATAGGCTCGACACGCCTAGAGCGGCGTTACTTTCTGAGAGGCATGTAGCACATGATGAATACATGCGCGTCAGATCGATGCATGAGAGAGGCACGTTGGCAAGCTGAGCATGCACGTTTGCGTACATTTCAAGACACACAGGGCGGCAGTGCACAGCAAAGTTATGACTGTGAGGACGACTCATATCTTTGTGCCCCCTCCAAAGCCGGATGACAACGTGTATCCTACTCCAAAGGCCTGTAATCACTCGGATGGCGTCCTTGCATATGCAATCCGCCTACGCGTCTGCCAACAATGATCAGAAATGTCAACAGACGTTGGAAATAAAGCTCCTAGCCCCACAAAACATTGGCCGACACATCAATTGTTGGATCTGCGAGAACCCGTCAGGGCTGACAGATTCTGTAAACCTACCGTTGATAACAGGATGTGGTCGTCATAGATGGGAGCACTATCAGACAGCAACTAAAGTGATGGCATCCATTGAAACTTGGAATCAACGCCGAACCAACAACGATGGAACTGCGTAACGAGGTGTCGAAACAACTAAAAAGAAAACCCAAGACTAGTTCGAGTCGCCAAAACACATGTACTGGAAGATCCTTGTGATGTACCCAATCCTTCTCATGTGTGTCTCAACCAATAAAACGTATTCCACAAATTATGCGCTGACACCAACTGCGACGAATGATTTTACAAATATGATACAAGTTGTATGTGTAACATACAGGTTTCAAGGGTATTGAAATAGTGTTGTTGAAGAAAGACAAACATAAGAGAGCTTGCTTGAGCTTGGACGTCTGAAGCGGCCGTCTAAGTGTCTACATCATGAGGCAGTCCCAAGCGGGCGTACTAACTGACGGTGATGCGCCTGCATCCAGTGCGGGTCCTGCATGACGTTTGGGCGATTTTGTCATTGGCTCCGGGTCAACCAAAGACCATCGTCGTTTTTCTGGAGGTGTGGTACTAGATGCTGTCTGTGACGGATCCCTGATCTCAGCGCGCCCCTCCTGCAAGTCCAATGGCGAGCTCTCGGTCTTAATGTTTGGTGGTGGCTCTACCGAGGGAGCGGTCTGGCTGCGATTATTCTCACCCATGCCGATCACGACAGGAGCGAGTACGTCTGCGCTGTCGTGACCGATCGGCATGCGGTTCACGAACATAGCTGGGTCTCTTTGTTCCGTGCTCAGATCCGATGGTAAAGAGTATACTGGGTCTTCGAAAGTAGTAATTTCGGGTGGCCTAGCAAGTATATCGCCTGAAGACGAGTGATGCGATGTAGAGTCCCCGTCTTCGACTGGTACATCGCCACAGGATGTACGGTGACTAGTCTTTCCGTTCACCATGTCTGAGTCGACAACGATATCCTTAGTGTTGACAGCGAAGATTGGAGAACCTCCAGCAGTTCTTATGTCTGTTGCTTTGTCTTCCCACTTGGATGTGTCTTGGGTATCATGATCTTTGGCGGCGCCCAAAGCATGGGGTTTCGAAACCCAAGATATGGCATTATTGTCCTCTTGAGTAAACTCATCGACATCTGATTCGACCATCGCAACAGTGGAAGCAGGCTGGTTCTTACTGAGGGAGAGTATAGTCGAGTCTCCAGTGTGAAGCGTGCTCATATTGCTGCTTTCTTGGGCCAGTGCCTGCTTCGCGACGCTCCACCATGTCTTATCGTCAGAGTTTTGGAGGCCAAGTGCTACTCTTAGTTGGGATCTCTGCACAGGCGAATCTTCAATGATTTTCATTACCCAAACATTCACCCTCCTCATTTTGCTACGCAAATACGATGGAGTTTGTACTGAGCCGTTCGCCTCCCGATGTTCATTCTCAAAGCGCTCTTTCTCATCTGAAAGCAGGTTGGCCAATGTCTTTGTATTACTCTCAGATGCAGAATAATCACCGGAGGCAGTGTGATCCCAAGCTCCTGGGTGGCAATCAGAGAATTCTGTCAGACTACTGCTTTCGTCCCTGGCTGGATCACGAGCTCGCTTGTATCCTTCCTTCGCAACAACACCGAAGCTAGAGATTTCATCCATGAATCTTCTTTCTTTGTCTGTATATGACCATTCTAGTGTGTTGTAGTCGGCTTCAGCGTCATCATAATCCGCTTCCATTGGACCCAACCTGTCTCTTAAAGAAGATGCGTCATCAATGGCTTCCTTGATATATAGCGGTAGATTCGACTCGTGGGCATGTAGATACTTGCGTACAAGGTCGAAGACGTGCCCATCCTTTTCACTGGTCTCGACTCGTAGATGTCGAAGTTTTTTACGTTTTGCGGCTACCCGAAATCGCAGGCCTACTACCTCGTCGTTGAAGTTTTGTAGCTCTTCGTGTTTAGTAGCGAGCGTTTCGACCGCATGACGGCTTGGCATGGAGCCTGGGATGTCTCCATGCTGGCCTGCGAAAGGTGGAGGAGCAAAATGCGCGACGGGTGGCGGCGGCGGTGGTGGTAGGGCGAAGGAGTCTAGTGGTGGTGGGGGAGGAGGGGGAGGAGGAGGAAGACGAGATTGAAGTGAAGACCCAGGTCTAGTCCCATTTTGTCTGACTTTGCTGCTGCTGTGCGGTGGTGTATCGAACGACATTCGTCCTGTGGGACACTGAGCATCAAAGTGAACATTTGCACGTGTCAATCTGTGAGAACATCGCGAACCGAGGAACAGCGCGGTGGCTACGATAGAAGTATGTTTCGCGACAGAGCCTGTATTTCTGAGGCGTGATATGCGTCAGGTCACTGGCGTCGGATTGGCCTTTTCGCAATCCATGCATAGCGCCGGGTACCAACAGATCGGGAGAGATGGATAGGGGCGTAAAGCAGCATGTAAGGTGGCTACGGACCGCGGACGACTTAGTGCTAGTCCGTGACAAACAGCGCCTTGGCAAAGTGTGCAGCCTGTGGCAACCCCGGTCTGGTGGCCAGCACACATCGCATTCCAATCTACACACTCTATAGGAGGGTCGCGTCGGCATCATGGCTATCACTCTAGACGATTTACCGCGTTGTCACGGTTCTCTCCACTTTGCGGCTCTGCTGCGCACGACCAGTCATGATTTATCTATAAATACCTTACAGCGTGTTGTCGCACGACTCGCGGCTTCCCACGCAACTGATGTGATGTGGGCCCCCTACCTAGAGCCATGTCGCAACCACAGTGGAACGATCACTACAAGAGATATTTGTATACCGTCTGGAGTGAGGAGCATCAACGTTATTTTTGGAATCATTACGTAGAAGGTGATATTATTTTCCATTTCGATGTGCAAAGGCTGACAGCTTCCCAGGGCAGGGTTGGGTGTTCTTCGAATGGGCGCCTGCGCAGTCGACTCCACAACATCAGTCGACTCCGCAATACCAGTCAACGCCGCAACACCAGTCGACTCCGCAATACCAGTCGACTCAGCCACTACGCCAACAGCCTGCTCAGTCTCAGTACCAGCAACCGGATCAATCAAACTACGAACACCAACAGCAGCCACTGCCTCATCAGACTCATGTAGATCCTGCGCAATATAGCCAGCGGTTGTATACTGGTAGCGATGCTAGCTATGCTAGCCCACAACCAGCTGAGACAGCCCGTGTGTTCAGTCGGCCCGGTCCAGAAGTACGGGCGACACTCAACACACAGTACTCACCGGTCATGGAACGACAGCAGCTTCATCCAGGTATATGCACTGCTTCAATCTATTGTCTTACTATTCTAACAAACAAAAAAGACTTCCAGGTCAGACCCGCTAGCTTTTTCACCGAAGGACGGGTAAGTGAATGTGATCGAAATTACTGATTTTGAGCTAACGACAGCCGTTCAGATGTTCTCGATCCTTTTCATTGAGCCTGCCGGGGCAAACGCACTCAACAATGTGACGTACTACAACGCCAATCTTTCCCAGGTTCTGTACGGGGAGTATGCACACTCTCAAGTGCGTCGGTTCATTGTTGTCAAGCATAAGAGGGAATATTGTTTTGCCGTGTGCGTATCAAACTTTCTTTTCAACATGCATCCGCTGATGATCTTAGCCCCGTGTTCACATATGGAAATCGAGGCACAAAGAAGAGTGGTGTTGTTGCAGATGAACATGCGATCGCTTACTCGTATGGCTGCAGTGCGCAACTAGTTGCGGATGAGCCACCACTTACGAAGAGCTCTATTCCTATCATCATGAACAGTGAAGGCGTTCTCTCGGCAGCATCGAGGATCTACTTTGGTATCCACCACCCTATCCAGTATAATGTGAAAGTCAAGGACATTGGTCGTGTTCATCCTGACTGGATGGCGACCTTCCTTGGGTACTGGAAGATGGAGAACGGACACGACTCCCAACAAAGCCCCGATCTGGCCCGCGATCCGACCAACCATATAACGGTCTGAGTTTCATTGTGTCCAGCATCACTTCTATCACTTACATACGTTTCGCTCTTGTCGGCCATTTGGGGTATCTCTCATCATATGCGGTACACTCCCCACAGGTTCTCCGGATTGAATTTTATTCCGGGTTGTTTTTCCATTTTCTCCTACTCCCGTACTGTGGAAACTCGATCACGTTTTTTTCGCTTGGAACCCGCCATATACGCTTAATGACTTACGAACACATTAATTGTCATGATATAATGACAGAATTACATCTCCTGACACTGTATTGACGGACCTAATGCTGATCGAATTGCTCTGCTCATCCGGCCAGTATTATGCAAATCCTAAAATCTTAGGTTGGTAACAGTGGATATGAGGAAGACACATAATCTGAAAGATATCTCCTTTCATCATTTATACAGAACGACCACTAGAGTACTTTTGCAGCGCAAGCTGCACCCATGGATAGAAAAAGCACGAATGAGACAAGCCCTCGCCTACTTGTGATCACGATGGCTTAAGCGATTTTCTCAGCCGCAGGGGCGGCTCGTCGCGCGCACAGACGGCGTTATTGGAAGAACATACATGAATTTGAACCAAAGGCTCTTTTGGACATGATCGGGCAACGAGTGCACAGACGGGGTGGGTACCGGCAGCGGGGCGACCAGGGGCGTTCACACTGCAACACCCCACGCCCACATCGATCACGCCGCCGCTGTCCGTCGACTACCGACACGAACTACTTCCGTTCCAAGACCCCAAACCACAGCCTTGACGTCTTCCACTCAGTAGCGACTATGGAGTGAGCGCGCACAAGTGGCCAGCAGCCACCAACCCACCATGCAGTAGCAACACCAGACGCATCGGACAGACGATACCGAACGAAGCATGCCGCGCTTCACAATTGGCCACGATGAAGCAGTGCAACAGGGAACCTACAACGTCGCAGCAGCTCAGGACACCGCCCAGGACACTTCTACAGCCATGACTGCTTTCAAGCGCAAGGTCTGGGAGGTATATCCTGAGCTCACACAGGGTCGAATCGACGCCTTTGGGCCGGAGATTGGGGCGCCGCGAACATTGGCGATAAGGACAGTGTCGACGCTGATGAGGATGATGGCAATGACAATAATCGCCCCGTCCTGACCGACCTTACCAAGATCGACCTCTACGTCTGCAGCTAAACTCCCAAAGAGCCGCCTTGCTCAATTGTGTCGTTGAGTTTCGGTGCTGCGCCAAAGATCCCATATCCTGGCCAAAGGAAGGATAGAGCAGGCAGCTTAGGTGCTGAGCGGCATCTTCAAACTGTCTGGTAATCAGGCTTCTTTGATGCAGTCAGACGTTCCCTCATCACCTGCCCCCTAGCATACCGCGGATCGTCCGGTGGGCGTCGCGAAGCAGAAGGAGACGAGCACTCTTTGTTGCCATGCAGGAATCTAACAAGAAGAGGCACATCAAAACTAGGAAGAAGGTGGGACGCTTCTGTATATGGCTCCGCACCATGCTCAAATTGTGCTTGAAAGACTTCCATTGATGCATAAAACGACTATGCCTACGCCGGCGGACAAACAGCAAGGTTAACCAACTCGTTCAGTAAACAGAGACCAATAGCTTTAAATTCCGACATTACGAGTAATCCCGTGCTCTTCGAGACACAGGATCATAGTGAATATAGTACTGGCGGCATCGGAATGCAAGCACTAACGAGTCAAAGGGTTCAGGCAGGCGTCGCAAGTATATTGTGCTTCACGTCGCACCACTCTCGATCTTGGTAGCAGTTTCTTCATGCCTGGCGATACTCAAAATTAGCATTCTAACCTATTATTAAACTAAACATGACTATTCTCTTCGGATTCCGTACCAACCAACATGCAGCGTAATTTATGAAGATGCTCCCTGTATTAGGATCAATAAAACGCTGTGAACTACACGTCAAGCATAAAAATCAAGCCTACGAAGAGAGCTCAAGTTCCTTCGTGCTGCAGAACACGACGGGACTGACGACGATTAGGGACGAACCCCTCATTCGCACGCCAGATCAAGTCCATCGAATAAGTAAACAGCCTGTCTTCAAAGAGAGTCCCGGAAGGATTGAAACCATCGTGCCCAGCTTGGACCTCCAGGGCGCGCTGCGCTTCTGGTAAACTGTAAACCCAGTCGGCGAACAGCTTGAATTCACCGGAACGGCTCCGCACCGTTCGTCTGTTGTTGACTATATCCCATACAGGGTCGTACCAAGCGTTACGAACTCCCATATCATTCATTTGATAATACTGCTTGTTGAACATCAGCAGAGCATATGTGTCCGTCTCAAGCCTACTGATGTACTGCTTGAACATCTCGACCTCCGTAATGAGAGTATTTATCGGAGGAAGCAGCTCGTGCTTCAGTACAGCCATGAGTTCGCCTGCTTTAGCAGCCGATGGAACATGCTGCGCTTCTGTGCTAAGCTCCATAAGTCGCTCAACCATGTCTTCGAGAGGAGCAAAGATATCTTCGTAGCTATCGAGAAGAAATGCCTTCTCGAGGTTGACGTAAAGGCTTGCCCACTCGGCTGTATTCTGTTCGCATGCAAGCCGGGCTACGCACTCCGTTTTATGGAAAAAGATACCCGCGTGTCTATAGCGGTCCTCAAGATTGTTGCAAATCCGTAGAAGACTACCGATGCGCTCGATAGTATCCTGAAGACAGGCGCGAGCTTTTTCTGAGACCACCTTCTCTAAACCCGGATATATGTTTGTACATTCCTGGCACATGGTGGCTGTGTCTGGTCAGTTTCTCGTTTCTATGCCGAGGTGTTGGACGACTTGGGGTCTGCGCAGTGGCGGGAGCGACGAAGAGAATCCGCATCAATACAATTTATCACTCTGCGACAGGAAGCGCTATGTGAATTCATCAGCCACAATGTGCAAGTTATCGACACTGTACATACAAGTTCTCGTAGCCTCGATTCGCTCTCTAAATTCACGCTGTAGTGCTCCACGCTAGACTCTCGTCGCTTCCGTCCGCTCAAACAGCGCAGTATGTGTAGTCCATGATCTCCCCGTCTTCCAGCACGGCAACGACGAAACTTTCCGTAAAATTAGACTTTAGTTCTACCGAGCCCCACTCGATCTCTGGAAAGCTTTGTATCCATATCCGAAATAAGCCTCCTTCACGACTGTGCTTGGCAGCCAGATTGTCGCTTCCATCAAGGTTGGAGCGGCGGGTGAGGTGCGCGACCTGTTCTTCGACCCATACCAATGCGTTCTCCAAGATGCGCAATGGCTTTGCTAGCTGAGATAGCGTGATCTCGAGTCCAGACTCCAAACTGCGAAGCCGATGGACATCCTCTGGTTTGTTCTTATTCATCTTCAGTTCCTTCAACACCTCATTGGCGGTATTGAAGATTTCAGTCCACGGGCGGAAGAACGACTGCTGAGAACGTGGGCAACTGGTCTCAAAGATCTGGCTCATGCGTAATAGGATAACGTTGTCGATTTGGTAACCATTAACAAGCGTCGAAGAATGTCGCAGCGCATACGGGATCTTGTGATACGCGACCCCAGCAATTCTGAAGTGGCGCTCGAAGGTGCTGAGTTTTTCGAGCCAGGAAAACGCCTTCGACTCTAACCAATCTAGCCAGTCTCCATACACTTTGACACCAGCCAAGCGAGCTGTGTTCGCGTCCTCTAATTGCCAGTCGTAGGGCAAACGTTCCACCCACAAGTCCATACGAATTTTATTCTCTGGCGATAACAGTCGACCATATGTCTGTTTTGATCCCATATCTGTGGCGTACTTGTTCGCAATCTTGACGCGACCCAGTTCATCTGTCTCTGGCTCCGGGTAACCCTTTCCCGTCTCTTCAGACGTCTCTGGCACTTCGGATGATATCAGGCTCATGGTACAGTTGGAGTATATGTATCCTTGTTAGGGTCACAATTCCAACGAGTTCGCGCAGGTTGGGAGGGCTGGATGCAGAAAGTTGGCTAGCCAGTACGAGTAGGTGCGGCAAGAATTAGTGAGTGGTCGTTTGTTTCTGTGGGAAATTATCTGACCGTTTGTGCGTTGTGGTGCGTGCGTGGCGTATGCGTAGTGAATGCGACCCTACTCATGGCGGCGTGTCTGCAAGACCGATTTAGGATGCGATGTGTCGTATAGGGTCAACCACGCATGTATTCTGTGTTTCCGGCAATTGTGAAAGGTGGCAGATATTCGTAACGTCAACTGTTTATGCTAGAGAATATCTTATACTAGACCGGTTGAAGCAGCGACCCCATATATGGCGGTGAAAGCAGCAGGCCGGTCGAGAAAGGTATTTTCGAGCCAGAGGCATACTTCTTGGGAAGAGATGACTCAAAGAGGCAAGAAACAAGGCGCAAATCGTAGCCTCCTTGACATTAATACTCATCAAGAGCTTTCACACGGCCATTAATGCTCAGCCGACTCTCTTCATGGGAAGACTTCCCAGCACATAGTAATCAGACGTGGAGTCTGGGGTATCGGCAGTTGGTTCCACCTATATCGGTCCAGCTATGAATTGGCTGGTGATGGATATCATCGCTACGCTGCTGTAGTTTGAGGGTCTTCATAGTTGTAACATCCAGTACTTGGCGAAGAGAAGAGAGATCGACCTCAGGTCGCGGAACAGCGGACGAGATGAGTGGGAGCTCAAGAAGATATAGGTACATATAAGAACTGCAGCGGTCAGGACCTGAGGTACGAGAAAGTGCTTTGTCGACACAGCGGGTGAGACAATCACTTCGACCTGGCTTGTTGTTCATCTTGGCCATGTGTGTGGGTAAGTTCTAGCCAGTTGGCAGGACGAACTTGCCCCCAAAATGACCGGACTAATGACGTAAGCGCTAGCGACTCAGTGGCATGTGACAGGCACGGCAGACCTCGGGACATGTACGCTGCCCGCCAATCAACGAGGCACGACTGATAAAAGCAAATACTGTAAGTAAATATGCAGAATTCATTAATCGTCAAATATGTACTCGAAGCCAACTATGTACCCTACCATCCTTGCTCAAACTCACCCGTCATCCAAAGTCTATAACAAGCATATACAGAAGCAAAGAAAAGATGTTCTCATCCCATCGTAACAACATCACCAACCCATCACACTTCGCCTCAAACGTATACGCTCACTGGCCGCCGACGGCGATGGTGAACAGCTTCGGGCTGCCGTCGAAGATTGTGCCAGCAACATCCTGACCACCATCTGGAACAACATCGTCGTACGGGAAAGCATACCCACGTCCATCCTTCTGAACCTGATGAACGATGCGCGAATAGTGGTTGGTCGTCGGATCCTTGTAGTACTGGCTCGGGTTACTGCCATTCGGGAACTGGTTACCGGGTGTGTTCAGCAAGATGCTACGGTTAAAGGCCGCAGCGAGGCGCGGAATAACTGCATTGCGCGCTTGGTTCGACCCAGTCGCGAACGGGCCAGTGCTACAGGTAAAGATGTCCCGAGCTGAGGGAGCAGCAAAGTTCCCTGCTTCGCCGAGTTGAAGCTCGTTGCCATGGACACGGCCCTTGAGGTTGCCAGCCGCGGCTTGGGTGTTGATTATCATGTCTTCGTTGCGATACTTGTTCCATACCGCCTGGATGTAGCCGTCCCAGTAGTTGCCCCATGCATCCGCGTTTCCGACGAGAAGATTGTTCGGACTCAGCACTCGCAGTGGCTGCCCGTTGGCCTCATAGATTAGTTTATCCCAGGGTCGGCCATCGCGTTGGGCTTGCGCACGCAACTCTTCTATGACTCTTCGCATGCCATCGGCTCCCATTCCAGGCACTGTCTGAGTCCTGCCCTGGTTGTTGGTCAAGCTGAGCGCAATGGGAATGCTGACAAAGTCGACATAGCTGATATTGGCGAACAACTGCGAGTCGTTGTAAGTGAACTCACAGAAAGACCAGTTGGTATTAAAGTTGGGGTCGCTGGGGTTGGTCACGCTGGGCTCTACGACTGCAGGACCTGGGTTGAGAAGGAAGGTAAGCTTTGCGCCAATGCTGAACCAGATACGGCCGCCGGCAATCTTTGGGATCCTGATGTTGACAGTGTTGCCGGGAGCTCCAAGCGGTATGGCGACGTCGGCCTGGAGTGGTTGCTGAATATCCTTGGGCGCTGTTGGGTAGTAGATGGACTGGCCGTCTGCTTTCACAAAGAGAGGGGTGTTGTTCCGCTCCAGAGCAAGGCCGGTAATGTACGCGTATACGGTGCCGGAATTGGACTTGTTCTGCAATGCCAGCTGCAGAGTGCCGGGTGCGGCTTCAGCTAGTACTTGTTGCTGTTCAGCGTTGGCTTGCGGAGCGGCTGCCCGCTTCTCATTCTCGGTGTTGGCGTTGGCAACGGCGGGTGTGGGCGTCGGATCGTTCTCTTTTTTGCTCCGGTTCTGGAAACTCTGCCGACGCTTGTTGACGAAGCTCTTGAAGGCCTTCATGGTACTGTGCGAATCGAGCGGACGTAGAAGTTGATGAATCGGAATAGATGGATACGAGTATAGCAATTTGCAAGAAAAAGGTGGAGGGTGCTGCGAGTATTAACAATGTTGTAATTTGCAACAGCCGCGAGTACGTCACACAAGATATATCTTCGACCTGCTATGGCGAATACCCCCTCCAAACGCGTCAACGTCTCAAAATTCAAGGCGTGAATACAGGGTCCAGCTGATGTCACACGCGCAACGAATTTCCGAGCTGGCCCCTGCACGTGCAAACCGGTTAGCGATCGCCATCTCGCCCAGCAGTGCAAGCGTCAGTAATTTTACGTCTACAGCCAATCACACTTTTCCAAGCGACACCACCATCTCGCGGCCCGTAACGGTCTAGCACGAGTTTCTAAACCACGCGTGGCGCGCTCGTGGTTTCTGAAACTGACACCTGGATTGCGGGGTGTTAGTGTAGGTGGTAACTTGGGACTGGTATTGGACGGTGCCGGGTTGGCGGGTTAGTGTAAGAAAGGAAGGTATGAAAAAGCGGTAAGCGGAAGTACGCGACGGTTTGTTACTGTGTCTTGCGAAGAAGATTTTTCCTTCTTTGTTTTATCTCTTTCGAGGTGTATCCAACTAGAATGTACCCAACAAGATCAAGCGATGTTGAAGCCGATCTGCTCTAAACAGAGATATGAATATGAACACTCTCCCAGCGGTGATGGCGGCAACACAACGGAAAAAAGATACAACTCTTTTGTACATTGAACGCAGGATCAGCCACCACGGTTCACATGCTTGGAACAGGGCCTCGAGACCTGCCCACGAGCTCGTCGATAAACGACCTGCGATGCCAGCGTTGCATCCGTGCGAGCCAACGTTTTCTTGCAAAGCTTCAAGGTGCTATGATTGTTCGCGCATGACTGCCTGTGTCACATTCTCAATGATTCACGCCGAGGAATCAGAACGGAGCACCACTTCCAAACGTCATGCCAGCATAGCTGTTGTAGCTGTCCTCTCCCCAAATACTCCCCGCCATATCGAAGAATTGCCCCATGTCGAAATCGGCACTTCTCATAAGCCCAAAAGGGTCACTGTTGGCCTCATTCTCGGAAGGCAAGTCCATGTTGAACTCATCAGTGTAGTTGATGTCGGCGAAGTTGTGGTATCGGTCGCTTGCGTGGTTGGTTGAATGTGTTCTTGGTGCGCCGGTGATAGGGCATGAGCCTTCGCTTGCGCTGTGCTCAATCGAGCTGCCGGGTGTAGGCATTGATGGTGTCTGGCTAGGTTGCTCCGGTCGGATCTTGCGAATGTACCAATTCTTGGTTAAATCGATGATCATTCGCATGACGTGCCAAAAGTCAGTCTCGGGCTGTTTCTTCTTGTCAAACGCCGATAAAGTCTGCATGCGATAGCAGATTGACTCGAGGCAGAGATCTAGGCGCACTCTGTCTTGGGCGGCCTGAGTATCCCAGCCGATGGCGACATGTTCTTTAGTGGGGATACATAGTCTGGTGACCGTCATGATGACCGCCGGTAAACGCATCCATTCTGAGAACGATATGAGATGATACTCTTGAGCTGGAAACGAAACCAGTGCATCCAGGAACTGTTTGCCAGCCTCAAGTGATGAGATTAAGCTGTTGATCTGCGATGAGCGTACCGAAGCTGGTAGATCCGGGGGCGACGAGCGAAGGGCTACGCTATGCAGTTGCATTTTAGTGTACGAGAAAGAAAGTTCGAGTAGTTCTTGTGACGCAACGCCGTCACACTCTCTCTTCCATGCATCGAGTTGTACGTCTATAAACCGAACATGCATCAATGCCCGCCCATCGGAAATTGGTAGCTGCGAAGCATCCGCTGTGAATAGCGCATCTTGTACTTGGTCATCGATCTGCCGTAGAGATATAAGTAGATCGATAGCCTCGTCGGTTTCGTATTCTCGGTTCCGTTTCAGACCTTGCGCCCATTCTGTCATAACAGGAGTGTGTTTCAATAAGTTCGGCTTCTGTAAACCTGCAGCGACCCTGATTCAAGTCAACATAGAATAAAAGAAGATATCATTATGGTTACCGACATTGAAGAAAGGTAATAACATCCCAGGAAAGCACGATGTCTTTCGCGCAACTCCCCAGGTGGCGGCGGCGGAGCCTTGGGCCGCTGCGGCATTGAAGAGCTAATTGGCTGGAAGTCTTGGTGTAGACCAATATCCAGAGCTAGCCCGATCACGATGTTGTGCAAAAAGAAGATCTGCTCTGTTTTGTGGCTGAAAACAAAGTGATACCTGGACCTATTAATACGTTCTCCTGGATTGCGGGCGCTGACATACCAGGACAAGTAGACCAATACACTTTGAACTAAGCCTAGTGTCCTCCGGGGTTGGACGATTGTTCGATGAGCAAGCTCAGTGCGAAAGACAACATCGAGCTGCATCTGGCGTGTGTGATCTTTCCATGATGACACCAAAAGGACAGCCAGTAAGAGCATGGGCCTGTGCTCGTGCAACTGTTTAGCAGTGATCTGCGGAGGTAGCATTACGAAAGGAAAAGTTGCCGACATGTTTCGATAGTCATTTAGCAGGATATCCGCTTCGCCTGAACAGAGCACTTGCCGAACGATTTCGTGTTCGATGGGAGCTTCGGGTCGTTTCGATGGCCTGAAGAAGCTCTCGGGGGCCTGAGGAACATCTTCATGATCACTGAACCTGTGTATGCTGCGAATACTTTCGAGGTACTGTCGGTCAATTTCAGCACTTTCTGACACGTCTTCTTTATTTCTCTCATGTTCTAAGGCGCTGGTCTCCAAAGATGGTTTAGGCATCCAGATCCTCGGCGTAACGTTTATTGTTCCCTGTTTCCGCCCAGTCTCCGTTCTATTTTCGTTAGGTGTTGGCTGTGACGCAGCTGCAGAGTCGGGCGTGAGTTCAGTTTCAGCAGCTGCCTGGACGAGCTTAGCAACGAGCCCATCGATCTTTTGTTCTACCTGCGCGATCCGGCTGCCAACATTGTAAGCCAGCACCACTTGGGCAAGTGGGAATATACTACGACTTACGAGGGCGCCCGCAGCTTCCTTGTCCTTCGTGGCGCTTCGGCCCACGCGCATTCTTTACCGGCAGCAAAACATCTTGCAAATGGTAAGCATCTTCAGAAGGACCAGATTGATCTTCTGTGGAGCAACGATTGAGCTGCTGACACGCTGATTGGATGGAGCACACCTTTGGCATCGTCCAGATTGGTCGCTCGGCAAACATCGCGTTTTTAGATTACGGCATCGCTGGCAGGCTTGAGTAGTTCGCAATACACCCACTCTTGCAGCGGAGGGTTGTTCAGTGTCTTCCATCCGATGCGATGTCGCAAGATCGATGCAGGTGAGAAAGGAAGGCGAGTGCCATACCGAGCCCGGAACGGAGAGAGCGCTAACATCCGGCCGTTAGTGCTGGGGCCGCTCAGATGACTCATCAGCGCTACTCTACCTAGATGGGCCAGATCGATGACGAAGAAAGTAACACAATCACCGCAGTGCATCATGCGAAACCAGTTATATTGGAAAACCACTCGATGGAATACTGACCCTCCGCAATCCGAAATCTTGCCAGTTTCTTTACCAGAAATGAGTTGTTTGACACCTCCAGGCTCAGTACCTAATCGTGCTGAAGCTTCAAACTGCCTAAGAGTTCCACCGTCATCCAAGCTCAATCAGTTTTGAACTGTAAATTTGACGCCAAACGCAGTCCATACCAAATCGTTGCTCCAATCGCGATGAGGTTCAGATGTATGCTCATTGCATGAGCCCTAGAGAAAGCTCGATTGAGGATCTTCATGTCGTCGCTCATGGTTCCGTCGAGGTGTGTTCTCTTGTCACGAGTTGCTAGTCCATGCATCAGCTATCGTTTTGACTTAAGCACGCTGCAATGCCTACACTGGTGGACCCTCTCAATCATCAAAGCTTGTGTCTTTGGGCCAAACACAGTCAAATTAAACCCTGCAGTAGCTCCAGCAATAGCGAGAGCTATCCAATCTCCTCTCTTGTGGAAAATCGAAATCGGCCCATGAGGCGGAAATGTCGCCGCAACGATGAGCAGAAGGATCGACTGGCTTTGGAAGTACACTGGAAAGACACGCTTCTGCAAAGTCGTAAAAGCTGATCTGGGAAGGGCTTGATAGGCGACCTTTGTCATTACGAAGCTTTGATATAGCTCGGTCCCAAGCAGCGTGGAGTAAGCTAGAAGATGTGCAGGCGGAAGGATGGATGAGAAAAGCCCAGGCAAAGCTTGTACAGCAGCGCCAACCTGGTCTTGAAAAGACATCGTATTGAATCTGGAAGATCCTCTAGGGAGTCGTCTTCCTGGCGGCATCAGCAAATACTTGACTTGGGCTGCTGCCTAGCAGGTCGGAACCGATCGGAAGTCACGTAGCATTTGCATCCGTGCCGATGGGATCTCGAACACATCCGTGTGTGTTTTCTCGCAGAGCTGGAGCTTCTGCAGTCTGTATATTAAGACTCACTGGTTTATTAGTTTTGTTTTTCCTCTTGGCTCGTCGTCCCACACAGCACTCGAGAGCGTCCATGCTTTGCATCGATCAGCTAAGGTCAATGCTGAGCCTCTGTGCCTGGCCAACGACCAAAGGCGAAATCATTGACCAGCTCTTTTGGAAAAATTTGCACTGCTAATCACAGCATGCAACATGAGTAGAGGGACTTTGAGGATGTTTTGCGAACCGCGGTCTGCCCATGCCGTTACTAATGAGCTCGGGCTACATTACCGCGAGATGCCCGACGATGCGCAGCGCACCCCGCAACTCTATCCCCATCCATTCCAACTCCACGAAGATCTACAACCACCACCCGGCTTCTGGAACTATTTCCGCGCAGCACGAGCGCTTGTAGAGCTACTTCAGGCAAAGTGAAGACGCAATACCGTAACGCAAATATGGAAGAACTATGACTTCCATTCCGCCGGCACCATGGCTGCGCGTGGATAGCTGTGGCCCTGCTAGGAAGGTACATATGTACCAGTTCAAGCTCACATCATAGAGGCCATTCCACCGTCCTTTGCAGGCAACTCGCAGAAAGCAATCATGCGCGCGACACTTTTCTCTCTTGTTCCTCTCGCTCTCGCAGCACCTGCGGCCATCTACACGCAAGCCGAGAAGCCCCTATATTGGCTGCTGGCCGGCGACTCGACGACAGCAACCAAGGGCGGGTGGGGCGATGCGTTCCTCTCCAAAACCGTTGCCGCTGGCTCATCGGGACACAACTACGGACACAGCGGCGCGACAACGCTATCCTTCCGTGCTGGCGGCGACTGGGCCAGCGTCACCAAAGACATCGGCACATACAAGGACGACTACAGAGTCTACGTGACGATCCAGGTACGGCAATGCAACAAGGGGAGACGGGAAGAAACACAGCTAACACTACGACAGTTCGGCCACAATGACCAGAAAGCCACCTCTGGAGTCTCCCTGACAGACTACCGCAACAACCTCGCAACCTTTGCTTCCGAAGTCGAACAAGCAGGCGCCACGCCCATCCTCGTCACTCCTCTCACGCGCCGCACATTCAACACGACAACAAAACGTGTCATCGAGAACCTGTCCAACGAAACCGCCATCACGCTAGACGTAGCCCAGTCCAACGACCTGCACGTCATCGATCTTAACAAGGCCTCGACGGCCTACGTGAACGCGATTGGCCAACAAGGAGCAGATACTTACAACTGGGGTGAGAATGGCACAACGGGGACTGATCGGACGCATCTCAACCCATGGGGCGAGGTCGTGTTTGCGCGCATGGTCAGCGACTTATTGGTGGCCAAGTATGAGGATGAGTTTGGGGCATACACAGTCGCGAATGAGACGTTGAGCGGGCTGATCAAAGACGGCAAGGTGGCGTAGGCCATCACTGATTGATGCATATCTATACTCGAAAAAATGCCATCACCTCAAAGAACCCAAAAACCATTCACCAGTCATCCATACCCTGCCCCATCGTAGCCACCACTGGCCCATCTCCTCCCTTGCGCCTCACCCTGACCGTGCGCATTGTTGAATGTGCTTGTACTCGAGTTTGGCGTATCCCAGGGTGCCGACTGGCTACCAGAGTTGGTGTGCTGGCTGCTCTGGAACGAGGCCGGAGATGAAGCTGCGCTTTGATAAGGATATGGCACATATGACTGTTGCACCGGATGTGAAGGTGGTGGCGAAGTGTGGGGTGAATAATGTTGTTGCGGTGGCTGCGGTGGTCCTTGGTACATCCATTGCTGTGGCTGGACAAACTGCTGTGACTGTCGTTGTGACAGTGGTGGTGGGTAGGATTGGTTCACAACTCCAGTATAGCTGCCTTGCACAGCCATTGGACGGGACCCGTACTGAGGTGGTGGGGACCCAGTCTGACGATTAGTCGTAGCATAGTCGTGCTCTGAAATTGATCGATCCAGAGTTGGCATGTAACTTGGTTGCCGCTGTTCATGGTACCGGCTAAGCGCTTCCAAGTTGGCAACTGACTTGCGATTAACAGCCTTACTCTGTCTTTTGAGTGCGTGGTCCGCGCTCCCCTTCCTCAAAGGTGTGCTGTTGGGTTGAGGCACGCCAGGTATCGATCCGGCTGAGTTGTGCCTTTCGGACGCCATGGACGAAGCCGAGTATTGTCGTTGTCGATGCTCCACGGGCGATCGCATTCGCTCGGGCGATGATGATGGGGACTGAACTTTGCCTTGAGCAAACAACGGGGCAGGATATCCAGCATAAGATGGATTTGGGGGCGGTGGGCTTGTATTGGTAGTGTGAGTCGTAGTCTCTACATTACCTGGCCCGAGGTGGAAAGGCAGACTCCAAGGCTCTTGAGCGTGCTGGCCGTAGGCCGACCCAGACTTCGTCGAATTACCGTGTATGCTCGAAGAAGTTTGGTCCGCTGTCGAGGGCACTGGCGGTACCACCGGACGGCGGTGTATACCAATACTAAGACTCGTTGGAACCTCTTGACGCTTCACCGTTCTGAAGCGCTTCACTGTCGGGTTACGTTTGCAGCGATCTTGTGCCTCTTTCAGCAGCTTCCGTATCTTCGCCTCTTCAGACAACTCTTCTTCCAGTTCCAGGTCAGTGACGCTGCCGTCGTCGGTGTTTCCCGACACGGAGACATTGTCACCCTCCCATTCGTCATCCTGGGTATCTTCTTCTTCCTCCTCATCGTCACGGTCGTCATCGTCATCGTCATCATCTTCTAGATCCGAGTTATGGCCCTCCTCTTCTGGAGCATCAAGAGCTTCAGTCGCCAACCCTAGAATCGGATGTCGGGTGTATACGTTAGCACCGGCCTTTAACAGAATGTCAACGCAAGCCGATTGACGGTAGGCGCAGGCTTCAACGAGAGCCTCATCAAGTAGGTGGTCTGGAGGCTTCATCGCAAGGAACTTCTCTAGGATAGCTTTGTTCCCTCTGATGGAAGCTGCGGTGATGGCACTTCGATACATTCCACCTTGGACCCGGAAATCTGCTCCGGCATCTAGTAGCTTGACAACCACGTCCATGCGGTTAAAGTAAGAGGCAGCTACGAGAGCAGTGTGATATTTGCCCGCGTGATGATTGACAAGTTCGATGGCTCGATCGATGAGTTCGTCAATGATGGTCATATCGGCCTTCATTGCCGCTGTTTGGAGAGCATCTCCATATTTGCCTCCTTTTGCATGCACATCGGCCCCATGTTCTATGAGCAACCGCATGACATCCAAGTCATTCCCATGAACTGCAGCAGCTATAGTCGACCCAAATAGACCTCCTAGCGCTGACGCATTAGCACCGTTGTCGAGTAGGCGCTGAACGACTTTTATATCACCAGATTGCGCAGCGGCTATGATAGGAAATCCGTGCAAGCCACCGCTGGCGTTTACATCAGCGTGATGCTTGATGAGCAGCTTGACGATCCTTCCGAATCCACCAGCAGCGGCTGCAGATAACGCGCCACCGTACTTTCCGTTGGCTGGGCGTATGTTGACAGCTGCACCATGCTGTAACAACTCTTGGACAATTTCGAAAGACCCAACGGCGCAAGCAGCCTGTAGAGCTGTACCATACTCCCCGGATATGGGCTCGGTAATGGTGATATCAGCACCGGCCTTCAATAGAACGCGGACACTCTCCATGTCTTCCGCCCAAGCAGCGGCTTGTAACGGTGTTCCATACGGACCTCCAACAGCATTGACGTTCGCTCCAGCTTCAAGTAGAACCTCACAACAGTCTTCGTCGCCTTCAGCGCTGGGAACAGGTTAGCGTCTCTTAGGTAGCAGGAGTAGTTGGACGTACGCTGCAGCATGAAGGGCCGTGCCATACTTCTCACTTGAGATGTGTACATCGGCTTCATGGTCGATAAGGAATCTCAACCCGTCCATATCGCATGCATCGGCGCAATTGATCAAGGCTGTCGTGCCTCTGGCGCAAGCTGCATTGATATCTGCAACGTTCTTCAAGACCAGCCCCAGATCTTCAGTAAGCAAAGTGGACGCCGCCAGTGAAATGACTGGCCAATTATCATCTCCTCCGCGTACGTTGACGTGAGCGCCATGTTCAAGCAGAATCCTAGTCGCATTGCTATCACCTTGTTCGACCGCAGCAATGATGGCATACGAGAAGTGCCCGCCAAATGCGTTGACGTCGGCTCCCTCTTTGATCAGAAGACGAATCGTCTCTTCATTGCCAGTGTGAACAGCAGCCTGCAATTCGTTGCCATAATAACCGATAGGCTCAGTGTTGAGCCGAGCCCCGTTATCAAGTAGCAACTGAACGTTTTCAACATCGCCGTACCATGCAGCGGCCTGGAGGCATGTGCCATAATCTCCACCGCGTTTGTTCACATCTGCGCCCTTGGCAAGGAGAGCTTTCATGATTTCAGTTGTACCATCATACGCACTAGCGGCTAATGCAAACCCGTAAGTCGGACCCTCCGTGTCCGGATCAGCGCCAAAGTCCAGGAGTAACTTTACGGTATCAGAGTGTTCGTTGTCAGTAGCCTGGTACAGCGCTTCATCTAGTTGCGCTTGATCAATACCCTTTGGGTAGAGTAGCTTGAGCACTTCAGTGCGACCATAGAACGCTGCCAAAGAGAAAGCTCTCTGGTACCGAATGGTACATGCCGAAAGTTCGGATTCCTTGTCCAGGATGGCCTTGACGATGGGAGCGTAGCCTCGTTGCGCAGCGGCTTGCAGTGCCTGCTCAAGCACAAGAATCCGTTCTTCTTTTTCGAGCAGAACCTGGAAAACCTCCAGGTGATTGTATGTAGCAGCAGCACTCAAGAAGCTTCCATATGTCTTCATTGTGCGGTTGGGATTCCATGAATGCGACAGTAGGTGCCGGACTACATCGGCATGTCCACGACGAGCGGCGGCACCAAGCGCAGATCCATAGAAATAATCCTCATTAGGATCAATCTCAGCGCCCCGTTCGATGAGGATGCGAACAGCTTCGGTATTGCCAGAGAACGCAGCAATATTTAGCGCTCGTCGACTAGGCCCACCAATAACGTTGACATCTGCGTTACGATCCAACAAGAGCTTTACGATGCGGTTTTCAAGATTGCCAGCTGCCGCGTAGAGCGCCGTTCCTTGATCAGGAGTTGCTGCATTGATGTCGGCGTCGCGGTCGAGTAATGTGCTGACAATATCGTAATGGCCATTAGACGATGCAGCATGGAGCGCAGTCGGGTTAGCACTGCTGCTCGAGAAATCAACGTCGGCGCCTGCTCCAAGCAACGCATTGACGATCTCGTCGCAGCCACTTTCGCATGCGTAGTATAGGGGCTGGAATCCTAACGAGTCTTGTGCATGAACGTCAGCTGTTCCCTGGTGATTCAGAATATGGTCGACCAGGGCAGGAAACTCGAGGATTACGGCGACGTGAAGTGATGACATGTCTTTCTGATCCGTCATGTTGTGAACATCTTCTATGGTCTTCCACCATCTTTGGCGAGCATCCGAGCCTTGCCGCCAAAACGAGTGGTCAAAGTCGATCTCCTCGAGGACGTCTGGCGGAGCTCTCTTCGCATGCTCCATCCAATACCGGACAGGATATCATAGATCCACGTCTAGCAGGCTTTCATCTTCATGCTCTTCTACATCAGAAGACGCATCATCGTTTTGGGTGGCCTCTTCGTCTTCGCTCTGTTCGCTATGTTGGCTCGCGCCATCCTGTACTGATCTGCTATCGGCATCGGCTGTGTCTGGTACTTCCTCCTCTTCGATGTCGGGCTCTTCTGTTGCTTCTTCTTGGTCGTCGTCGTGCTCTGGAGTGTCTTGTTGTTCGATGGCTTCATATATATACTCCAACGATCGTAAGGCGATGATACCATGCTGCATGTCATCGAGGTCCAGGGACAGGTCGTTCTTGGCATACTTTCGGAGATGCTCTTGTGCAGAGATGTCGATCCACTCTACGGTGCTGCTGTCTAGATCCCAGTCGTTGCCTCTCAACGTAAAGAAAGCACCACAGCGTACTATGTAAGCTTTGAGTGCTTCTAGATCGTCCCGGTCTTCCGAAGGCAGTCCAGCCATGACAGCTAGCTCACGCATTGTCGGCGCCACGTATGCCAAAATCCTGCAACGCAAAATCTCTTTCGTGTATTCGTAACCCTCGGCGTGCGGGTTTAGAACGCGTTTCCGTACGTGCTCGAACATATCTGTTAAACCATATGGGAAGGACTCTAGCAGTTTCCGAACCTCTGCGTGTTGGGTACGTCCAGAACTCCAAGCATTCTTGACTTCCTGTATCACCAGGCTGACGTAGATCCAGTTGTCTTCCGCGCGCGAGTAGATGTGGCGCTTCACAAAGTATGCCAAAGACGACGGAAGCTCAAGTTCATCGACACTGACGGATATGTTTGCTTTGAGATCATCGCTGACATGCGCTGAATTCTCCGCATCGCTCAAGTTGATCTCTAGCGATCTTGGCCTCAAGCACTTTTCGATGTTTGGTCGGCCGCTTCGGTTCAGCAGTAGCCATTTGATGGGTTGGGTATCTTCTGCATCGGTCGTCGCAGGCTTAGTGTCCAAAGTCTCTGTGATGTACTGTAGGAACTGCACCAAAGATTCCTCTGCAAGCTGTTCCACTCCATATACGACAATAAAGACGTTGGCGCGAGACAAATCCTGCGCCATCTTGTGTAGTGCCACCCACAATGCCGGTACCTTGAGTATCTCCTCTGTATCGAAGCTCTGCTTCCCAGCATCTTTGCTACTACGAGAATCCGAGAGTAGATGCCGCGCAAGATCCTGGTCCAGATCGATCATCTGGCGCACAGCCATCTGAAGCAAGCCTTTTAGCGAACGTCTCATTGTGTCGCCTTGGTCGCAGAAGAATGATATGATCATGGAATTGTCGCCGCATGATTGGCCGAGATACTCAAGAGCAGAGGCAGCAATTGCGCCTTGACCGGTACCAGCTTTTCCGTGAATCCAGAGAACAGGATGTGTAGACGACGAGTTCTTCCAAGCCTGGAAGCTGTCGATTTCGAGTACTGAAGACAGTTTCGTGCCCTTCGCCCCTCTATAGTTACCCTTAACCGCTGCTTCTACGTCAGCAAAGCCTTTGCTTAGAACGTCCATCATGCTATGGTATGTGCGATCATCGACCTGAGCCTGTCGAAGCATGTTTTGACGCGTTTTGATGATGCTGTCCGCCTTGTTGGCTGTTTCACGGATCTCATCAGAGACGGAGGTGAAGTTTCCGTCCTTTGGCCCCGTAAATTTATTGAGTTGGAAATGGTCCGACATGAGAGACATGTGGTCAAATGACTCGATGGTTGCGGAAGACTGGTCAACGATGCGCTCTTTACTCTTCAGCCATGAGATTCCCTTGACAAGGTAGTTGACCAGATCGCTATCGTTTTCCTCCCAGAAGCAAAATAGCCGAAACTGGGCTTCTCTTGCCATATAAGAGAACTCCGACAGAAGACTGCGCAGAATTTCAGAGTCCTTTTCCAGAACCTTGAGTAGGCTTGATGGCGTGCCCCAACCGGCAACCTCGGCCATGGATGCTAGAACCATCGCCTTGGACTGGCTTGATGTGCCATGAAAAGGTGTACCGAGAAAAAAACATCCTGCAATCCAGGGATACACGTTGGGAAAATCTTTCTGGCGTGATCTTGACATTAGTAACGCCTTTTCGAGGATAATGCCACCCAGACAATGTGAGACGAAGATGATTGGCGTCTTAGTCTCATCCTTTGAATTGTTAGTAGGTAGTCGCGGCAAAGACATGCTCACATACTCTAGATCGGTCGAGTCCGTGTAGCAGTTTAGTGGCCACATTGTCGATTCGTTCGTCGACAGATCCCTTTCCGAACCACTGTGACTGATATTGGAATACGCTGATCTTGGCATTTGGTATCTTCTTGGGTAGCATGTTCGCATCGCGTAACCAATGCACCTTGCCCTTCTTCCATGTGTATTCGGGATCTGCTCCTAGGCCCGGAATGGCAATGATCCTCGCATTTGTTAGTTTAGATCTTCCGTCCTTGGTTCGTGACCACTTACTCGACTTTGATCGAGAACTTTGATGTAGCCTGCTCATCGCTGGGGTAGAGCACGTTCAGTCCGGGGTTGAAGGACTGCACTGGTTAATGAGTAGAAAATCTCGGGTGAACATGGCACTGACCTGCGCGTCGAATTTCGAATGCTGGACCTTCGTGGCCGAAGCCATCGCGAATCGTGGTGCTGCAGCAAAACTGCGCTGCAAACTGATAGTTGGTGGCTATCAGGTACGTGTTGAACCATCACAAAAGGAATGCTGTCGGGGTTGGGTTGTAAACTGTCGCGCTCCCGCGCATGACTTTGCCCCCTGCATCCAGGCTTCACCTGCGACTTTGGGGGCCCAATGTATTGGGGGCCAAATTGCCGAATACAGAAGCACGTAGCAGATGTGTCAGCGATGGCGCGAAGCCCCTTGGCCGCAATAGTATTGGTGGCGGAATATTGAGCGCTTGGTGCTGTTGGCGATGGGGCGGGACCGGGACCGAGGCTCGCGAGTCCGCCCAGGCGACCAACTCAGGTCTTCATCTCGCCATCGCAGTCCATCTCCGTAAATTGAGTGTACTTTTCACGATGATTGACTCCTTCGAGGTTAGTAGCAGCCTTATGAGCCTCCGTTGGCATACTAATGTTCCATAGCAGACGATCAAATACCCAGTGCCTTTCCGGACGGCGCCGTTGAGGACTGAAAGCTCGGATGGTGGGTTAAAGTCGAAGGTTCCATTGTTGCCAGCAACGTTTCGGAGGAACTACAGGATCGAGCGCATCGACAACAACATCGGTGCATTCCTGGATAGCGAGCTGAACGTCCGCCGTTTGAACGAGGTTCACGAATGGCTCTGGCTGGTGGGTCTACCATCCGCGCCGCGACCTCTTCATTACCAAGTAGTGAAGAAACGGGAGATTGTCGTGACGGAGCAGTTAGACCTGCATCTTGTTTGGTCATCGGCATCTTCATCACTGATCCTTCTCAAACCGCTGCCTCGCTTCCTCCTTTGCCCAGACTTCTGGACTGCAGAGATTTGCCCACGTCGGCACCTGTACGAGACTGCACTGGGATTCTTGCTGTCGTATGTCGCGCTCATCGAAAGAGAAGTTGACTATAATCTGGCCATCTACCACGGTCTCATTCCCAAGGAAATTACTTGGTCGGGGTGGCTGACGCTTGTGGACGAGGTCGTTCGCGCCTCTGCACAGGTGCATACAATCGATGCATCGACTGCATCGTCTATGGATTCGCTAGAAGGTCGTCCAGGCGTGAACCAACGCTTCAACTACGGGGAGTTGCGCCTCGGGCGGCTGAACTGGATATATCGCCTGACCATGGGCGAGTTTCGCGGGTACCTCAGCGGGTGCACGACGTACGGGGCCTTTATGCGTGACAACGTGAACAGTCTCATCACGCTGTTCGCATACACTACCATTGTGCTCTCCGCGATGCAGGTCGGGCTTGCGACAGAACCTCTCGCAAACGACTACTCCTTCGGCATGGCGTCGTACGTCTTCTCCATCTTCTCCATCTTGGCTCCACTGGCATGTATTGTCGCGATACTGGGCGTTATAGCCATGATGTTTGTCATCAATCTGGTGCACACGCTGATGATTCGGAGGCAGAAGCGGCGTCAAGGTGTAAAAGTGTGAGGGGGCCGGTTCGGAGCTGGACGGGAAAGAAGGCTGGACGCGAAACGCGCTGCAAACAATGACGCGCGGCGGGCCGATAGCCTGGATTTCCCTACCAAACCTCACTACACTTTCAATACTACCAGCGGTGCCACCCAAAATACTCTGTGGCCGTTGGTTTACAGTCGCTCGCCAGCCAGCAATGACATCCAGATGAACACCAAGTCTGCGCACGACCGATGGAACAAGGACCGCAGACGACGCACGAGTAATGCGACGATGCTCCCAAAAGTACCTAGGCCTCACGGATATCACCAACGCCTTGTTACGTCATCTTTGGGTATGATGATCTGGAGTATTCATCAGTGGGAGCTCGGAAACCACACGCCTACATCACCGATGATTAGATCCACCCATTAGGTTTCTTGCTGAATCCGCACGATCGAGACTTGCAAAGTCCGGCAAACCACGTCTTGTCTTCTCTCATTTGCTCTCACAGCTGGCCATGGCGTCGCGAAGCATCGTTGCTTTGGAATAAATGGCATAGCGACGTGAGCCCTTCATGTTTCAAATCAGTGTGGTGTCTAATGGCCCCGAACATTGCATTGGACGATACATCCAAAGCGGGCACCTACATGAAGAAGATCGTTTTTTCTGGGCTGTACCCCGAGTACTAAAACCTACCCCAGAGGCATACGGTGTTACTTTCTCAAGCACCTTCCAATGTAATTTAGTATGTATACCTTCAAGGTACAACCTAGTGAGAACAAGCGTCTTCGTCCTTCTGCTCGTGATTAATACAAGCTGGAATCTATTTGAGTTGCTGAGTGAGACTTGCAGCAACTTCATTCATGAATCTCTAAAGGTTCAATCAACCCCGCTGTTCATCGCATCACCACCTTTATCCTCGTAGGCGCGAAGGAAGCAGTAACTCGGAGTCGAGAATCGGAGTAAGCCTCTACCGAAGCAAGCTTTTATGCCGGTGTTTAACCTGAATCGGCTGCTAGCGCGGACACTAGATCCTACGAACATCTATAGATTGACACAACTCTAGTCATCTTGATCTGTTTTCCAGGCTCCAAGTTTCCGACAGTACGTTCACCAGGCACGACATGATGAGTGGAGAACCAATCGAGCTCACCAGCCTTGGAGCTGCGGAAGCGCCAAAAGCTACAGCGATACCTGATACCGCTGCACCTACTCCTCAATACCCTCGTGGTATTCGACTGGTTCTGATAACAGCCGGTCTTATCCTTTCCATCTTTCTCGCTGCTTTAGATTCCACAATCATCGCTACAGCGATTCCGAGTATCACCACTCAATTCGGCAGTATCAGCAACATAGCCTGGTATGGCTGTAAGGGTCCCTATGCGAACTGTATGGGAGACATGTACTGACTTCGTCAACCAAAAATTTAGCGTCATATTCTATAACCAACACTGCGTTCCAATCCGCATGGGGCAAAGCTTACCAGTACTTCAACCTCAAAGAGACTTTCATGTGTGCGATTGCAGTGTTCGAGATTGGCAATGTGATATGCGCAACTGCACCATCAAGCGAGGTATTAATCTTTGGAAGGATCGTGGCTGGTATGGGTGGTGGCGGGGTGATGACAGGCGCGTTCATCATCATCGCAATCACTGCTGGGCCTGAATACAGATCAGCGTATATGGGCGTATTGGGCGTTACGTTTGGATGTGCGAGCGTCGTAGGACCGTTGATGGGTGGCGCTTTGACGGATGGCCCCGGATGGAGGTATTGCTTTTGGTGAGTGAGCCCAGGCTCGCATGTTCAAGCATACGACTTGCGACCATGAAAGGCATTCGATCGGGTATCATATACATAATGCTAACCCAACACAGGATCAGTCTACCGATCGGTTTCGCTGCAGCGCTCACGATGTTTCTTTGCTTCAAGAACCCCGAAAAGCCCAAAGACGTACCTCTGCGCGAGAAACTGTTGAATCTGGACCTTAATGGCGCAGTCCTTCTGTCCGGGTGTTTCTTGTGCTTCATCCTGGCTATGCACTGGATAGGCATCATGCCTTGGACGAGCGCTCGTGTTGTTGGGAGCTTTGTGGGCTTTGCAAGCCTTTTCATTTGCTTCGCTGTCAACGAATACCTTATGGGCAGCCGCTCGATGGTACAATTCCATTTGTTCAAGAACAGACTGGTCTTAGCCAACTTGCTCTATGCCGCCTTCCTTGCTGGCGCTTTCTTCCCGCTCATGTATACGCTCCCGATTCAGTTTCAAGCTGTCGACAACAACACTGCTTCACAGAGCGGTATCCGGCTTATTCCGCTTGTTATGGGCGTCTCGGTCTTCACCATGATATCGAACGGATTGGTCACATTCTGGCGCCACTATAAGCCCTTCTTTTTGCTTGGCGCCCTCTTCGCTGTGGCCGGAAACACAAAGATACACTCCTTGGATGCCAACACGCCAATTAAAGACTGGGTTGGCTTCGAGCTCTTGACAGCCACAGGAGTAGGCCTCGCTCTTCAGATCCCGATGATCGCGAATCAAGCCCTGGTTTCCGCTGACGATCTGGGCGCTGCAACATCCATGTCGCTGTTCATGGAGAACTGTGGTACGGTCTTGTTTGTCGCGTCGGGTGAAGCAGCGTTCACGAACGGACTACTATCAAGTCTTGCCCGCAATTTGCCACAAGTCGATGCGAAAGTGGTATTAGACGCCGGTGCGACGCAGATCCGCACTCTATTCTCAGGCCACGAGCTGGAACAGGTGTTGGGTGGATATCTCGATGGTTGTAAGACAGGCCATATCGTCACCGTGGCTTGTGGAGCGATGGCTGCAGCGATCAGCTTGTCGAATGCAGGGCCGGCGGCCACCAAGGAGTTGAAGAAGAGTATCGAGAAGAGCCATGAGCGATGATTGTGCAGACGGATTGATAGACGAGGCTTCAACATCTTGAATGTTGCTTCAACATAAAGAACAGGGCTCAACGCCCTGCATTTGGGTGGGCTCAACGCTCGCATCGTAATTCGACCCATATGCGCTGCTGGTACAAGTTACTCCAGCAGCCTATTGCCATCAATTTGTGCTGCTCAGACCGCACCACTGTGAGCTTGGATATCTCGACACCGACATTTGCACCGTGCTTATGTCCTGCCGTGCATCGATCGCTCACGAAAGGTGCCTGGGATGGTTGTATCTCCCTCAGCTCTGTTCGATGACGGGCGCGTTCGGTGAGCGTACATATTACGCGTCGATGAGATGTTGTTTTGATGCCTGGTGACTTCGTTCGCGATTCGTGAGGCTCAGTTCGTGCCGGATGAGAGGTGCGCGTGGAAGGAGGCGCGTGACGTAGCATAAGACATGCTAACCGTGTTTGGACGTAGCCAGGGCGGGCCGTGCGCAAGGCGGCGATTCAGCCATCGACGCGCTTATCATAACAGTCACATCTCTCGCCTCTCCTATAATGTCCACACATCATGCCATCACACAAGTCGACTCTTAATCATCGGAGCAGGCCCTCTAACACTATTTTCGCCTTCGGCATCCTCGCGCAGGTCGCGTTGCTTGCCTGTATCTTTTGGATTTATACGAGCCATGGCAACTCCCGCGAGCCGACCACGTTAGCGGAAGCAGCAGTCAAGACAACGACGAGACCAAACGGCTTCACTTTACGCCACCTCTTAGATCATGGCGCTGGCCAATCTGGGCCACGAGCGCGCAGACTCGATGTGACCCCAGAACGGTTTGCTGTCGCTGGTGTTGACACCCACATCGGACCCTTCACAATCAAGACAGCACCGGTGAAGATAGAACGACCTGCGTTGCGTGGCTACAATGCACAGATCCCCATGTCGCCCATGTGGGTCGCCGAAGATGTACCGGGGCCGGATGTTACGGACAAGAACACGGTAATCAGTTTCGCGAACATGTCCGAGGATGCTTACAAGGTCGGTCGTGATGACGCTGGATGGATGGACGTTGACGGACGTTACAATTCATCAGTCCCTTTCGGTTGGGATGATAGTGGCATCCGAGGTCACGTGTTCAGCGATGACACCAACTCCACCATCATCCTGGCGGTGAAAGGCACGACTGTAGCCATGTTTGAAGGCGACGGAACCTCTGTTCACGACAAAGAAAATGACAACTTGTACGGATCTTGCTGTTGCGGTCAAGGCGGCACATATCTTTGGCGAAAAGTGTGCGACTGTCAAACTGGCACCTACAGCTGTGACGAGCAATGCGTCAAAGACGAATTACGAAAGCCAAACAGATACTATGCTGCGACTGTCGAGCTTTATCAGGAGGTTATCAAACTCTACCCGGATGCGAACATTATGACGACAGGACACAGTTTGGGAGGTGTTCTGGCTTCTCTGATCGGCTTGCAGCACGGCATTCCTTCGGTGACGTTCGAGGCCTACCCGCAAGCCCTAGCAGCTAAGCGCTTGGGTTTGCCAGCTGCTGGCGACGTCGCTCCACTCAGGAAGAATACAGGAGGCTTTCACTTTGGACATACCGCTGATCCTGTATACATGGGCACCTGCAACGGCGCAACGAGCTTTTGCTCAATTGGCGGGTACGCTTTCGAGACTCTCTGCCATACCGGGAAAAGATGTGCATATGACGTGGTGAAGGATTGGGGATGGAGACAGAGCACGCAAACCCATAGTCTCAGGTATGCCATCGACAACGTGTACATGAAGTACGACGAGGCAGCGATATGTCAAGAAGAGGACGTTGGGTGTGTGGATTGCTACCTATGGAAGTTTGAGAACGGCACCCACACCACGGCGACGACCAGCTCAACAACTGCAACAAGCACTACATCCTCAAGGACGCGGACTGAGACGTGTAAGACGCCTGGGTGGTGGGGATGTCGTGATGAAACCACTACGATGGTATCGACCACTTCATCCAGCCCATCAAGTACCGCAACCAGTACTAGTACTAGTACCTGTCAAACTGTGAGTTCACAAATTCCTTGACTGCACACGCATTGCTGACTTCTAAAGCCCGGATGGTTTGGTTGCAAAGACAAAACTACAGCTAGCACAACTACTACTACATCTGTTGAGCCAACGAGTACGTGTACCTCGAAAGGCTGGTTTGGCAAGTGTCACGACGACGTGCCTGCGACGACTACACCGGCCATGGAAGCTCATGCGTACTGGCGGACAGCCGCAACTGCGACGCAAACGGCACCATAGAATGACCATGCCCTGGACGTTGATGAGGGTGATAATTAGTTTAATACAATTGCATCTTCACCAGAATAACAAGGTAACCAAATTTTCGACTTCGTCATCATGCACGCGATGTTGCCGACACTTTTTGGACTTTTCCCGCCGTCGTGGCTCCATAAGTTGCAAGGTCGTGCGAGACGCTCGACTTCATGTGGAGCCTACGGTAGTATGCATCTTAGAACTTTACATGCCAACACTGGCTGCAACCGAGAGCGCGATGCCGACGTCCGCCCCCCAATCAGGTAATCAAGCGAAGGCACTGATGAGTCAAACTTCCTGCTCTCAGGCGTTCCGCGCAGGCTAAACTCAAGCTGTCTGAGCGATCTGCCATATCTCTAGGCAACCATCATTTGGTGTATCCAGACGGAAACACTTATAACCCAGCTTGGCCATGAAATAAGCTCCTTCAGCCTCATTCAGAATGCTTGACAATAACTTCCATCTCTCGACACCCCGTCTCTTCATATCCCACCTTTTACCAACCAATGATGCGCATTGCGACTTCATATACGACCTGATGCTCAGTCCAGGCATCGCTAAAGAGATGCCTGCAGCCGACGTGGAGAAGGCAATAAGCACTCCCCCGCGTGATGCTGGCCGGAAGTTCATCACTGACGGTGTAAACAAAATGGAGAACACGGGCTATGGTCGCTACCTGGTCTCGCTGAAGCCAGCCTTGACCTCGGACATGTCAGCACCTGAAGAAACCGCCTTGGCTTTATCAGGAGGACGATTGGTGCCAATCGGCATCGTATCGATGCAACATGCACGTTTCCCGTCGGACCCTGCAGCACCGACAATCCCAGATGTCGGCTTCGGTTTACTGTCTCGATATTTTGGAAATGGCTATGCTACTGAAGCTGCAACAGCACTGCTGAGCTACTTCAGAGACGAAAGAGGACAAAAGGAATTCTGCGCTTTTTGTAGAGCGGACAACGAAGCGAGTAAAAATGCGTTGAGAAGACTGGGGTTTGAGGCGCGAGGCGAGAGGCAGCTCCATGGAGTTGTCGAGGGAGGATTGTTAAGTGCGCTGGTATGGACTATGGGCGTTGGGCACGAGGAAGGGGCCCTTGAGGCAAGAGGCCTCTAGCGAGTCGTGAAGCATGTGGCCGAAGGCGAGGCGCACAGCCATAAGATCTCGCAACTTCGCGCCAGAAATCCTGATTGTCCACAGTACTCGCATGTCATCACCTGAGGTTCCACTGCCATATTACATATGCGCAACCTGATCATATGTTCGTAGATTCTGTAGTTGACTAGCGGATGACGGACGCGTCCAGTGGTGATGATGCTGCCAGCCACCCTCGGAATGACGTTCGCACATCGGCCTAATGTATGCCGGACCCACTCTCACCCTGAAGTTTCTATCCGACAGTCTCGTCGGATCATCCGCACCCGATCAATTACACTGATCTCGACATGTCCACATCATTGGATCAACTGCCGACGCGTCCGGATAAACGGCGTCGACTTGAGCGCGTTGCTGCAGCCTGCGATCTTTGTAAGAAAAGAAAGGTCAAATGCGACGGCGAACAACCATGCGCCTACTGTACGCGAAAGGATCGTGCAGCTACATGCACGTTCAGTGGTCATCATGTCCGTCTTTCCACACGTTCCGCTGGACACACTCCTACTCACGGTGCTCGTTCCGACGATGTCCACCGTCCGGCGGCTCGTTCTGCAGGCCATACACCAAATGACCGCGATCGCGACGAACAGAACAATGTTCTGCGGGAAAGGAATGATCGTGAAGTTGCCGACGTTGGAACACCGCCATCCCCAACACTAAGTAGGGAAGATCAGCAGGGAGACACAGTGGTGCCTCTTGAAGGCCGCATCCTTCGTGACGCGCAAGGGAAATCCATCTTCATTGGCGATTGCGCTCCGCTGTCTTTTCTACAGACAGTCAGACACCTCATCACATCTGAAGTGGACCCAAGAGCCACCGTCCAAGCCACTCGCGACCCCATCATCGAGATTGCGCGACCCGAATCAGCAGATCAACATTCCTGTCCACCAGTCGATGTGCATCAAATAGACGCGTTAGTCGACGAATATATTGCTGCAAGTAGTGGTCTAGTTCAGCTATTCCAGAAGGAGGACCTTGCTCCTGAGCTCAAAGCCTGGGCAAGTAGCAGAACCGCAAGCTCAGATGATACTGCAGCCTCAGTCTTTTACCTTGTTCTTGCCATCGGTGCACAAGAGAGTTTTGAAGAGAAAGCGGAAGCTTGGTTCAACACTGCTCGAGATCTGCTTCTGAAGCATATGTGCAGTAGCATGAATGTCTCTACAGTCCAAGGCTTCGCGCTCGTAGCGATCTTCATGCTCCGAGCATCTCAACCGAACGGAGCCTACCTGTATTTCTGTATGCGAATGAGAACGCGGAACAATCGCATGCGGATCGCTAACACTTCCTAGCCTTGGCTGCGCGTGCCGCATACGCAATCGGCATACACCGAACCGAAGTAAACGCTTCCTTTGGAGAGACCATCAAGCTGATACGAGATCGCATCTGGAAGAGCATTCGTGTCACTGATCAATTAATAAGGTAGGAAGCGATTGAGCGTCATCATGGTCTATTCGCTAACTACTCTGCTCGTAATCTAGCAACGCCTTAGGTCGCCCTCCATCCACTTCCGACGTTGACTGCACCGTCAAGTACAATACCTTCGAGGCGGACATGGAAGCCGATGATGTCAGTATACTGGATGCAAGCGTCCAGATTTTCATGATCATCGAACGTGTTGTCGTTGAAGTGTACTCGCGCAAACGTATATCACTACGTATTGCCGATTATGTCTCCCGTCAACTGAAGAACTGGGCATCCAAATGGCTGCATCAACTGTCCGATCTCACTGCTAGACGTCGTTCTCGTGAGGCGGTGGTGGGCGCTTGCTCCACACTCTGCTCTTACTACTACGGCATAATGCTACTCACACGACCATTCCTCATCTACGAGTTGTATGAATACATGGGCGCACCACTGAAAAGCGGAGGCACACAAGCCGATCACCAGGAGAAGCGCAAATACGCGGACGCTGCACTTGATGCAGCTTCAACGCTAGTTGACACTCTACTGGCTGTCATTCGTACAAACCAGTTGCCTCGCAGGATGCCGCTGATAGTGTAAGCTACACCTTCTTCCAAGCCAGCTAATGCTCACACGTACCAGGTCTTGGCTTTTCACAGCGACGCTTGTTCTTGCAGTTGGTGTGCTTGGTGATTCAGGACTCATGTTGGTAGACAGCTGCAAGGATGCGATAATATGTATGGATCACTTTGGCCAAGTCGACCCTCATGCCCGACAATATTCGCAAGTCGCCCAATCGCTACTCAAGATCACCACCGCACATGCCAAGAAGAGAGAGTTGCATTTGCGACGAAAACGGAAACAAGCTTCGTCAGAATTGTTTGGTTTATTGCCATCTGAGCCTACTGGTCTTCAGCCTCAGACGGATGAATGCGAGGCACAGCTCGGCCCTGGTTCTATGGCTTCTCGAGATTCCATCCAGCGCCATGTCTCCTCTACAGCGCCACTCGATTGGACTATATACGATGCCGACTTCTTTGCCATGCCATGGCCGAGCGAGAACGATCAAGGTCTCCAAGATTTCCTCCAACCAGGCACTCACAACCTCGATGGCGTATCTGTGGCCGATATACCCTTGTTTCCCATTCATGATCAACAGACTGGTAGCGACTTCTTCCCATAGGCCCCAAATGGCGCCAGGATTATCTTTCTAATGGGTATCATTCAACGCCGTTCAATGCACAACTTTCGTTTCGCTAGTCTCGTCTCTAGAAGTTCGTAGGAATGGTATCAGCTTGGTACCTCCCGTTCCGACTAATTCTTGCGTCTTTGGCTTCTCGGTAGCCAGTTCGGTCGAGGCGGAAGCGATGTCTCTTCTCTTAGGGCCAGTCTTTGGCTTGCCCATCCGACTCGGTATGATAATGTATCTGGTGACCAGAGCGATGTGCTTGTCCCGGAAACCGCTGAGTGCTGCGACTGCTTCATTGAATGCTGTCAGGAGCTCAATGTCATCTCTATGACTGTTCACATAGCTCCGGATGTTCGCGATCGCTTCGACGTCGTCAAGGAAGCGGGCGTGGGGCCCAGGCATGTATCCACGCATTTCTGGGTGGAAGCCGCCACTCCTGGAATGGTCGACAGAGAGAACGGCATCGAAAAACTGCAGCAATGACGATTGGCCATTGGATCCACCCCGATATGCGCGCCACGTGCCTCTCCCGTTGCCCTCGTCGTAGAAAACACCGTTGGGTAGACCGGCAGTGGCCATGTTCATGCTGCCTGCCAGGAAGGGTCGGATGGTATGATAGAACATTTGTGGATCACATCGCTCATCCATACGCTCCAGCAGCTGGCCAATGCTTTGCATTCCTTGTCGAAAATACTGCAGCGCGTGTATGATTGTTGCGACATCATTGGTCTCGGCTGCTTCGATTGCACCCAGCATGACCTCGATCAGTGGGCCAGCCCTTGCCTCCATGGCGTTCGATATGATGAAGAACCATGATTCATCGTCACTACCAGTCGCTGTGTGCAGTGCCACCATGTTCTCCGGTTGTGTCAAGTCGATGTCTTGGCTCAATGGTGTCCAGTTCCACAAGTTTAGAGCTGCATATGTGGCCACTGGATGTACTTCAAGGTACTCGGCAGTCTGCAGGAATGGCACAGTAATGGCTGGAGGTAGTCGCTACGTCTATTGTCAGAGTTTTGTGTCTTCGAACGATCGAGAGTCAATGCTGACATACCTCTGATGGCTCAGGACCAGCCCAGATGTAACCTTGAGCTATGACGGCCAGCATTGAATGAGCTCTCTGCCATTCTGCCTCACGAGAGAGATGGGACGTGTCTAAAACCGGCAACTCATCAACCCATTGCCGTATTTGTTGTGTCTCGATGAGTGTTGGAATCTGTTCAATTATCTTCTCCCATGGTTGATAGTAGGTATGCGATAAGCGAGTCAACGGTGGCTCGGCAGGTAAGAAGCCGTTCTTTGAGATGCCATAATAGGGGAGTGCGGCGGGTGAAGGAAGGACGGGAACTTTATGAGGACTCATTGCGGAAGTGGTAGCGACAGTAATGTTGCACAAGAAATATCGGAAGGATACGTCCTGCCTTGGAGCGGCAAACTCCTGCTTTATTGCGCTGAACAGAAAGATCCACAGTCGCGTTCGGATGGTTGTCGGAACCCGGAATGACGGATGTGGCATCGGAACTCTATCCGTCACCCCAATTGGGAAGGTGCAAGGTTAGTTTGCGCACGCCTCAAAGACTCTTACTTGGAGACGTAATTGTCGGATCGCGATGCATATATAGTCTGACGCCGTCTGCCTGACGGCATTCTCACATTCTACATAACATTACCGCTCGGTTGGCATTCTCCAAGTCACATACACTTTACCAACAATACATCGCCATGGACGCCGCCGCAGCGATCAAACAGCTTCACCAGGGCCAAAAGCCACAGTGGCCAGCAAATGCCGAATCATCAGACTTTGCGCACTCTCTCGACCAGAGCGCAGAGATCCCCAAGACATTCCGACCGGAATTCGTTGTTCCGAGCAAAGCACAACTCAAGCGGAAAACCCTGAAAGATGACGCACAAACCGCCAACCCAGCATCAACACCCGACGATGAGGCAATCTACTTTTGCGGTAACTCATTAGGTCTGCAGCCAAAAGCTGTTGGCGAGCACCTGAACGCATACCTAAAGACATGGGGATCCATCGCCGTCGGTGGCCACTTTACCGCCCTCGAGGACTCGCCGCTTACCCCATACCAAGACATGGCTGCGTTATGCTCAAGGAGGATGGCTGATATCGTTGGCGCTTCGCCTTCAGAAATTGTTGCCATGAACTCATTGACCATCAACTTGCATTTGATGATGGCTGCATTCTACAAGCCGACGGAGAAGAAGCACAAGATCATGTGCGAGTGGCGACCATTCCCTAGCGACTGGTATGCAATCGAGTCGCAGATTGAGTGGCATGGTCTCGACCCTAAGAAGTCGATGCTGTTGGTCGAACCAGACGACGGATACATTATGACCACCAAAAACATCCTCCGACTTATTGACGAGAACGTGGACGAGCTGGCGCTGATCATGCTACCCGGTATCCAGTACTACAGCGGTCAACTACTCGATATCCCGACCATCACTGCACATGCACGGAAGCACAATATCACCATCGGATGGGACTTGGCACACGCTGCCGGCAACGCTGAGCTGAAGCTTCATGACTGGGATGTCGACTTCGCCTGCTGGTGCACATACAAGTACATGAACGCCGGCGCCGGTGCTATCGCGGGTGCTTTCGTACACGAGAAGCACGGCAACAACGACCATTACACGGGACTGAAGGGCTGGTACGGCCACGACAAATCATCACGCTTCCTCATGGATAACAAGTTCGTTCCCACGCCTGGCGCCCAAGGCTTCCAATGTTCAAACCCGTCGATTGTCGACCTCACATGCCTGGCTGGCTCCCTCAGCGTCTTTGAGAAGACTTCCATGGCTGACCTACGGTCACGATCTCTGCTGTTGACGGCATACGCCGAGCACCTGCTCTCTCAGATCGCCGCACGCAACATCAAGGACGGCGCTTTCCCCTTTCAAGTCATCACACCCACAGATCCTCGTTTCCGTGGCGCACAACTCAGTGTCCTGCTACCAGAAGACGTTTTTGACGATGCGAGCGCGGCGCTTGCAGAGAACGGTGTTATCTGCGACAAGAGGAAACCCGGTATCATTCGGGTTGCGCCTGTGCCAATGTACAACACTTTCAACGATGTTTGGAGGTTCATGCAGATCTTTGAGGAGGCGATACGGCAGAAGGGGCAGGGGCAGACGCAGGAGCGTCAGTCGCAAGGAGGGCCAGTTGAGGCGAGGTTGTAAATTAATGATTGTTAGTTGGATATTCTCTTCACGACGTTGAATCACATGAGTAACGACGTATAATCTCATCAAGTATGTTCATAAATTCCATATGGTCTGCGTTTCTACTGCGACGCGTGCATGTATCCTTACACCGATTATTGTGCTACTTATAATTCAAGGTTCTGTCGTGCCTTTAGTGCGTAGTGCTCTGGATGTTATTGCTGACAGAAACTACGTTTCACTCGTCTCTTCCCGGTGCCTGGTACATATCCCATACGTCAGCTTTCCACGGCCTTCATTCACATACACCTTGTCTATGAATATGCCCACGAAGGAAGGTCGCTCCGATGATATAAATTAGGAAATACTCACTACAGTCTGGAGCTTCTTCCACACTCAAAAACGCAACCACGACAGAGAAAAAGATGGCAGGAGTTGCCCAGAAGCAGATTTTGGCCTCACTAAAAGGGTATGTTCTGCTCCAATATACCATCCTTGGTACTCAGTTCCATACCGCGAACATACTGACTCGCTACAAGTTTCCTCAAATCTGGCGCGTACTCCGATCTCACCATTACCTGCGGTAATGACAAACACAAGGTCCACAAGGTCATCGTCTGCGAGCGCGCTGAGTTCTTCGTCCGCACGCTAAAGTTTGGTGGAATAGTGAGTGTCTGATACACCAATGACTGAGCAGAGACTGACGGCCTATCAAGGAATCTCAGAGCGGAATCATTGATCTTCCCGAGGATGAACCGGCCATTGTTAAGCTCTTGATGCAGTACCTCTACGAAGGTGAATATAAGCCGTTGCTACCTGACACCGACTCTTCGACCGCTGCACCCTTCGCCCGAGTTCAAAAGGTGGCTAAACAATATCGCTCACGGCGAGCTCTCAACGGATCGGTACACAGATACGGATTCCCTAACAAATGCAACTCTTCGCCTCAGCCCTGCAATGAGTTTTACATTTGTCCGCATCATGAATGCGATCAGTACCATGGCTCCACTACTGGGGCAAACTGTTATTACCAATGTCCAGACTCTAACTGCAACGAATGTAACCCTCCAAATCCGCTACCTTCACTCAACGGCAAGGCCGATCAACTCCTCCTCCACGCCAAGATGTACGAGATTGCCGACAAATACGACGTGGTAGGGCTGAAGGACCTGGTCATCGAGAAATTCCACAGGGCATGCATACACTTTTGGAACGACGATAAATTCTCCGTTGCGGCTCACCATGTCTTCTCCACCACTCCTGATCATGACGAAGGTCTGCGCAACATCGTCAGTTCTACGATAAGCGCACACATGGAGTTGATCAAGAAGACCGAAGTTAACTTTCTCTTGGAAGATTTCGAGGGTCTTGCTTTGGGTATTCTGGAAGAAAAGATTAAAGAGTATGGTTGGTAGAGACGGGAGCGATGGGCTTTGCT
Organism: Alternaria dauci; assembly: GCF_042100115.1. Taxonomy (NCBI): domain Eukaryota; kingdom Fungi; phylum Ascomycota; class Dothideomycetes; order Pleosporales; family Pleosporaceae; genus Alternaria; species Alternaria dauci. Next base: position 1,936,355 of record NC_091278.1, read on the forward strand.
CAGTGCATGTGGGCTTGATGAGAGCGGTAGTGCCTGGTAGAGCGAGACACTAGAAAGCCTTCAGCGAGCTAATCATGTTTTTGAGGGCTTGGTTCAATCGCCTAGAAGGAAGAGATGTTGCCATCCAAAGTGCTAGAACAGGGAACAAGGGATGTGGACAATGTGGAGAATAGGATGTATACCAACACGCCTTCCAATGCAACGTCATATCCAAAGACCCAAACTACATCTGTGTCGTATCTATCAAGTCATTTTCCCGTGTATGCAGACCTTAGCACAATCTACCTGAACATGGCACGTTCATAACATACCCCAATCTACTGCAACCTCACCTCGCCCTCCTGCGTCTTGATCCCAAACTTACTCAGCCTAATCCTCGGCACAACACCCACCAGTACCAAGACACTTGCCACAATAACAGCCCAGTGCTGAATATGCGCCAAGTTCAAATTATACGTGGTCCACGTCGCCGCGCAGATCGTCGCAAGTCCCAAGACAGCAATAATATAACCCGCCATGCGATGGTACTTGTACACGCTCTTTGCGTTATCTACGCTACCATAGAGCTGCGGGACATAGTACTGCGTGAAGCCGACCATGGCCTGAATGTATACGAGTATGTAAAACAAAAGCCCGAGACGCGCGTGCGCAGACTCAAAGTGTTCGTGACCGGGCCCGGCTTTGTTCATCTCGATGATGATGAGGCCGGCTGTTAGCGCCGATGCGCCCACGGCGTGGAAGAGGAAGTGGGCGACGGTGCCGGAGCGCTTCTGCTCGGGCGTGTGCGTGGGTTGGAGGATGAGAGCGGCTTGGATAGCGAGGAGGAAGCCGGCCTAATGGGGGGTATCAATGATACGGTTGTCGGGAAGGGGTGACTAGAGTAGTGTTGTGGCTTACGGAGTTGAGGAGCTGGGCGGTTAGCAGGTGTTTGGAGACATGTAGACAGACGGGCTTACTGGATGCGCGGAGAAGAAGATGAGTTTGTTGGAGAAGATGGCTCCCCAGATGATGGCTGCTAGCTGTTGGTCGGTCAGTATATGTTGTGATACTCGACGTGTCGCGGTGGTGCGCTTACGATCCATATACCTGCTTGCGCGATGGGAGCGGTGCCTGTCAGTCTATTAGTATTTCTTGTTCGCAATGCAAAAGCTTTGCGCATATTCCCGACACGTACCAATCCACAGGTTGTGATAGAGCGGCTGTCCATGCGCTTGGCTAGCATCTCCTCTTCTACCCAGAAGAGGCTCTTCTTCGCTCTGGCCACGCGCCGCAGCGGCATTTGGCGGTATTCCGGTCGCAGAAGCCATGATGGAATCGTGTAGAACCAAGGACCGTGATGAAAGAGTCTGAATCAGACGAGCGATGGAAGAAAGACAGTGTCAGGGCGCGACAGGCGTCAGAGGGGTGCTTCGGACTTTGGGTAATAAGGAAGCTCAGGCCGACAATGACGACAACACCAACCCCTGTACATATCGGCCAATCAACGCCACGGAGATGTCAGGTGCATCTCAGACCAGCCAATGAGCACAGAGATGACTAACCATGGAGCAAGTGGTGATGTTTGCATCGTGGGTTTGAGGGGTGGAGAAGACGTTTCTTGACACGGGCATGCATGTTTAGCGTATGCATGTTGGTCGCGTGGAGCGCTTCAGCCCTGTACATATCATCCGCACTGCACGAAACCTCAACAGAGACCACGAGTGTTGACATGTTGATCTTAGAGTATATTCTCATCTCCGTTACATCGTCTATCGTACAAGTTCGCGCTCATCTGTGGGGCTGCATTCGCATCAACATTCCCACCCATACCTTGGTGTATATATAAGATGCCTGTTGGTATTCCCCCTCTTTCTATCCTACGGCAAAATCCGCCGTCACGATACCTCCCAACCGACTGTGCCAAAGGGTATGATTCTCCACCAACTACGCTCCCAAGTAACAATGCGCCGTCAAATGCCCATGCATCCACAAGAAACCATTACGTCCATTACCCAATCCAAAAATGCAGACTCAAACTAAGGATATAAGACGCCAACAGCATCCAGACGAGGAAAGCGCACCTCTAGTGCGTTGGTGATAGAACGCGGACGCATGTCACGTCCCATGTGCCTAGTAGCACATGCCGTGTTTTCCCCAACTGCGCCGTTCGCTGATGCAAGTAGGACTAAAATCGAGTACCATGCCTCGATACAATAGGTGTTCGTGTACGTGAAAGTAAAACAGAGCCCCGCTCACTTCTTCTTCATGAGGGCAGGCGGCTTAGACGGGTCGGCCGGATCCAGGAACTTGGTCATGGCAAGAGACAGCTCCTTGAACTCTACGGGTTTCGTAACATACGAATTGAAGCCCGCTTCTACGCACTTTGCGTATACGTCACCCAGCACGTTGGCCGAGAGTGCAATTATTGGGTGGCGACGGTAGCCATGCTTCTTCTCCCACTGCCGGATCTCTTTGCAAGCCTGATACCCATCTTTGTTGGGCATGTGCAAATCACACTAACCAACATTAGCGCAAAACAAAAGAGACCAGTATTGCTACTTACAAGCACAATTGAATAGTAACCGGGTGGTTTGGAAAAGAAGGTTTCGGTAGCTTGAACACCGTCTTGTACTGTCTCTGTTTCAATCTCGATTCTGGCAAGAAACTTCAAGATCACCTACAAAGCAGTTAGTATGGACCAATGTGCAATGTATGCAGTCAATGCTTACCGTCTGGTTGATCTTGTTGTCTTCGACCAGCAAGACCTTGTGATTCTTGCCACCTACCCGACGCTTGAGTTCCTCAAAGACGAGTTTTTGGCTGACCACGACCTGCTGCGCGCTGTCCTGGTTGCGGTCCGTACTGGACTCACGCTCCTTTTGTGGGTCAAAGATAACGGCAAACTTTGATGGCTTGAGCGGACGGTAGATGAACTGCAGGCGTCGATCCAGATGAAGCTGCTCATAATCATACACTGGTGCTTCCTTGATAAGCTCTTTCTTCTGGGACGGATCCGAGACGACAACGACAGATGTGTTACCGTACGCCATGGAACTGAAAATCTGATCCACAATGGCGTGTACCTCGGCAGTGTCGTGTAACACGAGTACAACATGGGTAAACAACACCGGGTTGTCGCCACCCATCATCTTCTGCGCTTCAATCACGCTAGCCTGACCAGTCACCTGGTGGGGTATCCCTTGAGGAAGCGTATTCTTGATGTGTCGAATCGTCGCCTCTCTGCTGTGTTCCAGTGGGCAAACCACCAAGATGGAATACATGGGAGGTTGCAAGGCGCTACCAAGTGGTGAAAGACTGCGATGCGGTGACGATGCGCGTTGAGTCTGGTCAGACTCGAGAGATGTTGAAGAGTCGGTCTTGGAAGCCTGTGGGTCGCTATCAGTTCGCTTGGGAGGCAGAGCTAGTTTGATATCTGCGTCCGGAGCAGGACTGGTTTCTTTCAAGTAAGAGGACGCAGACGACCTTTCCGAACGCAAGCTTGACTGTCCAGTAAGTGCGGCGCTTGTCAGGGAATGATCCGAGCTCCCAGACGAGAGAGAGGGCGAGTCGCGCGATCGTTCAGAAGCTGATAGGCTCAACGCTGGAGATCTGGGAGATTCGCTCTTCTCCGATGACACGCTTGATACGCGCTTTATCTGTGCATGCCCTGGGTTCTGCGACTGAACAAACTTCTGGAGAGCAGAGGGCTGAGGCGGAAGCGAAGGCACCGGTGGCATCGAGAGTGGTGTCTCAAAGGCTGGTGTTCCCGGGGTAGACACCTGGGGCTTAGGGTAGTCGTCGGCAGTTGGGAGCCCAAATTTGATTGTGAAGAAGAATGTTGAGCCCTTGCCAGGCGCACTTCGAGCATCCATTCTGCCTCCATGGAGTTCCACAAACTGCATGGAAATGGCCAAGCCAAGGCCAGTTCCACCATGTTGCCTGGTACTGCTGGCATCAATCTGACTGAATCGCTTGAAGAGATACTTAGCCTCAGCATCAGTGAAGCCTTGACCGGTGTCTACAACCTCGAACCGGATCATAGTCTCGTTGTCTCGTAGGGGACGAGAACGATCGGGTGGTTGCAGCTTGCATCGAATAAAGATTTCTCCTTTCTCAGTAAATTTGATCGCATTGCCAACCACATTGAGAAGGACTTGTCGGATACGGAACTTGTCACCCTTGACTTCTGCGGGTACTCCTTCATCCACGAGGTAGTTGAGTTCAAGGCCTTTCTGTATGGCCAAGCCCATGTTCAGATCGTTGACCTCCTCCAGAAGCGATGGCAGATGAAGCCATTCCATCGACAGCTTGATCATGCCAGCTTCCACCTTTGACAGATCAAGAATATCGTTGATGAGATTTAGCAGACTGTCAGTACTGGCTTTGATAATGTTGACGTGTTCTAGCTGTTCGGAGTTGAGCGTACTATCGAGCAGGAAGTTTACCATGCCGGAGATGCCGTTCAAGGGCGTCCGAATCTCGTGGGACATGTTACTCAAGAACTTGGACTTTGCATCCATAGTCTCCTTCAATGTTTGCTCGAGCAGCTTGTGGTCGTTGATGTCTGTGGCTGTGCCGTACCAAGTCTCTTCGTCACCATCTTCAGAGAGCGACTTCTCCAACAAGATCCTAACAAGATGCCACCTGTATTCGCCGTCCTTGTTGCGCAGTCTCACTTCGGTAGAGTAAGATGCTCGCCCGTGCGCATCCTTGGCGACTCTCAATATGCCGGTACTTGCAAGTTTCGACAACTTTGCCTGAGGCATGTCCATGCGATCAGGCATCGATCCACCGGGACTAGTGATTGTCCTCTCAGTCTCCGACGAGGCATCGGACGAGTTGGATTCGGCTGGCCCATTGTCTGCTGGCATCGAAGTGGGAACATTGGCCACTCCGTCTTCGTCCAATTCTGGAAGCTTACACTTGATGACATCATCAGGATGCACGTGCTCTAAAAAGCCGTTGACCAGGGCCTGGGTTTCGGTCTGGCCAGAAAAAGCAGTCCATTGCGAGTTGCAGAACGTCACGCCCCTCCGATCCGAAACAACAAAAACGATCTGCGGGCTTGAATTTGCTAGCGCGCGGTATTTAGCCTCCGACGCAGCCGTCTCCTGTTGCCGTGCCGAATTGAGCTCAGCAGTATGCTGTTCGTGAAAGTCCATATTGGTCCCAATCCAGTGAACAATCTGTTGACGCTTGTTCTTGAGTGGGGCCACACGGACGTAGAACCATCGATAGCAGTGGTCGAACCTTTGCAGTCTCACCTTCTTCTGTAATTGCTGTCCAGTGCGCAGCGATCTGCTCCACTCTTCTAGGTACGAGTCACGATCCTCTGGGTGGATTGCATCCCACGGGTCCTGCAATACTTGGCGTTGATCCTGGCCTCTGTATATTAAAAACTTTGAGTTCACCCAAGTGATCGCACCAGTATTGGGTGCGGCGGTGAAAATTTGGACCGGCAAGGAGTCGGTGATGGTTCTGAGTAGACTCTCGGAAGGAGGTGGCATGTCGGACGCTTCGGTGGTTGACGGACCCCTTACGTGTCCAGGCTGACCTGGGGCTCTTCCGCCTGGCGTTGTCGCTGCTGGCAAGGACTGGAACGACGAGCTAAAGTCCGCACCGTATGAGTGCAGGAATGAGTGCCCACGGGTTGAAGCGCCTTGCATCGGAGCGCGACGTGTGCCCGATGACTCGTCGGCCTTGTCGCTCCGTCCCTTGGCAGTATCCTCGTTAACCTTTTCTGCTACAGGATTCATTGTCACGCGCTTTCCAGGACGCTTGTCGGTTTTCCGTGCTGCTTGGTCGTGCGGACCCGGCGTCGGCGGGTTCAATGTCTTTCCATATTGTCTTCTAGCATCAAAGTAACTCTCAACCGCTTCACTGCCGGCAAGATGGCCTGGCGTGCCGCCCATGGAATGCTTACTCGAAAAACCGACTGAAGAAGTATCCCAGCCTGGAGTCCCGGCGATGGATCCACCAGGACTGTGCTTGGATCGGCCAGAGTAGTCGGAAGGGCTAGTAACGCTACCTGCTGCTGAGTTGGTGATATCCTCAAGGTCAAGGTGGAGCAAATCATCGAGACTATCGGAATCTGATGGCAGGTTGACGCCCGCTGAAGTTCCGGTTGCCATGCGGCGTTGTCGGATTGATGCAACTTGAGCCTGAGCGTTGGTAAAGTGCCAAGCATTGGAAAATGACGTAGCCAGGTGAGGTCCGAGGTGTTTCAGTGAGTTGGTCAGGTTACGCGGGTATGGAACGATAGGCGACAGTATCGAAAGAATTGCAATAGGAGCCTTCCGAACAAACCCTTCTTTATTCAGCGATGTGGACGTGGACTGTTCCGATGACCGTCTTGTCATAGCTGGTTGTTGCGATGGCGTGGAAGTAGCCGGTGACGCCATTACCTGCGACAGGATAGGATGTATCAGCGGTATGTGCGTGACTGTGCTGGCTCTGTCAACACCAATGGCCTCAACCATGCCATACTGTGTGTAGTCTTGCGGCGAGCGCGAGGGATTGAAAGTCTCCTCGTCAACGTTGCCCATGGTGAAGAAGGGATTGGCGTCAGCATCATTCTGAATGGCTGGCGATGGGGCGGGTGATTGTGCCCACGGTGAGCTCGGGTATTGCTCGTACTCCTCATAACGTTGCGGCAGGCGGGGATCATTGGTTGCTAGGTTAGCTCGGCCGCGAGCAGCGGTAGTCTTGTGGGCTTCTTGTGCAGCAGCACTGCCCTGTATCGCAGAAGGTTTGGGCTGGTCCTGTTTGTCCTTGCCTAGGTCTTCTTTGGATGTTGCATGCGAAGTTGAATAGTCTCTGGTAAGAGTGACCAGACGTCCTCTTTCCAGCACACGATTGACACCTGTGTTGTCGATGAGGGCATCTGGTTCATGATCAAGAGCTCGAAGTACGTGGTACACAGCACTGGGTGGCGATGGGTCTCCCACACTAGAAAATTCAGGGTCACTGAAAGTAGGACCGCCTGTTGGAGTTGATCCGGCAAATGCGGCAGAGGTGCCGTCAAACGAAGCCTGTGAAACCTGTCTTAGTGGATGCTCTGGCCTTGCCATCATGTGGGGTGCATGGCTCGCCGCCCTCATCGGACCTCTTGGTCGGGTGGGCGGCGCCGGTGTTGGAGTATCTGGCGATGTGTTGGATCTCTGGCGTTCGTGGCCTGCAAAGGAATGATGCGAGAACAGCTTCGGCCTGCGCTCTGGGATCGTGGTGGCAGGTGGCATATCAGCATGTTCATTTTCACGTGGGCCTAGCTCTTGCTCGGATGGGAGGTGAGTGCCTGTTGCTTCCTGGTAAGTCGCTGCGTGGGGGCTTCCGTCATTGGTCGTGGCAGTGAAACTAGCCTTCTGCCCCCACGGCACATTCTCGATATCAGACGCGTCTGCTGGCACTGCCAAGGTCGCTCTTTCTGCCCCGTAGTGATCGCGCATAATGGAAGTCACAGCCGTCCACCAAGCGGGGAGGCCGGGCTCGGCACTTAGGCGCAATACGATTTCATACAGATTGGGACTAGGGAATCGCGGGTCCTCGGCGTCCGGGCTGTGGTGATATCTCTCTCCTGGGGCAAAGGGCGTACTCGATGCGGCGGGGGTGCTGCTCTCCGAGGCGATGCGCTCTTGCGGGACTGCGTACTCCCGCGGCTGGCCCGCGGCCACAGTAGGCGACAGGCTGGTAAAGGGCATATGGAATGCCGACGCCCATCTCGGTGTGTTTGGGACGGAAGGGAAGGGGTACGAGGGGGTCCGGACGGCGTGGGCGGCGGGCGTAGGGGGCATGCTGCCGCGGATGGTCCTCGCAGACTCGGTCGACTCGGTCGATGTGGTCAGGCCAGTGGGCAGCGGGTTTGGGCTTGGGGTAGGACTGCTGAAGGCGCCCTCGAGGGTTGGCGAGATGCCGGGCATGGGCTCCTCCTTGATGGGCGAGATGCGGCGGGGCCCCGGGGCGTGGGCAGAGGCATTGTGGGACGAGGAGCGCAGACGGGCGCGCTGCTGTTGCTGCAGCAGCATCTTGAGCTGCAGGCCGCGCAGTCTCTCGACTTCCATCTCGTCGGGCGAGGCCTTGCTCAGCGGCGCATCGTCTGCGTCGCCCGGCCGGCTCTCTGCCTCGCTCATTTCCGTGTCGGTGGCCTCATCGTCGCTGCGGTCGCTCGTCGGGCGGGTCTGGGGCGAGGATTGCGACGTGTGCGAGTGGTAGGGCTTCGCGTCGCTGGCGGCCAGTCTCTGCAGTGGCGGGCGTGCGGTGGGTGGCGTCGCAGTCGGCTCTCTCTTGGAACTAGGAGAGGGTGACGGGGCCTTTGTCATTATGGCATTCCCCAGTCTCCCACGTAAAGCGCAAGTGGTATCGTGATGGGGTCGAGGTAATAGGGAGCATAGATGGGATGGTGGCCTATGACGTCGCCGAGTGTGCTCCTCGTCCGGGCAAGAATGAACGGTGTAGAGGCCTCAGCACCATGGACAACTCAACAACAACAACACACACGACTACAGGACCACCGGTGGTACTGAGGCTGTCTTTTCGCAATGCCACTCCAGGCCGAATCCCCCCGGCGCGCAGACGACAAGCTGGGAGTGCTTGGTGAGTAGGAATCAGGTGGTGGGCTCATGCCAGGATCAGGAGCAGGATAGCCTGGAGGCCGTGGCCTTTGTTCAACACACACACACAACGCCTGCGCACACTTGCAGAAGCGACGAGGCGATACGCTGGGGCGCGCTGGACAAAAGCAGTTTGGGTGAATCGTGGATCGCGCAAATGATGAGTACTGGCGCGGGAAACCGCCTCGCTCCTTTGTCATTACAGCCTCTCCCGCTTGGACGAAATTGATTGTTGGCAGAGAACGGCCTTCGCTATGATCGAATCTTGGCGCCCGACGTCATCAGGGACTGCAGCCGCGCCTCCGGTGCCTAAGCCGAGTCTGAGTAACCTTGGCCGCCCAACCACCGCGGCCATGCACTACACTACCTCACCGCACCCCCTCTGCGTGCGCCCAACATACACATGGCCATCTCGACAATGCGACAGTGCCCCGGCCCCCGTCTGCTTCTCGACGCGTTCCAGAAGTGCTACTTGTGCAGTGGCTGATAGCCAACGGGATGCCACGTTGTCCCAATTGGCTGGGCTCCCCTGCAATGCGCGAGGAGCGGTTTCCCGTGCATTCCCTATCCGGACTAGTGCTCAGTCGCCAGCCGCGAAGACGCTTGCCGCACCAACCCTCTGCCATGTATACTAGAGAGCCTCACTAGCCATACTCATACCGCGGGCCCTCACTCGATTGACGTCTTCAATAAGCTATCCCACAAAATTTGGCCGTTCTGCCAGTGCTCGGCCCGAATGCACGTTAATCTACAAGTAGCCAGCATGGAACCACTTGTGGTGTCATTGTGCCCAAGGGCGGACCACCCGCCTGGATCTCGCAGGCCACACTAGGAAGCCTCAGCGGCTTTGGCGCTTCTATAATTCGAGCACCTGTCAGCTCTGACAGGCCTGTCAACCACGACAACGTGGTGGGGAGTGCCGAGAGCTGCCATGCGAAACAAGATGCCATCCAAAACTCTAACAAACTCTAATCGTCACCTGCACTGCGGGTACCTGTCTCACGTGCGAACACCACACGTACCCACTACCATGCCCGCTCAATGCTCGGCATATGGATCTTGATATCAGGTAGCTTGCCTGCCCCAACCGTGGCCACTGTACCACGACCCTGCCACGTCCGCGAGTTACCGTGACTCCTTTCCGAGCTTCGGAAACATGATCCCTACCAATCAGCCTCAAACCGCTCGAGGTCGGGTACCTTACAGCGCTTGTCACCATCAAATACAGATCTACAGACAATCGCAGTGTCAGCACGCCACAGCCGTAGTCAGTCGCGTCGATCTTCAACGCACCACTGCCCGTGGAGCTCTGCGTCTGTTACAACCACGAAACGCAATCGCCGATCCGATCGCGGGTCTTCGCCACCGCCAGATGAGCACGATCGAGCCTTGTTCATACTCCGGTAGTCCGAGACCTGGCACTGTGACCATCAAAAACGCTCTGCGACTGATCAATTTGGCATACTATGTAGTATTGATACGAAGCCTAACCTAGAAACACAGCACTGCGATTGATTTCCGCCATCATCGTGGGATCCAACCTCATAGCAGCAACAGCAGCAACTTGACTACCCGTTGCCAGCCTCAGTGGTGGTATTGGCACCAGCATTAGCCGCACAGAGATTCAACACCATGTTCCCCCGAAACTCTCCGCGACAGCTCAAACTCGGCTCACCCTCCCTGGTCCGCTGGAAGAAATAGATCTTACACCAGTTCTCTCCATCAAAGTCGATCGGCTCACACACGTCACTTTCGTAGCCCTCGTATGCTTCAAACGACACACTCAGCCCACCCTTGTATCCAGGACACAAATCAACTTTGTGCTTCATTGTTTCTGCAGACACTGACTGGTCCGTAAAATTATTTTGATACCCAACGCTAGAGTCGGTGCCATAAAGCGAGGGATGTTTAAGCGGATCGGCACAGTCAAGCAGCGAGACATCGTAGTTGAGCTCAAGGTAATCTAAATCGCCCCGCGGTATCTGCACAAGCGCGTACTCTAGCTGCAGAACCTCGCTCGAATTTGCAGTGGTGAAAACCTTGAGTGAGACACCCTGGCCACGCAGTTTATCGTAGTCTGCGCAGTATTCTTCTGCGCCATCGACATTGGGACAGGTAACACGGAAGTCTTCGGTATAGTTTTCACCAGATGGAATGGCGTGTCGAATGTCCTCTTGTCATGTGTTCCAACTGCCGTTATGAGGAGGAATCATAGGGCTTTGACCCTCTATCTTCGTCCTGTTTCCGCCCATCGGCCAGGCACCAATGGATACGGCCATCAACTCTTCACTGCAGCTGTTTTTGATGACAACATGACCATATTCTGGCCCAAACTCGGTCATGAGTGACTCTGTGGGAGATGTCGGCGACACACCCGACGCAGATGCACTTACGCCGCCAGTGCTAACGCTAGATGGTGTCAGGCTTCCCGACGCCATGGCTGAAGATACGGGGCCTGCAGAAGATGCGTCCGCCGCTCCTGTCGTCGAAATGCTACCAAGTGCCGAACTCGTAGGCATGGCTCCCAAACTTGCCGATCCAGAACCTAGAGGCCCAGAGTAGGTGAAGGGTACCGACATGAGGACCAAGAGCAGCAGAAACCACTCCACATTTCCGAAACTCATCATCATAAATATGAAATACGTTTGTGGTATTGTTTTCGCTAGTTTTCATAATGATATTAAAAGATATGAGTGGTGAGTAGGGGTAATGTATGCTGTGTAGCAGCCTTTAAGGAAGACGGTGCATGCGTAGATATAGAAAGCAGGAGGAAGCCTCGAATCATATTTGTATTTGATGATATGAGTCTTTGACGGTGACTTGTAAAGAAGTTGAAAGTGACTGTTGTCGTTGACTGAACATCTCCTTTGACAAGTATCGTGACAACATCCCGCGCACCATTATGAATCTTCGCGGGCCCGTACATAAGAGTCACCAACATGCTGCTTGAAGAACATCAGACGGGTTTGCTTCTTATATCCATTCCTTGAGAGATGTTCATCATGATACAGCCTGGGCCTCGCACTTGACCGGAATACTTCCATGCGCTTATCTTACTTGTGCAGCGCAATGCCATTTGTATGGTTTAGTGACTTGAAACAGGTTCGGAACTTGTACTCCTCGGGAACGGCTGCATTTGATGTATAGATGAAAGCGAGAGAAACATGAATTGCAGGGCGTAACACTGTAAAAGAGCTGCGACCAATGTAAAGGCGTAAAATGATGTCATAGGCGGCATCCCAGGCTCCTCGCAGCCCTTCCAACCACACAACTGCCCCGCAGTGCGGCCCGCCTGATCGTCCACCTTCCTACATCCGGCCACATCTGCCTGCAGCGCCCTTCACGTGCATAGTGCCTGCAGTCCTAAAAGACTATATCAGTGATGATGTTGCTGCTTCATAATATCCAGGAGGCGCGCCGCCGATTTTACCTCGGCTCCGCACAAGATGACCGCTAATCTCGACACGCGTCGCATCCGATCTGCCACACCCGCTGAGCTTCGGGACTATTACAGCGAGATATTGAACAATGCACCAGCCGGAGAAGTCACGACGCAGCTTCTTCAGGCTGTCGAGAGAGGCTCAATACCCCCAATTACTTTCGCGCCATGGCTCGGCGTAGCAAAGTCGCCTTCCGTTACCCGCGAAGCGCTTACGCAGAACATTTCGGTACTAATTCGCAAGTTTGGAATCAAGCAACTTCGTAAGGCGCTTTGTTCCTCGGGATGGAGAGAGACATGGGAGGGGATTGGAGGTACTGCGGGGTTGCTTGACATCTTTGCAGACCTCTCGGTGCACGAGGTTAGATCAGCCTGTACAGCAATTGGCAGTTGCGGTAGAGGTGCAGATGTCGTTGCGAAAAGAGAGCTCTTCACAGAGTTTTACAGAGCACTGCATCCTGATCGGTTCCCGGATTCGCTACATAAGACCAAGGACAGGCGTGCACTCGGACGGTTCTACGCCTCCCTCGTTCCTGCGTGCTCGGCGGATCTGGTGGAAGAAGCTATTACAAGCGGCCTCAAAGGAACATGGAAAGACACGCGGGGGAAACACCTCATCAAATACTACCCGGAGTATATGCAGAAAGAGCTCCTCCAGTCACTCACCGCGGAGCAGTCATCCACCGTCGACATGTCCACGTTTCAGGATCTATTGCATCACTGTCCATCAGCAAAGTCGACTGCAGCAGGCTTCTCAGGCTCTATGGATTTCTCTTTGAAGGTTCTGGAAGTTCTGAGCAATTCAGCGCGCCGCGTAGTAGAGGATGGAATCTTCATTGATCAACTCGTCAATCCTCTCTTGAAACGCGCGATTAAGAACCGTGCAGACTGGAGCATTACACAACAAATCGTTGACCTTACAATGCATTATTTGGATATGCATCCAAGCACGGGATGCCAAATCACTGGGCTTCATGGCGGCTTCCTCCAGCAAGTGGCCTTCTGTTGGTCACAACAACCAAGTTTGTTCGAGCAGCAACTACGGAGGCTGTGCTCTCATTCGATGTTTGGCACAGCCGACAAGACTGAGATAGGAGATTGGAATTACGTCCTCACTGAAATTCCAGCGAAACAGAAGTACCCGCTCTTGAGATTTTGCTACCAAGCGTCCACATCACTTGATCTGGACAGCGATGACGATCTCGCAAAGACCAAGGGCTCAGTTCATCACAGCTTCTTTTCCAATATGTCTCCAGAGGATTCTCTTCTACTGTTGACTCGTTTGCGAAGAGTCAGAGGGGACACAGGTCTGATCTACTTGGATTATGGTGGTTCCATCTTCAGCTTACCGTTGACATTTGACGGTTCTAGTGGTGACCCGAATGTTATCCACATCTGGCTACTGAATTTGAACGATAAGGCAGAAGAGGCCAAGACTATGGCCAAGGATTACATCACTATGCGCAAGAAGAAGGCTGCCACTGCATCTCAACCGGACCAACGCGCTTTCTTCGCCCAGTCAGCGCTTTTCGCCACCATGGCAACTGGATCACTTCAGATGCTGCGACATACGTTGGAGTGGACCAAACGTTTTCTGGGCGATCTGGCTGTAATTCGTGAAATATACCCACAAGCGTATCCTGAAGAAGGAGTGCGATTGCTCTCAGGCATTCCCGAGTCAATCAACAAGGATCTGAGCCTGACGGAGCTGCAAGAGCGGGTATGCGCAGCAAATTTGATTCTACAAGGTATGTTTGATACAGCCTGTGAAGCCCTCAAGGAGCCGTCGTTTCAAGCATACAATTGGAATGGCGTCTTCGAATTGTTCTACCGGGTCGTCAAACTTCGAATCAATCTCACACCAATGGTCAAGAAGCAGCTCCGTATTTCTGACCAGGAGGTACTGACATATCTCTGGGCTGATACGATTCCGATGATTATTGCGATTGAGGAAAAGGCGCAGAAAGAGGGTTACGAAAGACTTGAAGCGAATCTCTTCCGCGGCATCATTGCCTATAACAAGTCATTTACGTATGATCTGGAGAGCGGCGATGTATCAACTTACACATTCCTTGATTCCCTCGCTCGTGCGAGGGATGAACTCTGGTGTAAGTTGCGCCCATTGAAGCACCCTGCTACCGTCGCGCTTCCCCATCCCTTCTCTCGAGGACTTCCAATCCAATATCTTACCGCACCATGGATTCTGAACGTTGAGGATCTTAGTAATGTTGCACCTTATATTGCATCACGAACTCGACGCACCGTGTTTCCTGATCCGGAGACTGCTCTTCAGCCAGTACCAATCGACAAAGATTCTCAACAGGCTATTGGAATGTTCGTTGACAGCTATCAACATGCTTTGGAGCTCTACATACCCCAGGGTCGTAACAAAGTCGAAACACAAACCCGTGTCAGGAAAGCGTGGGAGTATGCGACCGGTCCTTTGAGTTCCAAAAGGATGGCAGAGGATGAAGCAATCCGCTTCTGGAGCAACAAGAAACTACGGCTTATGAGTGAGTGGCCGCCTCAGGGCGCAATGAGCACTATACAGAAGCCTTGGCCTTCAATACCCGACGACGACGGTTCCGGTGAGCCGTGCGAGTGGAACCCCTTCTCTTCAAGACCAGATTACCCAGCGCGAGAGCTTGATGAACTCACATACGTGGACTTTTCTGTAGGCATATCGGGAAACTCAACCTCGAGGCCGCCCGTAAACCTCCCAGTTGTTTCTTCGGCTGTAATTCCTGCTTACACGGAGGATCCTCGACACCTCTGGAGTAAAAAACGCGATATTGGTGAAGGCGGCGTCTTGTCAGCTTTGTTGTATCTGGATACAAAGTATGTCAGTGATGATCGCCTACTAGCTACCCCATTCCCCTCAGCAGCAGATGTGCGATATACTTCCCTGTTCTTAGACGAAGACTTCCTTACCGCCGAAGAGCCCAACCAGTACACAGCTGCTAGGGACATAAGTGGTCATCTTGACACCATACCTCCTCTATTGCTGGCGCAGTCGTCACAAAACCTCGACAAGGCCCTCAAAAAGTTCGATGCAGATTCGGAAAAAGAAATCAACGCAAATCCTCTCGAGGTTACAATGGAGCTCGTTGCGCGACTAGGCGAAAGCGATAGACCCAGTCTAGCCACGCAATCAGTCGTTCGAACAGTTCTAAATAGGCCAGAGTCGAGCTCGTGGCATCGGAAACTTCTGAAACCTAGTTTTCTCCGGCGACTTCCAGCAACGCAGGCAGAAGCTTGTATCCAAGCTTTCACCGATGGACTCATTCATTTGCTTCGAACCAAGGATAAGAGGAAGAAGATTCTAGACGACCAAAAGGTTGAATCGGGTGACAAGCGCCATGTCAAGGTTACTACGCGCAAGATGCTGGCTCAAATTTTCCAAGACCTGGACCTTGTTGGGGCAGACTATGCTCTTTCCGTGCTGCAGAAACTCTCCAAGATGGATACACACGTTGACGTCCGGCTCAATATCATCAAAAGTCTTCTAGTTCTTCTTGCATCTAGCTCTGGAGAACAATCTCGCGAAGTGTTCACTCTCCTAGAGTCATTTGTACCGCTAGCTGGAGCTCTAGATGAACGAGAGCCGCTGAATGAGGCACGCTGGGTGAAATGTGAGCAGACGCTTTCGCTCCCCGAGCTCCAACCAGGCATCTCGGGCATTTCGAGTTCCGATTCGCCAACTCTGGTTGCTTTGCTCAAATACCTTCGTGATGGAAACATCGCGACAAACCAGATTCAGTCTTTCGTTGATCGAATCGTAATGCCAATATTGCAAAGCCTCAGAGATCAGACGGCGAGGTGGGTAGCATTGTTTCTTCGCAAATACGGGCTCGAAGGCATGTTGCTTGGGGACTTTCAAATCCCATCCATCCCGCGAGACCCATCAGTGAACATGACCTTACTTTCCATGGAGAAAGGAAAACTGAGTCATATTCCGCGCGGCGTGCTGGAAGAATATGTGACGTTCATGTCTTCCAGGGCCGCACTCCCAGCGCCCATGCAAGCAATGAACGAACGGCTCGCTGCAGACCCCGCACTGCGCTCGCTTCCAGAAGTCGAAGCCTGGATGCGATTGTATGGGAGAACGCTCGAAGTCCAAGGCGATGGCACTGAGTTCTTCGACATCATTGGGCTCCTAGATCATGCTGTGGAATCTTCCGACGACGCGGCCATTACTCCGAAAGTCGTGCAAGAGCAGTTTCTTAAATTGTTCACTACGTTGGTCTGGAACGATACGCCAACATACACCAATCTCACAAAGGGCTTGTGTGAAGACCTCCTGGCTGGCCGATACCTCAGAAAGACGTGGTGGACATCATACGGAAAGCCAATCTTGGAGGCGATGGTGTCCTACGTAGACAATTTGCGAACGCGAGAATGGGGACGCGATCCCGCCCGGAAGCCTTCGGTGTTACCCGACACCTTCTCTTGGCGTCTTCTTCTGCTTGACTACCCGTGGCCGTCTCACGATGAAAAAGAAGCAAACCGGGAAGAGAGATGCAAGGTTTTCGCTGGCCAGCTCGTCGCCATTGCTGATCAACTGAGTAGCTTGTCGGTCTACCACACGCATCTTGATCAGCTGTCTACCTATCTCGCTACTTCC
This sequence comes from Alternaria dauci, assembly GCF_042100115.1. Classification (NCBI taxonomy): domain Eukaryota; kingdom Fungi; phylum Ascomycota; class Dothideomycetes; order Pleosporales; family Pleosporaceae; genus Alternaria; species Alternaria dauci. The sequence goes on from NC_091278.1 coordinate 1,953,003, forward strand.
ATCCCGTCTTCTACGGGAAGCCAAGGAGCAGAAGAGCATTATGGCGTATGGGATATTCCCTATGAGACGCAGTATATGCCGCATGATGCTCTCAGCAATAACCGCGTTCTGACCGCGATTCATGTGGGTGACATCAGTAAGACAAGACTGAGCTGGTTGACAGCACCGGAGTTGCTGAGGGTTGAGATTGCAGCGATACTTGTAAAGCTTGTAGGCGTTCAGCTGCGGGAGGAAAACGCTGCTGTAGACAGAGAGATCAGAGTCCGATTGAAGGTGCTGGTAGACACATGGAAGGCATGTGAGAACGAGGGCGTTAGGAGGAGGGGATGGGAGATTGAACAGAATTATCTCAAGTGATCTTGTGGAGAATGTTACACTTCAACCAAGACTCTCAGGGTTGGCGGGATGCGTTTTACACCATCTCGAAACATCCGATGCCGTTCAACGTTGGCCGGTGGCCTGACTGTTCTTCCGTTGGATTCCAGCCAGCTCCACCTGACCTCTATACTGCAACCCAAAAAGTGCAAAGATGAAAACTTCGAAAGTGTTCCGGCTCCATATTGAAAGCATCATGTTACAGTGGTATCAATGGCTGTAGCTCTCCGGCCGCCAGCCTATTCCTGCATTCCATCAACCACTAATCTTTTTCATTGTCATCACACTCTTCTGCAGAAACCAGCGTCGGGTCGCCATTCGCATTTTGCCATTGATTCTTGAGCCTCGTCTTAGATCACCGTGTTATACATTCGGCAACCCCTCAGCCGATTAATACAACAGCTCATTCTTCATCACGATCCCTCTCCGGTTCCTCGGGTTTGCTATTTTTCCCCACATGAGGGGCTAGACGCCTTAACGTACATCGGAAATCCAAGGCTGTAGCGGCACTAAGAGCAGGAAGACCTGTGGTGTCATGAGATCGAAGGAGCGGAAGGTATCCCGTTTGTGTTCGCTCGTGGTTCCCCCGCATCGTGGTATTGGTTGGAAATGGCAGGTCAAAGGCGCTCCTTATGATGCCAGCAAGTGCTTTCCTAGACGAGGATGCATAATTGGAGGGCGTCAATAGTCTATGCACAATCTGTGGGAACACTGGTGCTGCTGGCATACTGTTGGAGGTACGATTTTCATCGACAGCCTGTTTGGATCATCTTATTGTTAATACGCTCATCAGCTGATCCGGTGCACTTTGGGTCTGGGACCGATTGAAATACTTTTGCAGATCTGTAGCGGCTACTTCCATTTCGATGGGTGTGCGAGACAAGGCGATAGCCACTACTCATTGGAAATTCAAGCGATACGTGGTATGTAAGGCAGGCATGCAGTGCGGTGTATCACCAGATGGTAAGAAAGGTAACGTCGAAAGGGACCCTTCATCGAATCTTCGCATCATCTGCGGCTTCCGCCACCATCGTACGGTATGAGAGATTTTCTGACGAAAGGTTCTGTTTTAGATTGTCTCGCAACCCGCAGTTCGCATGGCTTGCTTTCTGGATCTCCGCGGAGGCACCTGTGCATTCTCGGACCAGCAATTGCTCAGTTCTACAGATCTTCCTCAATCAGCTACTCGTCACGAAAGTTCTGAATGTCCATGGTGATGCGCAGGCAAATGAGAAAGCTCGCATGCTCCGTGTCGCAGCCGACACTCATTGCCGTCGAAAGTACCTATTGTGTGATGGAGTTCTGGTTAGATGCAGTCCCGAGTAGCTGGCCCTGACAATACTGGACCTGCATTAGCAAGGTATGCAGGCTGTGTCTGGGTGGCTTTTTGGTTCTTCATTAGTTTACCGGCCCACGTGAAAGGTTGCAGATATGCAGGGATTGTTGGTGATGCAATCTTTGGGTAGCAGACCTTTCGCGCCTGGAGTTCCGAGGTTGTTTGGCGGATTGAACTTCTTGGTGATGGAGGGCATGTGGACAGAAAAAATGAGAATATACGGTGGCAGCTTTAGCAACTCAGTCCGAAAACTGATGGCATGATTGAAACATTGGAACAATGCAGCAGGCCTACAAAGTCGAAGGCTCATAATCCCTGCGCTACAGTACCGGTGGAAGTTTAGCGGCGGTCTGTGCTACCCAACGTCATCTTTCTGCGTTCACGCTCAAAACCAACACCACACATGCAATTGGGCATTTCAGAATCTTACTGATCCACAATACTGAAGCTCATGGAAATGTGTATGTACCTACTAATCCTGACCTGAGAGTTGTCGGAGCTCTCCGATTCGCGCGCCTTTAATGGTAGTAATGGGTACGCCCCAGAGCCTCATCTGCCGGCCCCTCCCTGACATACCCCATGCCAATCAGAAGAAGAACTCCATCTTACAAGAAATCTCGATCACAGAGTAATGTAGATTGATGGCTCAGGGAACTTCTAACCCCTCTCAAGTTCATGAACTCATCATCTCAAGCAGCCGCAAAGTCAGTAAGGACGGTCTATAAGAGAGCATCTCCCTACTCTTAGAATCGAGCACCGCATTCGTTCTTCACAATCACTTCTCTTCTACATTCGCTCAGCCACTAGTAGCCGACCAACATGTCAGGCTGTTCACTCGTTGCCGCGGGCTTGCCGTCCCTCATTGGGACGGCCACCCCAACCTTCAGCTACGATAACAACAGGCACACTCTCTTAGCTGGCGATAATTTTGGTATCCAGATGACTTACATGTCGGGTACTTCTACATGTTACTCGGGAACCAGGCCTACCTTCACTCCAATCATCTCCAACCCGGGTCTCCTGTACACTCGTACCTGCAATTACGTCACACAAGGAGCGCCGGCAACCTATACGGGGATCTTCTGTCCCCTGGCCGACCTTTGGGCCTGGATCAACACTGGTGCTTACACGATCAACAACTACCAACTGCTCAATCCATTTGCAGTCGTTCCTCAACCTTTCACCGCCACGTTCGGTGATGCGCCTGCACCGACCACAATCGCTACAAACACTGTTGTGGTGACGTCGACTGTTACCAACACTGCTTTTGCTCCTGTTCAACCCGTAGCGACTACCACGGTCACTACCGCCTCTGCCACTACCACACGTACAAGCACGGCCACAATTGCGATCCCAGTCACCAGTCCATTCACGCAGATTGTTACCTCGTGCCCAACGCCCTCGAGCACGTCTCAAGCTCCAATCGTGCCGGTCTTGTCTTCCGTTGTCGCTCCTGTGTCATCTTCCGTCCTAGCCCCGGTCCTATCGTCCGTTGTCGCGGTGTCGTCTTCTGTCTTGGCTCCGGTCTTATCGTCCGTTGTCGCAGTGTCATCTTCTGTCCTGGCCCCGGTCCTATCGTCCGTTGTCGCCCCGGTCTCAACTTCTGTCGCTATCCCGGTCTCAACTTCTGTTGCTGTCCCGGTCTCAACTTCTGTTGCTGTCCCGGTCTCAACTTCTGTTCTGGCTCCGGTCCTATCTTCAGTTGTCGCTCCGGTGCCCTCTGCATCTGGCCTATCTTGCCCGGCAAGCGATGGCGCAACCTTCAGCACGCCTCAGGGAAATTTCATCGTGGAATGCTTCATCGACCGCAGCAACAATGACATCGGCATTGCACCAAGTAACCCTGCAACCTACGAGCAATGTATCCAGGCTTGCGCGAGTACTTCGGGCTGCCAGGCTGTCGCCTATCTGCCTAACGGTCCTTGCTATTTGAAGAATGGCCTTGGCGCGCCCAGGTCCAACAACAACGTCTGGGGTGCTAGGATTGCATCTGTACCTGTATCCTCATCCGCGGTAGCAACCACATCGTCCACACGCTCTTCCTCCTCTCCCGTTGCTACTACCACAGTTGTTAGTACTACAGTAGTTAGTACCACGGTATTCGTCCCTAGCTCCTCTTCCTCCTCTGCTGCCAACCCTGGCGCTAGCGCTTCGTGCCCTGGCTCCAACGGTTCAACTGTCGTTGTGAATGGTAAGATGTACCTCGTCGAGTGCGGCTCTGACTACACTGGCGGAGAAATCCCTGGTCCAACGAGCCCAACCTGGCCAGGCTCCTATGAGAAGTGTTTGGCGGACTGTGCTTCCACTTCAGGTTGTGTCGCTGTCAGCTACGTCGTAGGTGGCCCATGCTACTTGAAGAGCTCGATCAATGGTGCGAGGTCCAACTCCAACGTCATCGGTGGACGATTAATTAGCATCGTCTCGACTTCGGTTGCGCCTACATCATCTGTTGCCACCTCCTCTCGCATCACCTCATCTTCTCCAGTGGCAGCCACAAGCTCTACATCAGTCACTTCCGCCGCCCCTACTCCTAACCCCTCGACCGTTACTGTCACAACGACTATCTCCAGCACAGCGTACCAATGCGCGTGCACGCCTACTAGTGTCTTTAGTACCTCGTCGAGCGCTCCTGTCCCGAGCTCAACGACTGCTGTCACTTGCCCTGGTTCTAACGGTTCAATCTTCGTGACTTCATGTGGCGCATCCTATGCAGTCGAATGCAGCGCCGATCGTTACGGCAATGATCGTAAGTAGCTTGAGTCTGCTTTTCCCATACACATCAGCTAATCTAGTATACAGTTCCGAACGGTCTTGTCTACACTGACACATATGAGCAATGTCTCCAGGCCTGCGACAAGACCGCTGGATGTGTCAATGTTTCCTGGGTTATAGGCAAGCCTGGTGCTTGCTACATGAAGGGCAGCATCGGCGCCATTCGAGACAACGTGAACATCATTGGAGCTCGCAAGCTTTCTGGATGTGTTCCCCTGAAGCTTCACCGCAAGCGTGTTGCAGTTCCCGCCCGCGAGCAGAAGCTCGCCAAGCGTGCTGGCTACTACGGCCCTGACTTCACATTTGTTCAAGAACGCGTCGTTGCGACTGCGACTGCTACTGTCCTGAGTACGGTCACTACGTGAGTATTTTCCGTTATTCTTCACCATGCACATGCTTACCAGTGACAGCACCTCCTCACAAACCTTCGGTACTGCCACACAGACGGCTTTCACACTTGCCTCTGCCACTGTGGCCACCACCACCAGCGTGCCTACCACTGTTTACAACATTATTACCGTCACCACATGCCCACTCGCACTTCCTATCCGCTAAAATGTGGCGTTTTACTCTACCACACTGTTCAACCTCGGCCAACTCCAGACACGACTTGTAGTGCCTGTCACCACACGTTGATCTCAACTATTGTCGCTCTTTAGCACATGTTTCGTCACTCTCGATTGATACTAAAACATGTATCACTATCATAGAGACAGTAGACAGCTTAATGAAAGTCCTTGCCTCCTTGAAACAATGAATTCTTGACGGTGAGGTGTAATTGTATGCACCCACGCATCTACCTAAAGTGACCATATCGCGCGAAACAACATGCTCCATCGTCGCGAGCCAACACACTGCACTTCTAATATCCGCCAGCACATAGCCCATTGCATCATCTCCTATTCTAGTCACCGCCTCGTATTCATTCACCGTATAGCTCAACTATAAATTTCTGGAGCCATCTCCTACCAAAATCATTTCATATCACAAAATCATCTTACTCATCCACCACAGAATCCTACCTGAAGCTCCCAGGAAGATATAACATATACCAAGAACAACACTATCTACCAAATTTCTATCAAGGCCGTGATACAGCAACGCACAAGATGTACAACCGCTTCACGCCCCAAGAATGGGCACAGGAAAACTACTACGCCTACTTGCGCGGCATCTCGCCTCCACGCAATCGCCACGAAGAACCAAGACCAGGTTACTATCCAAACGAGTACCGTACCGTCAGCCCGACGAGAGCAGCGGGGTTGCAGAGGAGACCACGTGTTAGTTCTATTCGGCAACCGCCTCCGTGTGGCGTGGGCTGGTGGGATGGAGAGGAAGGATTGAGGGGTTATCGGGGTAGAGGATACTGGGGGAGACGATAAGGTGGGCCAGTCGAGGGCGTAATTGTTGTAGGGATAAATGGATATTATTGATTATGTGGTTTAGTGGGTGTCAATAATATTGGTGGATATATTCTTATGCCAGGTTGAGGACAGCATATTTTGAATCATCTGTTGCGGTATCACGTTTGCATCTATACCGTCTCGTACTCTCATACAATATGTGCTCGAGCACTTCTATTGAAAACCTTACAAACCCTCGCAGCACAGAGTGGAACCAAACGACTCTTCCCCCCTAGCATCCTTCTTCAAACTCTCGCTTCGCAATCTGCAACCAATCCCCCTCAGGCATCGGGAACCTCCTAGAATATTGTTCCGAAAACAGTATCCCAGCGGGAGAGTTGGCCCACACTGTGCTGCACGAGACTCTAAAATTATCCAGAACATTCAGGCTTCCCATTCTATGCCGCATCATGTGCACACAAATCACACCCTGCGTAAGCCAGATGAGCTAGCGAAAGTGGAAGGCGTTGTTGTCGAGACTCTTTTCAACGGCCGAAGAGCCTCGTAGAACCATGCGTAGAGCAGCGTGGACGAAAATGAGTCGTGCACCATCCAACAGGTTGTTGTTGACCTGCGACATCAAGTTGAGGCGGAGAAAGACTTTTGCGCCGTGTTTCCGGTTTGCGTGGCAGAAGGCGTGGATGGCAGGATATTCGGCGCCGGTCAGTAGCTGTCCGATGGCGTAACAATAGGGGGCGGGCATGCAGGTCAAGGTGGGGCTGACTGACCTTGTTGGTGCTTCGACAATGTCGATGCGCTGGATCTTTCGATGATGCTTCGAGTCGATGGAGGATAGCAAGCGAGAGCAGATTTCTCGTGCCGATACTGTGCCCTTGCTTTCCACGACGATGTGGTTGTAGCCTAGGCTTAGCCCACGCGTTTCCTGACATGTTTGTCGGCAGGCGTATCGTAGTTGGTTGAGCTCTGCTTCTGGAGAAGCAGGGCAGTCGCGTGTTTCCTTTTCACAGGGTACACTCCTTGTGTGGAGTTTGGGGATGTGGACAATATCATCGCCCTTCTTGGTGCTGATGGTAGTACCGTATACCGGCTGTGAGCTGGTAAGTACATGTGAGTAAATTCCCAGTCGAATCTCAGCGGGGAGCAGGAGCAATGTGCTGGAGGAGTTGTTTGACGTCATTGTCGGGTCCATCGTCTTTGTTATCGGAGATGCTATGTTGACGACGAGGTGTGTGAGTAGAGAAACTTCCTGGCGGATTGTAAGCGAAATATGTGTATGTGTCTGAGTGTTCAAATCGAAACGGAAGAAAGGCAAAAGATATACTCGCTGACTAACGTCGTTTATTGAACCGATTATGCTTTGGTTACTGAACCATGGTTCTGCGACTGTCCCACAGAACAAAAGGGGAAGGCCAAATTAATGCCGTTAATCTTTTTGGGAACTTTGTGTCTTCCTCCCAAGTCTGTAATATCAATTTCTCGAGGGTTAGGAGTCTGGCCGAGATATTGGAAGTACTGTTGACCCACGCGAGAGCACATCAGTTAGCAATCTCACTTTATTTTGGACAACCCCCACTTGCCTACCTTTCCAACATGCCATCACAACATCTATTTCCAAAAAAAAAAAAACTCAATAGTCAATATCGAACGTCTAATTCCATATCTTTCTCAAGGTCTGCGTCGAATTGTGTGAGAGTAGGAGGAGTCGAAGAAAAACAGATTCCGCTAAACCTAGCCGCTGAACCGCTGAGTGCCAACAGACTGATAACATGAACGCCATTGCCAAAAAATGCCATACCCTCATCAAAAAGCGCCTGTGCGTACCATCCATGCAACATAAAACAGCGTGAAACGTCATATTCTTTGCCAACTCTTGTCTTTCGTGCGCAGGCCAACCAATTGTTATCAATAATATTGCCTCCTTGTGTTGTCTACGTGCATACAGACCACTTCATCAGGCGTCAGGGTCCGGTGACAACGACTGCAAGGAGGCGGTCGTGCACTGTCATCGTGGGTGGCGATTTGAGGGCCATCAGGGGTGACGAAATGCCTGAGGTTGGTGCCCTACACCAAGTCTACGTTGAACTTCCAGGTGCCTGTCGATGTTAGCAGCAGTTCAGTGAGGGCAGAAAAGACAACTAACCGAGCTTCAGATTCTCCGCAGTGTCGTTGAGGACGATGATCCTTCTCTTGGTGCAGTATGAGGTTTTATCAAGGATATCAACCTTGAGGTCCTTGAGCTGATCGATTGGCTTCTCAAACATCTCGCTGAGGTTCTCGACGGCCATTTCCAGGTCCTTTTGGTTATCCTCGAAGATCTCCGTGAGGTTGTTTCGCGCAAGGTAGTAGGCAAAGGCGTAGGTCCACTTGAGTACCTGTCGACACTGCTGAAGTGCATGTGAAGCCTGGTCCAGGAATTGCACCTCAATCCATGACATGCCCGACGAGTTTTGTAGTTGCTGCATCTTCTTCTCGGTCTTGAGGTAGAGGTCTTTGTCTAGCTTGGCCGATTGTTCGTGGTTGGCAAAGCGATTGTAGTAATGGAGATATCGTTCGAGCGATTGCCGGGACTTGGCCTGCGCATCGCGGGCTTCCGATCCGCTCTTTTCCTCAAAGCGATTGCAGTTGTACCAGCTCGTGCCGTGCTCTGACCACTTGCCCATGCACATCCAGCAAAACTCGTTGCGACACTTTCTGCATGTCATGTGGTTGCACCCTCCATTCTTCTCAATGGTGGAGTTGCAGTTTGGGCATTCTTTTGTGTTGGCCGATATCCAGTTGGCCGTCTCCGAGTCGTCCTCGCACTTCTTGACCCATTTCTTCACTAGAGCGCAGGGTGCGGGCTGGTGGTTGTTGAGCGTGCATCCAAAGCAGAAGTCGTGTCCGCACTCGCAGTGCACCGTGGGCACGACCTTTGTGAGATCCTTGCTCTTTACCGGGCATTCGACAGCGTATTTGCAATCGGGCGCAGGGCACCATTTGAGGTTTTCTTTGTCGTCGACGTAGGTCCGTGTGAGGAGGGTGTGATATCTACGAGTGTTAGCAGGCTTTGGGGAAGGTAGAGCGGCATCGACGTACCTGTCTTGGAGGTCTGCTGTAACGAGAAGGTCTAGCGATTTCGAATCGACTATCCGGGTGCAGCCCTCTCCGGGGCAGCGTATTCGGGCAGCCTCTCCCTCGTCCTGAATCTTGGTGCCGAGGTATTGCCTGTAGCAGTCCAAGCAGAACCTGTGCCCGCACTTCATGGCAAACGTCCGCATGTCCTTGTCATCGTCGCAGCAGATGTCGCAGACGAAGCCTGGTATCTTCTCAATCTTGGGCGGATTGGCGGTGGAGTCGTGGCCCAGTCCTGCCGTCTCGAGGACCTCGTCCGTCTTCTCCATGTACTGGTCGATCAAGCGTTCCTTGTTCCATCGCAGGTGGCGGAGGAGGATGGCGGCGGCCTCTGGTGGTTGGCCAAGGATGCTCGCAACCTCGTCGATCTGCTTGTCCTGCTGTGCTTGGATCTGGGCAGGGTCAAAGACTTTGAAGTCTACTTCAAAGGCCTGCTTGGTGGGCTTGATGTCCTTGTCTTGCGTCTCGAAGCCCACGTCGTCTTGGTCCATGTCAAAGTCGGAGTCTGTTGCATGTTAGTGTGCGGCTGCAGTCGTAGCTGGGGGGATGCGCACCTTCTTCGAGGCCCAAGTCGCTGTCCTGGTCGTCAAAGCCATCGCCGCTCATGGAGCTGTTGAAGTCGTCGTCCGAGTCCATTGCGTCGGCGTGGGTTGCGGGTGTGACCGGGAGGCTGACAGCTGGGGAGTTTGTCTTCTTATGGGGGGGCTCCTCTGCGGGGCTGAGGTAATTGTCTGCCTCGTCGGCCTTCCGCTTGCGAAGGGTAGTTGGAGGCGTGATGATGGAGATGTCCCGCCTGATGACGGAACGCTAGCTCGACAGGCTGCGGCGGAAGAGAGCGTGTGTGCAAACGGGCGATAAGGCCTGAGGCGCGCGTGCAGAGTGGCGGTACAGGTGTGGGAGAAAGCAAGGGTATTGGTCAGCTGAACAGAAGGGAGGGAGTCACAAGAGTTGCGAAGTCTGGCGTGCACCAAGTCGATGGATGGTCCTATGCGGGCACTCATCGGGTGGCCCGAGCGCCTTTGGGAGGCAACAGCCCAGGGGCGCGCCCGGAACTTGGCCGTCCTCTCCACATTTCCCTCTGCCGCCTCACCCAACGCCACTTTGGCCTTAGTACAATCACTCGCATGGGTACTGTGAATGCGTTGATGCACACCACAGTCGCTGCCTTGCGACAGCTTGCCCGCTCCGTAAGCACAAACGTATGCTGCGGACAACAGTCGGCCGTCCGTCGCCTCTACAGTGTTCTGGCCAATGCCCAGCAGATGAAACCGGCCAGCGACATGGACTTTCTTCAACTCATGCTAGCGTTGCTTTTTTTCCACAAAGCATCGTGGGCTCCAGCACCTGCATGTAATAGAAGCTCTTATTCATCTTCTTGCTTCGTTGTAGCGACCACTAATCCTCGTCGCTCTCTTCCTCGCTCTCTTCCTCGCTCTCGTCCTCACTTTCCATCTGCAAAAAGTCAATCAAGCTCTTCGTCTTCTGCCTGACCTTCTCCATGTCCGCGTTCTCCGTGCTCTTCTCGTCCTCCCACCACTGAATCATACCGTCCTCTTCTATCGAGTCTAGTTCAACCAGTTTAGTCGACGCGCTCAGCAAGATCGCATCGCCGTTCTCCTTGTTGCACAAGTCTGCTTGGAGCAGCAGCATAAAGTCAATCTGATCCGTCTTGCTCTCAGCGCTCTTGTCAAAGATGGACCGATCGATGAGCTCCTTGTGTTGCCCAAAGACCTGCGCGACGGCACTCTTGATTGCCTCGCCCGACTTTGTGAGTTGCGTGACGCGCTTGACAAAGGAGGAGACAACGGCACGTCTGACCTGGTGGTCGGAAGCGTTTGTGCTCATACGAAGTGCCGTCAGCTCAAGCTGGATGTTTGCAGATTCGTGGCCTTCGACAAGCGAATCGTAGATACTGGCAGAAGCGTCGTGATCAAAGTTTGCCGCATGTTGGCTGTCTGCCGAGCCAACGGATAAGAAACTACTTGTCGCTGATCTGTCATGGCGCTCCATACCCATCATGTCTGCGTCCGAATCTGAGTTGATTGTGGATATCGACTCGTTCGAGAAGTTGTACACTAATCATGTTAGCACACACCCCCATGGGAGTCGGTGGTCTTGGACTTACTGGGACCTCGGGTAGCGAGACCATCGACAAGCTCGTCCTCATCATCCTCGTCAGAATCGTGAAACTCAAAGCCGTCGCCTTTCTCGCCAACTATCGCAGGATCTGCATCGCCCCGGACAATCTCCTCGCCTTGTTCACGTCTCCGCTTTGCTCTTGTGATTCTGTGATCTCCTCGTATCGTCATGCCTTCGCTGATGCTGACCCCATACGATATCAAAGCACCAGCTTCGATGGTGCACCTGCGACCTATGGCCACTTCGTTCGCGATGACTGCCTTGGTGACTGTGCTGCCATCGGCTATGCTGGCATAGTCCCAAATGTATGCGCCGTCGATTTTAACATTGCGACCAATTTGACAATGCCTTCCGATAATACTGTTGGTAATAATGCTCTTGTCGCCTATGCTGGTGCCCCGTCCGATGACTGTCTTTGGCCCAATGATGCAATCGCGTGCGAGTATAACACCCTCCTCTTTGTACGTGTTGCCCTTTTGCAACCGGTATGACTGTCCCTGGACAAGGTTGCTGTCCGGACACAACGGGTACGCCCAGCGCGACACAATGTCCTTGCTAACCGAGTCGTAGGCGTGGAGGTTTCGTACTCGTGCCGCGTAGTGGTCTGAGATGATGTGCGTGTGGAATGTCTTGCCGTTGAGCTCGTAGTCTTTGAGTACGCTGTGTAGGAAGCCCTTGCGAGGCGCCTGGAAATCGAAGTTGTCGCTCCATAACGCAAGTACGTCGGGTGTGCAGATGTCGATACCGCAGTCGATCAGGTCCTGGCGTACTTCGATCTCCTGGTGGGTGGAAAGCAGCTCGGGGTCGATGGAGAGGTAGTGCGTCTGGTCGCGGTTCGGCATTTGTTCAAAGTGCAAGCATCTGTCTTTCTGCGGGTCAATCACAAAGACTGGGCTTGTTCCCTGGGCCTTGGTCCGATGCGTCGCGCCCGCTTCCCGAAGCACCATGGTCATGATGGCATTCTTGTCCTTTGCCCGCCTCGCCCTATGCGCTGCAAGCGCAGACTCCAGGGGCAGATTGCTGACCACATCGCCGTACACCAAGAGGAAGTCGCCCACCAGCAGACCCCGGCTGTCCAGGTCTCGCATCGCGTCACCAATCGAGTGTGACGTCGACTGGATGAGCTCCAGTCGCGAGAAGGGTGACGACTTGGAGCTCCATCGCGAAGCTTTTATGTACGCTTCCACCTGTTCCCTGTGTGCGCCGCAGTAAACAAAGACTTCCTCGACGCCGGCGTTGGCAAGGAACTCGAACGTGTATTCGATGAGCGGGGTATTCGCGAGGGGCAGAAGACACTAGCAAGTGTCAGCGTGCAGCTGGCAGTAGCTGGGAGAGACATGCGTACTCTTGGGTGCTCGAGGGTGAAGGGATTGAAGCGTGTCTCAAAGGGATCCGCGAGAATCTACAACGTTAGCACCGTCCGCGGCCAAGTAACATTGCGCAACCCACCACGGCCTGCAGCGGCTCGTCGCGCTCTTCCTCGCCCAACTTGCCCTTGTCCTGGCCCTTCTTGCCTTTTGGCGGCATGTTTCGTCTTTTTGGTGGTGTGTTGCGCAAAAGGTGGAGGGGCGGTTGGAATGCTAGATTCGTACAAGTGGTGGTGGGGGGTTTGGGCTACGACTCCCAAAAAAGCTTCCACCAACCTACCACCACCACCGCTGAGTCACAAGCCTGCGGACCAGGGACCACCACGCAAACCCAGATCTTCGGGTCCCGTCACGTCTCAGATCCTTTAGCGGGGTGGCTCTGCGGGTAAGCCGCTGCAACAGGGCGCATGATTCTCGAACGTGCTCGTGCGCGGCCTTCTGGGCTGGCTATCAAGGTCTGGACCACCAGGGAGGACATCTACTCGGGAATGCTTATTGCGACGACACTTTCACGTGGGGACACCTGGTGAGCACGGGGCTGCAAAGCCGAGAGCCTGACCGTACGGAAAATTTTGCATGGACTGGTAGTTGTCTTGGAATATTCAGGACAATTGAAACTTCGCTAGCTTTTGGCCCGCTCGTCAGTGTACATTCAAGAGACGAGCGATGCAGGCCGTGTGATTACGGTGAAGTGTTTCAGATGTAAAACTTCTTCGTTGCCGAGAAAAGAATTGGTTCATTGTTTATCTAACATGTAGGGTATTTTCTAGCAAACGTCCAACCCGGACCTGGCACAATATATGACCTTGGAACGCCGGAGACCCCAAAGGTCCTAGATACCCTCCCTCATAGACAGCTTCCCGAGCTGTCCAATCCTTGTACTTAATCTCCCGTAGATACAAGGGCCGACCACGACTATCGGCTCGAACATGGCGAGACGTCTCTGTCCAGCAATGCAATTACGTGCTCCGTGCCTGTCAGCAGGAAGCCTGTGGCTGTACCCCCGTTTTCGAATTATTAACATGAAAATCCCCTCTTCACCGCCTCGCTATGTGAGATTTCAACGTGGGCGCGGTTGCATTCCTCCCATCTGCTGCTGCATCTGTGGTGGGTACATCTGTTGACGCTTGGATGGGTTGTTCAAATCATCCCCCCCAGATATCTCAGAAACTTGACGACGGTGACCTGGCGGTAATTGCCCTTGGTGCTGTGGTTGCATCTGCATGTGTGGTGACGTGTTGTATCCCATATTCCCATGCATGGGATTCACGCCATAGGAATTCGGGTGCTGCACTGGCTGGCCGCGCATTGCCTGTGCGAAATCATCCGGAACTGTGGTACCGACCGGAGAAACGCCCGGCATTTGGTTTGGCGAGTTCCAATTGCTGACCGTCTGGGGGGACTTGGCTGGGGAGTCCTCTTCCTTGAGGACCAACTGACGCGCAATTTGCACAGGTTGGGGTGCCACCATCGATCCGTCGGGTTGAGCTACTGGCTTTTTGAGATGCACGAGGTGCTTTTCTAGCATGTGCAATAGGCCTTCCTTGGTAAAGGGCTTAGGAAGAACGTCGTTCATGCCTAGGATAATTAGCACTTGTTGAACGCAGGGATGAGCCAATCTTACCATGTTGGAAATACATTGAGATGTCGTCACTTCGGATATTGGAAGTCATTGCAACAATAGGAGTAGTATCGAACTGTCGAATCAAATGGCAAGCTGACACACCGTCGAGGTTCGGCATGATGATGTCCATCAGAACCAGATCATACTTGGAGCCAGCATTCATTTTGTTAACCGCCTCCAAACCGTCGAGCTGATTTCAGTCAGTATAGAGTCTACATAGTACGGGAAGATGACTTACAGCGCTGTCAATGGAGCAGTGGAAAGCGTACAAGAACTTGCTTCCGATGCGACGACAGGTGGGATCATCTTCAACCAGCAAGATCTGGGGAGGTCTGATCCACCCTGGGTCTGGGATGGTGCTTTTCTTTCTCGGTTCTGGTATCCTGGGCTCGCTGACCTCAGCGGCTTTGGGCGGAGCGGCATAGGGGATGTTGTTGATGTGCTCGCTGTACATGGGGTCGATGCCGTTGTTGGAGCCGACGGGATAAACGAGGTTATCAAGGTTTTCCAGGCGCATCGAATTGGTAGAGGTCGCAGATGGCGGGCCGCGGCTGGTCGGGCGAGTGGCTGCTCGCGCGAAATCCGGCGGTGGTGTTGTCAATGTGCCGTTCATGCGCATGGTGATCTCATTCATTTGCTCCAAATTTCGGGGGTTCAGCATGGCGTCTGCGTTCGTCTCGCTGAGAAGCTTGGAAGCGTGCTGCAAAGGTGAAGCCGGGTTGTCGTCGTCGGTGTTGGAAGGAGGTTCCATATTGCCGTTTTGCGAGTTGGCACCGTTGGGGAAGACGAGTTTGCTATTCCTCCTCTGTGTCGCGTCGACACCATGTAGGAAAGTCATGATCTGTTGCATGACATGCTCGTGGTTGACAACTGTTTTTTGTAGCCCAATGACCTCCTGCAGAAGCATTGAATGATGAATGCTCAGTTCACTATAACGGCTCTCCAGCGCATGCAGTTGAGCTTGTGTGGCCATCAGCTGACCACTGACCATATCCATCTGTTGCGAGGGTGCAAACTCTTCAGTGGCGGCTTGGTTTGGTTTTCGCGGCGCAGGAGCCTTTCGGCGGATGTTGTCGAGCGCATCTTTGTTGTTCATCTTGAAATCGGGGTGCTTGAACTCCCAGGCCTATTGGTTCATTAGCTACTGTATTCGCAAAGACATGCAGGAATGCCGCATACTCCGGGCCCATAGGGCGACTGGCCGTTCTCTTCGTTGTTGTGACGGACTTTGTGGAAATCGTACTTGTTCAGCTGGCGGACGAAACTAGCAAAGTTGCTGTGTTTGAAGTGCTTGGGGAGTATGTGTTTTGTGAACTTCTCGTTCTGTCCGTTTGTTAGCAGGTGCAACGGATAGATAGGCACACCAGGCGCATACTTCTAGGACAACGAAGCTGTCGCCATCGTTCCCCCATCGCACAACACTCTCATCGCTCGGGTTTTCCAACATCCTAGAGCCTGTTTTAGCACACGGTCACGTCGCGCATGGGCGCGTCGACCTACTTGTACAGCTTGCGCACAAAATCGCTGGAGTTGTTGGACCCTCCCCCTCCGGCTTGACTGGGATCCATGATGCAGGAGAATTGACGACTGTCGTGGGCGTAGAAGCCGTGGTTGGTAGCCCGTGTTGAGGCGCGACTGCACGGGATGCGTCTGGTCGATGTCGAAATGCGATAGTGAGTTCGCAGTCACAGTCTTGAGCACCTGGCAGCGACTGCGATCGAAACTACGGGAGACGGCGCGCGAGGTTCCGGCAGCGCGTTGTATGGTATGCGCTTTAAAGTTTTGCTGAGCCGGGGACGATCGGTGTTGGAGGAGCGATGACGAAATTTTCCCAAAACGGATGCGCCTTCTTGCAGGCGGACGGAGAGGGATGGACGAGATCTGGACCTTCAAGTGTAAGAGACAGGGAGAACATGGGCACATTGGCTCGTGGCTTTTGCGCGGGCACTTGGGAGCTAAACGGGCCTAAAGCAGGTTAACATTGGGCTTGAGAGGAATGCAGTTGGCAGTGCGCTAGCGGGCGTCGTGCCGAGGGAGACGAGGCAGGGGGGGGGTGGAATTGACAGGACACGGGACACGGGGGTGAAAGGCGCCTGAGTCGTGGGTGAAGCCTTCGCCGCACACACCCTCTCTCTCTCTCTCTCTCCCTTGGCGCTGATTGACATTGCTTTTCCCAGCGTACTGTGTGCAGCCCAGTTTCGATGGTTCTTCCGCCCATGGTCCTTCGCTCGCCCATGTCTCCACTGATTACGCCGTTGACGAAACATCACCGGCTTGAGGCACGATCAGCATCGCACCGAATAGCTCGCGCTAATGCTGGTGTGGGTCGGTAGGTTAACATCATTATCCGCAATTTGCTGCTGCCAGGCAAGACTAGTCTGGACATACAACAGCTAATTATGGACACGAGCATGCGAATGCACATCTGGCAATATTGCTGGATCGAGGGTGCGAGGTACTGTACTGCGGACGTGCAGGCTCCCCCCATGTTGCATACTTTGGTAGGGCACATGCACACGTGCTGCGAAAGGCGAAGGGAGCTGGTGGGTGCGCCTGCCGTCTTCCGAGAGCAATGACACCGGCAAAACACGTCGTGCCCCCACCACCTCAGACGCTCGTCACCATCAAGTGCACACGTGCTCTACACCCACCACCACGCCCGACATACTCTACACACCTTTCTCCTGCAGGCACCATGTTCGCTACCGCCCGTCACCTGCCCCTAGCGCGTCCCGTCGCCAGTCGGCGTCTATTTCATGCCTCTGCACCTGCATTCGTCAAGGTTGGAGACAGGCTGCCTGACGTTGAACTCGTTGAGGGTTCTCCAGGCAACAAGGTCAACCTCGTAAACGAGTTGACCGGCAAAGGTCTCATCATCGGTAATTACCGTCTGGTGTGACTCATCTGGCAAGCATGCGTCTGACTGCTGTCAAAGGTGTTCCGGCTGCTTTCTCGCCCTCATGCTCGGAGAACCATATCCCCGGCTACATCAACTCTCCCAAGTTGAAAGATGCCGGCAAGGTGTTTGTTGTCTCAGTAAACGACCCTTTTGTGTAAGCTAGCGCTTCCCGGTATCCACCATGTCCTCAACTGATGACATGCAGCATGAAAGCATGGGGCAAGATGCTCGATCCTTCCGGCTCCAGCGGCGTGAGTATTACCTTGTTCGCCCTCCAGCCATTGCCGTGTTGACATTGATAGATTCGCTTCCTGGGCGACCCCAGCCTTGGCTTCACAAAGGCGCTTGATCTCTCTTTCGACGGCGCTTCCATTTTCGGAGGCGATCGTTCGAAGCGATATGCTCTTGTGATTGAAAACGGTACCGTCAAAGCAGCACATGTTGAGTCTGATAACACAGGCTTGAATGTTTCTGCAGCAGACAAGGTTCTGTAAAGAGTTCTTGACAGGCTGCGCAAGAGAGGAATAAACGTGCATCTCGAGTCCGCCAAATAGACCTCGATCGCCGTGAAGGATGGTGAAAACCCACCGCCTCAACACAGACCAATACAATACATCTCTATGCATGAAATCGCTCGTCAACTCTGTGCATGCCGAATCACTGTCGGTGGATGACCATTGTACGATTGGCCTTTACTACACACTACTCAAGTCCCGTTGCAGTCGCCAATAGTGCCTACAAATCATTCAGGCAATTCTGACTTCTTTTGAAATTTGCAGGTTTCATCTCTATGCCTTGGGTAAAAGAAGAAACACGACGGATTTGTCGGGATGTTTGATGGGACTCTCGAAGCGCGGCCAACGCTACTCCTGGTACAGAGACATTAGTTCTACAAGCCTTTTGAACGCCTTGGAAAAGGTAAATCGACGTTGTTTGTCTACTAGGAGATGCTGATTGAAATAGCACAACCACCGCTAAGCTTCAGCCACGTTGCGCCAACCCCCGATCCGATCCCCAAAGACCCTTTACACGTTCTGCGCACACACAGACCACCGCTTACTTCTTAGCAGCAAACGCGCAAGATCCGAGATCGCGCTTCTCAGCTGGGACGTGCGGACTAATGTCGAAGTCGAAGATGTCCATCGGCAAACCTATCGTCGTGCACGCGTTCGGGATATCGACAATACCAGCTACATGGCCTTGAACTGGGGCACAAGACAGCAGGAGGTAGATTTGGTAATCGCTGTACCCTGTAATGTTGTCAGTAAACGAGGTTTGGAATGAAGAAGAAAAGAAATCTGGTGAAACCTCGACCCCTAAAGTCCTCAAACCAAAAAACCAAAAGGCCAAGGAATCTAGAATAGGCAGATGCGAGCGCGGGACATGTGAAGAAGAAGGAGAAAGAAGAACTGCAAACTGACCGAATCGTCTCAGATACTCAATCACCCTCAAACAAGTTTGCCGATATGCAACCGTCGCATCGAGATAATGCTGTTTCCCGTGTTCATCCACACTGAAGCCCTCGAAGTAAATGTACCGCCCAGGACCAAACTGTGGTTCTACAGGGCCTGGGATGTAGATGGGACTCTTCATGTCGAGTTGCTTCATGCCGCCTTTCATGACGCTGAACTTGATTGTTATGACGCCAGCCATTTCGATTGCGCCGCAAAAGGATATCTCGCCGTCACCCTAACAGGTGGGGAAGATGAATGTTAGTCTGTATGGCCACGTATAGACTTGCTTGGGATGAGACGACAAAAACATACCTGACTGAAATGTAAATCTCCGACACTAAACTTTGCACCCTTGACATGTACTGGCAAGAAAACCTTGGATCCCCTCGACAAGTTCTTGATATCACAGTTACCTCCATGTTCAGGACGGCCTGGGATAGTGCGCGCGCCTTCTTTGGCAATCTTCTCTTTCAGGGATCCTGCTGCCGAACCGGCGTGTGCATTTTGGGGCTCGGGAGGTTTGGCAACGTCGCGGTTCAGGTGGGTGTGGGTAGAGATGAGTTCGGCTTCACGGGTGTTCCAGGTTTCGAGGACTTCGGGGGAGGGCGCGCAGCCTAGAACTGGACAAAAGAGAGGGACGAGGTCAGCACTATATTCGGCGTTTTTGTTCAGAGGGAGGATGGCTTACTGCCGGGGTGAATAAGGCCCGCGAATCTCACGCCAGGGATATGGCGGGAGCTGCAGAAGATGCCTTCGAAATCCCAGATAGCCTTTGCCCTGTCGGTATATTAGCTGACTTCCTCGTTGATCACTACGTCTCTCACTATCCTCGACCAAAGCACTTACGCCTCAGGATAGATTTCATCCAAGAATCCACCTCCATTCTCTTTTGCAAATACACCTGTGAATCCCCAAGGCTGATCCTCCAACGGCTGTACATCTTGGATGTCAACGACGAGAACATC
Source organism: Alternaria dauci (assembly GCF_042100115.1). Classification (NCBI taxonomy): domain Eukaryota; kingdom Fungi; phylum Ascomycota; class Dothideomycetes; order Pleosporales; family Pleosporaceae; genus Alternaria; species Alternaria dauci. The sequence continues at coordinate 1,972,409 of NC_091278.1, forward strand.
GCCCGGCTCTGCAGTTTCAATATCGAAAGGCCCGGTCAGATAATGAATCTTGGTAAGGTCGACATCCCGCACGTCGTCTGCGGAGTCATTGTTGCCGATTTGACCACCAGTCCAGTCTACGCACTCAATCTTGACAGCTTCGCCGGGTTTGATAGTGGCGTATGAGGGGTTCTCGGGGTGCCAGCGGTTCTAAACAACGAGAACACATATTAGAGTAGCCTATAGCCTGCGCAATGATCCAACATACGTGTAAGCACTCTTGCTCTGATGCTGGCTTGTCCAGTGACACTTTCGCTGCGTAGCGGAGACCTTCTTTACCCATGTTGAGGATACGGGGTACACTGAACTGGGAATTGAGAAGAACGAAGGAGGGGGTATGCTATGTAAATCAGAGAACAGTGAGAAACGCGTCCAGTCGCGATAGAGGGGAACATCACGCATATGAAGACAACAGACGCGGGGAAAGAGTAACCTCAGCCTGTCAATTGTTATCTCGGATATAAGGATTCGTGCCGAAGACAAGGCCGAATGCCATGTCCACCAACTATTGCTACAAGGCAGATGATAAGCTCGACGATACGCGGCTGTTACGTTACGTATCGTCGGATGAAGCTGTAAGCTACCTACCACAATAGGAAGCGTTAACCCCACTGCGGGGTATAATCATAATAGTACCATCATCGTACAGCGGCCAGAAAGCGTGACAGCCAGATACACATGATTGCCGACGGCGCACATGCTAGCTGCGGACTATTTCCAAGGTACGAGGACGTGTTATCGTCATGTTGAACGGGAGGCCTCCGCTCGCGTGGAGCTAGTCGTTGAATTTTCGACGTCATCGCAAGCTAGCTAAACGTCTTTCGTGGTGTTTGCCGTACCTCGGATTGGAACTTTGGCTTGTGCATTGCGAGATTGTACTCGTCCATGTGCTGCCATGGCAGATTTAGGAACTCGTGCTTGTTCTTCCAGCGCAACGACTCTTCCTTGAACTTTTCAGCTTCGGTCGGTGGGAGCGGGGGCTCTGTGATTTTGGTAATGAGGTATGCCGTCGACGCTTCGGCGAGGCCGTAGATGAGGACGCCTACGAGGGGTATCTTGACGAAGATGTAAAAGCCTAGGCCGAAACCGAAGAGCACGCCAGCGCGATCCTTGAACCATAGTTTCTTCTGCTCTTTGTTGTATCGAACGCGCGTGAAATAAGGCTCAAGCTGTCTGAGGTTAGAAGTGAGGCTACGAAGTCTGCCGTCAGGACACATACCAGCTCGCGCATAAGCGTTCGTGACGAGAAGTAGGCCTGCAGAAAGCTGACCAAATATCTGCGGGGAAAGAGCAGTGACCCTGCGAAGATGGCTGCTGCTGGTTGCGTTCCCACCGACTTTCTGAATGTATAGAAACTGGCGGCGGGTAGCACGAGACGTCCCACGTATGGAACGTACGACAAGGCCAATACTGCCAAGGAAATGGCAGCCTTCCTCGCCTGCTTAGTTGCGTATATCATGACAGCCTGCTTGATTGGCTTCTTCTCCTTGTCAACTTTGGGTGCGTGCTCGGGGTATTTCTCGAGATTGGGGTAGTACATGGCGCGCAGGTTGTTGGGGTCTTCGGTCTTGTGCTTCTGCACGTAGGTCTCGTCCACCCAACGTAGGGAGTCCATGAACCTGAAGCTTGTTGTTAGCCGGGGCTGGGGATGAGCACAGCTGTTCTCACATTCGATCCAGAGTAGGAGTGACGTAGCGCATCATCGTCATGAGGAAGAAGGGCACCTGGAGTACGGTATGCTCGAGGAAGTGGAGGCCGTTCACGACGCTTTCGTCCATGCTGGTATGGTTCATGTTGACGAAGAGGGAGAGTATCCATAGCAGCACCCTTACGCCTTGAATCTGGGTATGTTAGCGGCCGTATTTGCTGGCTTGGTCGAGGAGACGGAGCGTACGGGTATGGCGACGATGACACGGATAGCGATGCCTGCAGCTACAGCAAGAGCAGCCTGGCGATAGTGGTCCGAAGTGAAGAGGCCCGGGTTCTGGAGAGCCCGATTGACTGTGCGGGTGTGTTAGCACGAAGCTGTCATGACGATAGCATGGTGGGCAGCACTACTTACCACCGACCAAAGTCAGCTGGGCTCCCCGCAGGATGGCGTTGGGGTCGAAGTTGGATACATCGAACTGGGACAGGTCGATTTTGTCCATGTTTGCAGGGCGAGGGGAGTGCCAGGCTGCTTGGTGTTGCAATCAGGCCAGCAAAGCTAGAGCCTGACTCCACGTAGAGGACTTGTGCGAACGCCTGCGAACTGGCGGAGCCATGACGTCGTGCTAGCAGTCGACGGACCCGTCGAGGTGCAGCGCGTCGCAAACAAAGAACGCGCTGCTGGTAGCGCATGCCGCGACGACGACGCTATTTCCACCAGAGCGCAGCATCATCCCACATTCCACAAGGTTGCATAAAGGGCATCTGAATGCGCGCGGGGTTCAGACGATGCGCTTGATCAGGTGAAACTCGACTGTCCCAGTGAGTGGCCAAAGCGCGTCAGAAGCAAGCAAGGGACTTGTTGCGGCTTCATCCGCTCACCCCCAAAAGCAACATTTGTAATTACACGCGTCTGCAAGCGCCGGCCGCTGTCTTCTCTCAGGAGCCCTCGCCCTGAACTCGCTCGGACAGCAATGTCCATATAGCACGCCTGCTATGGCCATGTCGACACCGTCCCAGCATGCGCATCCTGAGCACGCGCCGTCCGCCCTCAACCCCAGCAACTCGCGGCGCAGCTTCACGCTCCCCGCACGCGCGACGCGGAGGACCGAGTCGGTGCCCGCGTCGAGGAACACGACGGATGGCATAGAGACGCTGTTTGTGTGCTCAAACTCCAAGATCTTCTCCTTTACCACAGCCGGACCCGCTCGGCGGCTTTCGCCTCCCCGTTCAGGTGACACGTCGCATCCGATACCGTGGAAGACGCCCACAGAGCGCACGCTCGCAGTTGGTATGTCATCTCGCGTGCCACCCAGGCTGCCGTCTTGTCTAACACATCACAGGCGCTCTCCGCGTCTATCGCGTGACAGCCTCCAACGTCTCCTTCCTCAACAGCGGCAACCTCCTGCACACAATCTTCCCCAGATCCCAGATATGGCTTGTCGACAACCAGTCCGTCTTCGTGCTACGCATACGGCAGGACTCGTACTATCGCATCGAGCTCCCCTACGAGACCGACGAGGACAAGGTCAACATTGCGCGTTTCAAGTCGGTGTTGGCGCAGGTGATGCAGTACGAGAGGACACAGTGCCCGTTTGCGCGGGGCTTTGAAGTCGTCGCAGAGCTTGAGCGCCCAAAGAGCCCTCCGCGCAAGACAATCAAAAGGAAGCCTTCGGGACAGGCAAAGAAGTGGGTCATGGATAAGACCTGGGTACCACAGCAGCATGGCGCGAGGCCTTCTACGTCTGGCACCGACCGCTCAGAGACCGGCACTACCTCTTCATACGACGACGACGACCGGTCGAGCGTCTGTACCGACAGCAGCGAAATAGTATCCGCAGCACCCGAGGCCCCTTTCGCAGCGTCTATACCCAGACCCCTCACGTCGAAAGCGGCCCCGCGTCGCCTGTCCGTGGGGGAGCGAGTCAGCATGTTTCAAGGGCTGCGCTCGGTAACTGCGCCCATCAAATTGCCCAGAAGAGAATCCGTGTCTGCCATGGAGCGCATAGTCGAGTCTCCTCTCTCTCCACCAGCAAAGCAGTCCAGCGAAGCCGATAAGCCCATCCTTGAACGTCAAATTTCAGACGCCCTCAGTCTAGCCTCGAGCGCAGACTCGTTCTACTCTCTAGATACTGCTACGCCCTCAAGTCCTTCTCCGGAGTTTCTCGATGCGGATGCGGAAGCCACGAACCCGTGGGCAAACATGTTTTCTACGCAGGAAGACGAGCCGAGGGGACGGTCAACACATCGACGCCAGATATCAGAGGTTACCGTTCGCGGTCCGTCCACCGAACGTACCGATCCATCTGCACCTGTCACGCCTACAGTGCCATACTACTCGTCCACGGCTCCCTCAATCGATGTGCGACCTTCTTCTGCGCCATCTACACCACCGCTTGTAAGCGATTCCGACGATGATAGTCTTGGGCGTGCGAGCATAGACATCCCCACACCACCTGACGCGATCCGCATGAGGAAGCTGACAGGGGCCTCGCAGAGGCGCGCCTTTTCTCCTATGCCTCCAGCCCAAAACCTGTTCTGTCCACCAAAGCACAGCCCTGGCAAGGACTTTACAAACGCCCTGGTACGCAAGACATGCGAGCTTGTTCTAGGGCCACCCGCACACTTGGTTTCGGTCATGCTTCGCATTGCGACCAGCATCTCGAATGGCTTCGGCTTCAACACGTACCGTGTGCGGCGCGCCGAGAAGATCCCATGCGCGTGGGAGTCAGATGACGAAGCTGACTGGGCTGAAGAAGACGACTTTGGCATCCCGCTCAACAACATGGGAACTCCGGCGCTACGTCGACAGACGTTTTCTGGCGAAGTCGACTGATGGACCCGAGACGGACCACGTGCAGAGGGTGCTTTTTCTATGTGCATATTCACTGATGATACCAAGCTTTTTGCGTTTTATGTTGCATCTGGAAGGCGAAAGGCATGCTACTTGTAGTCGTATCTGTACTACGTTGATGGTTTTTGAAGAATAAAGGATTGTAATACGGCGGTAGGTAGGGCGGCAGAATAGTATAGTTTCGAGACGCAGTCATTGCATGCATGAGGATATCAGTTTACACACCGTCTTCGGGTTGGAGAACAGCGTCGCTGAGGAGCTGAGACCGCAGCACCATGATAATACCCTTGCTATGCTGAAGCTTGCATGATGGAGACCTATCAGCTTGTGCTTCAAGCACAGTGTGGTGACACTACGTGACATGATGCTCCGACACTCTGACAGAAGCCGAAGGAGCTCATAGAGATGACCCCAACTCGACTCGATTCCCACCTCGCTGCCCTCCGTCATTACAGAGCGATGCATGTAGTATGACATGACCCCTGACATTGAAGACGGTCGGCTACCAAGAATCTCGATCTCGAGGTACCCCCCCCCCCCCCCCTTCCACCCCCCCTAGGGAAGGCGTTGGCGGGCCTGGTTCCTAGCGCCCGACTTGCCCGTCTTGGGACGATGACGAGTTTGGTCAGGTACGACAGAAGGCAATGCTCACTCATCCCACTCATCCCAACTCCACCGCTCCATCAGCCCGCCGGCGCCAATCCACTCTCCTGCGCATCTCGACTTACTTGCATGTCCTCACCTGAGGAAAGCTGTTGGGACTTGCGCGTGATCGCCCGTCCCGTGGGGCATTTGAAATGAGGATGCAGGGTTCTGGGTCCTAGCCACGCTGGCAAACCTTCGATCGCGTCCAGCCAGACTTACCGCAACTTGCAGCGCCCAGCGGCTTGTCCAATGACGTCTAGCGCTGGCTCGCCTGTTCCGCCTGTAAACAAGGACTTGACCGACTAATGATTTTAGTAGAGGAGGCGGGTGATCCCACCCTTCCTGCTTAATATTCCCATGGAACCCTCCGCTTCGTGTCGAGATTAGACACCCGTCTCGCTTGACTACGCCCATCGACCGACATCTCCATCTTCGCTTCGCACCGCCGGGGCTGCGACACCGACTGCCACTCGATCGCGTCTAGTATGAAAAGAAAGATGGCCGAGGACCTCGACGTCTTGCTGCAAGAGACGTTAACGCTATGCGAAACACCTCCAGTTCCGCGACGCCATCCAAACCGCGTCGTCAAACAGTACAACAAATCACTCCCCACAACGCCAGCACACAAGTCGGACATGGAGACGAAAGGACCGGCCATGTTCCACTTTGGAGGGCAGACTGAACTGGTCCCCAAGCCGCTCTTCAACAGAAGCAACTCGCTTCCCTCTCGATCCACCCGGCCATCGCTCCCCGCCCGGCCATCCGAACCCTTTCAATTCAACGCCGACGACATTGTCAAGAGTCCCACTCCGTTATTCGGCAGGAGGAACACGCTCCCCTCCAAAGTGCGCCGTGCTGTCGCCGCCGAAAGAAAGCCATCACCGCTCTCGCGCAGAGAGGACGCGCCACCCTCGGCACCGACCCACACCACCCCCAAGGAGCCCACGTCACCAGCGCTGCCACGCAAGGAACCCAACACAAAGACGACTCCCAACCCTAAAAGCAACTCCAGCAGGGCGCCCTTCACCACGCCACAAAGGTACCCAGGCGTTCGTGTCGTCGACATCAAACGGCCATCGCCCCTTTCTGGCAAGGGCAGTGTGCGACGCCCCGGTCCTACCCGCTTCACGCCTGCGGAACCCGTATCGCCAATGGTCCTGTCACCTGTCATCTCCAACGGCAGCAGCTCAGTAGCCTCATCGCCATCGCCATCTGTCTTCTCCGACTCGGCCTCTTTTCGTGCATCGAGCCCCTCAACACCCGCCACGTCACCACCCAGTTCGCCAACAACACACGCACGCTCGCTAAGTTATTTCGCGCCCTCTCATTGGACTATCAAGCCTTCGCCTTCGCCGATCTATGTACCTAGACAAAAGTTGAGGAGGAAGGACAGCCCCCGCATGGAGACGCTGCGCACTCTCCGAGCCAAGGAGTCGGATGCAATGCTGCAAAAGGAATACGACCAACACTGGGAAGAGTACCGCAACAAACTATCCGTAAGTCATTGTCGCGCGCTACTGCCCGCTTCGCCCACTGACCCGTCTAGTTAATGACCGGCGGACTATTCTCTGCTGAGCGACTTTAACGACCACGACTAACGACTATAACGACTTGAACATGAAGGCATCCATGGCGTCACCGGGCATCTGATTATAATACCCAGGGTTTGAATATTCGGGCGCATTTGAATGCATTGGGGTAATCGATCTGCTTCACACGGTCGCTTGCATTGAGCATATGGGTACACACATGTAATCTAATAGAGCACAGGGCCTTGCAGCCCTGGTTTGCATTTCCAAGACATATTCATCGACGTCTCAGAGCGATCGAGGGGCGCACATGTCGTTGCTGCGGAGCCTCAGCGCGGCATTCGTTCATGCAGAGCTTACATCACCCCGGCCTGGCAGCTGACCTGCGAAAGTCACAGCGCAGCCGATCAGCCCCATCATGCTGCGCTAGCGATTGGCTGACACTTCTGACACATTACAGCCTTGGCTGCCTACTTTTCCCGCTGCCACCTACCACATGATGCCTGTCTCGCTAGCTGATTGCACTCGTTCTAGTCCACGCTGTTATCGGCACTTGGGGTCGAAATGTACGAGCGTACATTGTTTGTGCTATATCCAGACGCTCTGCGCCGCATAGCCGTAGTGGCGCAGCGCGTAGCCGTTTTATGTGTAAAGGTGGGCCTGACCTAGCCACACAAGGTAAGCAGGCGCGTAATATGGCCCCCCAAACCCATACGCCTCGAGTATCTTCATGTACGCATTGACGCCGTACAGCACATAGTTCTGTAGCATGTGTGGGGTATTGCACAGGACTTATAGGAACCTGGCCCCTGCTCCTAGGTTTCGGTGGCATCTCGAGATTCCGCCTTGTCTGGCACGTCATTTGTTCCATACGACCTATAGAATTTGGTCCGTAGCGCAGCCTTGTAGGCAACCTTTCCAGTCTGCGTACGACTTGTGCACCTGACTCATCTCGCGCCGTTGCCACTGGAATACGCATCCGTCTAGAGGCCGCCTCGTGACAGTTGATGTTTATGAGTCGGAGGTGGTTTTTAGAAATTTAATTCGGTTGCACCCTCAATACAACCTACATTCGCAAGCAAACATCCTACGATCCACTCGAACGCATACGTATACTTCTAATCGACACCTGGGGCCTACCCGAACTCGCCATCCGCCCATTTGGGCATCTCGCAACCATGGACTTTTCGAACCCCGAAAGAAACCCAAATGCGCCGTTGCGCCTGCTATCGCTCGACGGAGGAGGTGTACGAGGACTGTCGTCGCTACTGGTACTCGAGAATCTGATGGAGAACATAGCTTTGGAAGAGAAGAGACTAGGAAGGAGAGCAATGAACGACCACGAACCGCTCAAACCATGCGACTACTTTGATCTTATTGGCGGAACATCAACTGGCGGAATCATAGCTATCATGCTTTCACGGTTACGACTAAACTGCAAAGACTGTATCGCGGTGTACAGTAAACTGGCCGAGCAGATATTCAAGCACGACAGATCGATTAACGCTTTCGGCATGAAGATCCCAACGGGAGCCAGTCGCTTTTCAGGAACCGTCCTCGCAAATGCCATCAAGACTGCGCTCAAAGATCTAGGTTTCGATCCAAACGAGCTCATGTGGGACGAAGCACTGTTCGAAGAAGTGGACGATGCGAACGACCTACCCAGAGACAGTATCTGGGCAGACGCAGCACGGGCACCATTCATCACAGAGAGCCCAGTAGCGACACTGAAGAATTCAGAATACTCTCTAGCCTCCGGGCCCCCCAACAGCACAGATAGCGCCATAGCTCCGTCAACACTGTACAGCGACAGTCCATTCGGTTTTAGAAAACCAATGCGAAGCGCAACCTGGAAACTGCACCAGCGACAATCCGTCCACCGAAAAGCAGATGCAAAGGGCTGCCGCGGCTTTGTCCTCACCTCTCTCAAGAACGCTCTAGGCCTCCCCAGAATCCTCTCCACCTACGACCCCAACGACCGAACGACGCGTATCTGGGAGGCCCTCCGCGCCACCTCTGCAGCACCAACCTTTTTCGAAGAAATGCAATTCGGCACTCCCAAAGTCACCTACTTGGACGGCGGCGTAGGCTTCAACAACCCCTGTGCAGAAGTCGACTACGCGGCAAAAGCCCTCTGGGAAGGCCGTTCAATCGGGGTCATAGTTTCCGTAGGCACAGGTCTACAATCGATACCAAGCGTAAAGACAATGGCCTCCTGGCTGCCTTTTGGTCTCGGCACAGATATTTCCATTGCGAGCGCCCTCACCGGAATGGCCACATCGACAGCACGCGTCGACAACGAAATGAAGCGCATGTACAACAACAGCGACACGAAATACTTCCGCTTCGACGTCGACCGCGGCCTCGCAGACGTCAGTCTGGAACAATGGATGAAGGAGGATGAAATGGCGTCCCTGACAGAACTCTACATGAACGACGGCGAGCAAATCCGGTCAGCCAAGGACTTTGGGCAACGCATGGCAAAACTCTCGGCGCTGCCGCCAAAATTCGAAATCAGTGCTAGTCACTTCCGGCTCGGCATGACGGGTCGTGGGCTAATGGACTCTTCGTTTCAACTCGTACAGGTGGATTTCAAGACGGGGATGCCGCTGGGTGTAAGCCCGCATCTCGAGGATCTACCAAAGATGTCGCAATATCGCGATTTGTCGCCGAGCGGGGAGAGCGGTCTTGCGATTGATAACGAGACGGGGAGGCTGAAGAGAGTTTACCCTGTTGCCGAGGATCTGGATCACGATGGACGACGCGAGGAAGCGGCCGTGTATCAGTGCATCAAGGCTGATAATGTGTGTCTCCGGACCATCAAGACGGGGATTCCGCAAGGGAAATATAAAGTCCAGTTCCTTGTTTCGTTTCACAGTAGTTCGTATACGCCGCCCCGGGATCTGGTTTTTAGTGTGGGAAAACCTTTCGATCCGAACACATTCTCGCAACGGTATGTTGATGTCAAGATTACGCCGGATGTGGGCAGTGTGTTGTTGCATCCAGATGCTGTGAGGGTGAGGGTCGGGTCGAAGCGGTATGAAGAGTTCAAGGGCAAAGGGTGGGTGGAGATTGAGGGGGATATCGAGGTCAGTGTAGGATTGGATGGGGCGCTGGGATTCATCGTCAATAAGAGGTTTGAAGAGGGCGTCTTTGTTGATGGCTGGAGTTTTGGCGGTGTGAGGTTGGAGCCTGTTTTCGGAAGTGCGACGGCGCGGGTAGATAGTCCGCGGATTTTGACATGAGGCGCATGGTGGTTGATAGAGCGAAGGAATCGCGTATCCTGACAACTTGATGTTGGCTGTATCATAGAACCTAGCAGAATCAATGATGAAGGGTCCATTCAAGCAACTAGAACCTTGATGAATTTATTTTAATCTAGAGTGTTGCAAGTTCGCCAAGTTGTGTCGGGAGTGTGACAACGATGACAATCCAGACGAACAAAACGATGCGACTTGCCCTGGTTGACCCAAGGTACAGAGCGGCGACCAACTCAAGGGGTAGCGGGACGGGGATGACGGCACCACGCGGTATATTAATAGCCGCATCGATCGTCATCGCCACAACGCATAGGACCATTGCAATAATGGTCAGCTTGTGACTCTTGATCCAAGCTTTAGCATTCCATTTCTCGCCGCTCTCCCCGTTGGGAAGTATTGGAGTGGTGTACGAGATGGATCCTCCACGTAGGTCTTTTGTAATACGTCGTCGCAGGTTTGCTTCAGTCAATGCAGACACATCTTCGCCTTCTTCTTTTGTAAGCTCGTTAATTTGCTCCCGCATTACAGCTGCAAGTTCAAAGACAGCTTTGTGTTCTCCTGCCACCTCTTCTTTGCCTCGCCCTCGTTTCTTCATGACCATTTGGGCTCTGATCCACATAGTGAAGAGTCCAAGAGTCCAAACCATATGGAGGATTGCCGTAATGAATAGTTGGATGTAAGAGAATCCCCATTTGTAGTCCTATAATATTCAGCCATAGAATCAAGAATCGAATGAATGCACACATACCAGCGCAGCCTGACACTTCCCATTGTCTTGCAGGTAATTGAAACGATACGTCTGATTGTCGTATGCCCATAGCAATTCCGATGGGTCATAGGTGACTCTGAACAATAGGTCTTCGTAAGAAAACTTCTCTGAATTACTCGTGTCTCTTATAAGAGAGGGCGCTGAGATGTTAAGTGTAGGGGGTGGTAGAGATATCCCTCCAAAAGTGGAATTTATCATGTCTCCTCTGTTGAAGCCGTACTCTGCAGCATCTGCGTGGGCATCAGCGATAGCCATTTCATACTGCTTATCGTGGCTTACATCTCGACATATTGCGTTGCAATTGGCAGGTTGTAGTGTTAAAATCGTCGGTCCGTATGTAATGGCACGAAGAAAATCTCCCGTCAAGCCAGAAGGTTGATGAAACCACTGGTTCATATGTTCTTAGATCTGTGCAAGGCGAGTCAGACCAGATAAAGCTATTTAATGTTACGCCTAGTTCACCTACTCTCATAATTGCTCTTTTCGGGATCCTTGTCTGTTGCAATATGATCACCTTCTAAACCAATCCGCCAACCGTCATGGATGACATAGTATGCGAAGCTGAATGCACTCAAAGGGACGTACTCGCCACCTGTTGTATTGACAAACGCGTCAACGTTCGCACTGTAACCCGTCATTGCACTAGCGACGGTCGGGTACGCGAAGGTGAAAGCCATGGTGTAGACCATGAAGACCATGGCTATCTTCGAGTGCAGTCGGTGACGTGTTACGAAATCACGGATTAGACACAGGGTCGAGATAAACAGGCCGCCGTTTGGTAGGAAAATTGTTCGATATGTCCCAAACGTGACAGGGGTGACTTCCATCGAAGTCGTAACGTACTGGGCAAAGACGCGCCACGATATGTAGGCAACGAGAGCTTGACCACCGCGCCCGACTAGCTTTGCAAGAATTAGCATCCTGAAACGTCTGAAAACACGGTCAAGACGGGTTAAAGTGTGCCATAACTCACGATATCCCAGGCAATGTCTATAGCTTTCACCTGCGTGAAGCTCATCTTCCCAAATCCCAATGTAATCTGGAAAAAGCCAGAGCTACTGAAGAATCGAAACTTCGAGGGGTCCAGCGCAAAGGAATCATCGGGTAAACAGGCCAGCCCATCTGTAGAACCGGCTCTGAAACTAGGTGATAATAGGTCAATAATGACAAACAACAAGAGTGTAAGCCATGCTGCGAGGAGTATACAAAGAGCACAGCGCCGCCACTTCCTACGAATGTCCTTGGCCGCTTGTCGATGCGGTTCTAGAAAGAACGTCGTAAAATGTGAGGGCACTGTGCTAGAAGTGGATGAGAATTCAGAAAGCTTCGGTATCATCGTGAGAGCGGAAAAGTAACCACGCAACTATCGCGAACCATCACACGCCCGGTGGTGGATGCAATACAAGTAAAGGCCGTCGGCAACGAGGAAAGCAGGAACACGACGGATGTATGTGGAAGACTGTACGCCACCCTTGGCCCAGTAAAGTGTGGGCAAACCGGGCGTAAATGACGAGATTGGTTTTGTGCTGGCTGCAGCACCGCCCCCTCGAATTGGGGGCCAGTTTCAAAGTTTACTGCATACTGGCTATCGCACAATGTTGCCGATCGAGTGGCGCAACATACAAGGCCACCAGTTTAAGGACTACAGCCAAGGAAGCAGATCCGCTTGGATTTGTGGATGAGTTTCCACATCGCGGTGGTCGTGGGTGATATCGGCGTCGCTGGAGTGGTGGTCCTACAAGCTGTGCATCGCGTGTAGTAGGCATTGGTCTTAGCTCGCCCCAATCCTCGCGGTACAAGCCTTGCGGACACTCAGCCTTGCAGGACAATGTGAAAACAAGGCGTCCTGCCGTGTCGCTGGGTGATTGAGCATCCGGCGCCAACCTGCGGACCGTATCGCGACGCATAGGGGAAGTCAGCGCGACCCTGAGAAAGGGAGGGAAGCGCACATGACACGGTGGCGCTAGGTAGCGCCATCGGTATCATCGACCCTTCCAGCCTTCCGTCCACAGAACGACAAACATAGCAGAAACACGAAACTGCAGACATCAGCACGTTAAAAGTAGTTTCCGTCACCTACCTGCACGGAGCACATGCATCGGCGGTTCTCAAAGCATGGCAGAGCAGTACGAGTCTTTTTAGGGCGAGCTGGGCAGCATAGCAACGCGCGCGCTAACATGATACGGAGAAGTTCGCTTCTCTCGATACAAATCCGAGAGAATGAAAGCGTAAAAGTATTCAATAGGCCTTACGATAGCACAGGTAGATGTGGCACATATGAGGTGCCTTAAAGTAGGTTTTCTTCATCTCCACCTCTCATCTCATTCAAGCTTGGATTCTTTGCTTTACTTTTGTCTATTTGATCTTCTGTCCATATACTTTCTGACAAATCAACACCTACCCACCAAAGCCAGTGAGATATCAATTTTCGTTCAACAACAACATGGCTTACCAAGCGCGCGCCGAGCTCCTGGACACACTCAAGAGGTGACTCGATCATATGCATCAATCAAGCGCTTGCCCAAAAGACTAACACTATCGCAGCTTACTTGAATCTGGCGATTACTCCGACTTTGTCATCACCTGTGGAACTGACACGTACAAAGTCCACAAGAATGTGGTTTGCACTCGATCGGGGTTCCTCAAGGGCGCGGAGAGGTTCGCTGTTAGCCAAGTACGTCATACATAGCCCATAAAGGTGCCTGTCTTCTCTAAAACTGTAACCTCGTATTAGAAGGATACCTGCTATACGCTTTTCTACGATAGTCACAGAACATAGCAAGTGTCTACCTTCAGGGTACCTTCTCGACATGAGGCAACAGGCTAGAGAAACAGATAGCCCCTTCACGCGCGCAATGGGTTGAGACAAGCTAACGCGCCTAGCAGGAAGCCGCAACTGCCAAAGCCGATCTCTCAGAGGACGACCCCGTGATCGTAAAGCTACTTGTGCAATACCTGTACGAAGGCGAATACGATATCAAGCTAGCTGACATGACGCTTGATTGTGGTTCAGCTCCACCAGAGGTAGAGTGTCAGAAGAGAGAAGATTTTTCATACGCCTTTCCACACACATGCGTCACAGGCTGCCCGAATGACTATAAGATCTGCCATCATCACGAGTGTCGCAAGGAAACATGCGGCGAAGCTTGTGTCAACTTTATATGCCAGGAGTGCTGCCCTAGCTGGGTACTTCGCACGGAATCACTGTCAACGTCCAACCCGTTACAACTCCTGCTCAGCGCTAAAATGTACGAAATTGGCGACAAGTACGACGTGCCCGGACTGAAGCAACTCGCCCGGAGCAAATTCTCTTTTGTATGCGCCGAGCACTGGGACAGTGTGCAGTTTGCCCCAGCTGCTCACTACGCCTTCTCTACCACACCCGAGAACGATAAAGGACTCAGAGATATCGTCACCGAGACTATTGCAGCTCATATGGATATGCTCAACTCACCAGCAGTTGAGGCGCTGCTCCACGAGTTCAACGGCCTGGCAGTGAACTTACTCACCATACGCGCGAAAGATCTGGGTTGGATCAAGACTACTGGTTGATGCACATGCACTACGAAAGAGGCTTTGTTTTATATGGTGGAGTCACTGTTTTCTGAGCTGTACCAGTGTGCTAGGAAGGTGTCTTAGAGGTCCTCGTCATGCTTTATTTACGATACTGGCAGAATATGGCAAGTGTCTACCTTTACGGCACATTCCCGGCATGAGGATGCTGGGCGTTTGTTCAGGCTAGCATGCGCTGCAGAGACGAAATATAACGAGGGCGTCACTACGGGTCGCATACGGAAGTTAATCTAGTAACAAGAAGTTTGATGTGTCTATCAGGATGTCCTAGATAGGGTATACGTGTGAACAAAGCTTTGACTCTCACCTTCACCTTAGTTTCATAGAACGCTCACGTCCGTGCTTCGCTCTCGCCCATCTCGCTCTCCACGAACAGGCTTTTCGTCAACGCCACACTCAGTAAAATCAGAGGCCTATAAATTCTCGTTCAAAGAAAAGATGGCCAGGCGCCCTCGTGATGCGCACATGGCTCGATTGAAGGCGTAAGCTAACGAGAATTTGCAACTATTACTCTCCACTAATACAACTCGCTAGCTTGCTTTCAATAGTCGATTACTCCGATCTGATCATTACCTGCGGCCCGGATACTTACAACGTACACAAGGCAGTCGTCTGTCCTCAGTCTTTGTTCTTCAAGAAGGCTGAGAGATTTCCTGTGGGTAAGGTACGTCTGGTCAGTTTGCAAGCATATCAATGTGTAAGCCTGCTAATACTCTCTCTGCAGGAAGCGGAGGAGGGCACGATCGACTTACCCCGTGATAATCCACAGGCCGTGAGGCTCCTGGTGCAGTTCTTCTACGAGTGCGAATACGACCCCGAGTTGCCTAAGCTAAGTAGATTCGACAAGGCCGGCAGACCGATCATTACGGGGATCAAAGACGACCAATACCACTACAGCTTCCCTCACTCATGTGAGTCTGACTGCCCAGATGGATACTTATGCCAGCATCATACCTGTATGGAGGGGGGGGGGATATGTGGAGAAAGTTGTTTCAACTTTGTCTGCAAGGAGTGCACGAGAATAGCAGGCGATGGCACCCAACTCCTCATCCATGCGATGATGTACGAGGTTGCAGACAAGTACGACATCACAGAATTGCGACAACTAGCCCAAGAGAAGTTTTCTCTCTCATGTGATGCCTTCTGGGAGACTGAGCCGTTCGCTAAGGCAGTCGAACATGCCCTCACTACAACACCTGAGAGTGATACTGGCTTGCGAAAGGTGCTCGCAGAAACGATCGTCTCCCATATCAGTTTACTCGACAAACCAGCCGTTGCGACTTTACTTGACACCTATCCCGGCTTTGCACATAGTGTGCTCAGAAGGCTGGCTGAGGAGGCTGGATGGCTGAAGCCAATCGTCAAAGCTGCTTCCTGAACTGATTTGCAAATTGTCACATCAAAGTTATGGATAGTCACTGTAGATGCATTCAAAGCGATGTATACAGTCGAGATTACAAAAGTGTTTCGTAGTTCAGTGATGACGTTTCTGAAGTGCCGTTTTCTCACTTTCACTTCCGCATAAATTCCCGAACTTTCTGTCCGACAGGAACTTTCTTGGACCCTTCCTCACCCACCAACTTCGTTTCAGGAACACCTACCACAATGGGCACACCAGCGCCGAACGCGCATGTGGTAATGATGAGGGAGTAAGTAGAGGTCTATTGCTGACATGTGCCCCAAAAGAATACACAGCTATCTGCGCTGTAAAGTCTAGCGGGGAAAGAGCTGTGTATACCTTTATGGTAGTCTTTACTGATGAGCAGTACAACTCAGCCAAATCAAGCACCGTACTAACCAGCACCAAGATTGTTAGCGTCAGGAGACTACTCTGACTTGACAATCACATGCGGAAGCGATACGTACCGTGTCCACAAGGCTATTGTCTGCAAACGCTCTGGCTTCTTCGAGCGTGCTGAGAGGTTTCCGCGCCCCGCTGGCCAGGTAAGACCACTGTGGACTCTGCGGACACGTTTGAGATGAATGCTTATCTATCTACCAACAGGAAGCAGGTGAAAGCAAAGTCGATTTACCTCACGACGAACCGGAAATTATACGATTGGTCGTACAGTACCTCTACGAAAACGAATACGAAGCCGAGTCCGATGAGAGATGCAAGCAGAAACAGGCTGCCGAAGACCTGCTGTCGCAACGCCATCCCAATAGTTGCAAGTACAACTTCGATTTTCCCCATAAATGTCACTATTACGATCATAGGTCTGCAACCTCGAGGTATGTTTGCCCGCATCACGTCTGCGCCAGCAACGGCTTTCAAGAGCTCAACTTCATTTGCACTGTCTGCGCCCCAATCCTCGAAGCAGGCAAGGCCGACCCAAACATGTTACTCCTTCACTCACAGATGTACGAGATTGGCGAAAAATACAATGTGGCAGGTCTCAAGGTGCTAGCATGCGAAAAGTTCTCTCCGATTTGCGAGGCATTGTGGGACAAGGAAGTATTCGCGGAAGTAGCAGAACACGTTCTCAGCACTACGCCCGACAGCGACAATGGTCTGCGAGACGTCTTTTGCAAGACCATTGTATCGCACGTCGAGTTGCTCAATAAACCCGCTGTCGCAGAGCTGTTGAACAGGCACACCAGCTTCATGTTCAAAGTTCTCAGACATGTAGCAGAAGCAAAGGCAGGCTTAAAGCCATCGACTTGAGTTAATGCGGATAACCTCGTTTTCGTAAGCTCTGCCTCACGCCAGAAAAAGGACCCTAAAGGCATTCGCTGTTGGTTTTGTTAACGTTTTTAGGGAACAAGGACAGTTGTATGCCTCCGCAGTATACGTTGCGTCTTGGAAGTTCCTTCGCACCCATCTACTTGACGAAAAAGCCTGCGAGAGCTTATTTCCGACATGAACACAGGAAGAGGAATAGACTTGGTTGCGTTCATCCAGGCTGTGGGGTCGATGCGATCAGGCAGTACGCTCGAGGTGGCAACGAACAGCGTCACCCAGTCCATACTAGTCTTTTATCATGCGGCATTAGGGAGAAATTGCGGGAAAATATTGGTGGAGGAAAGCTAGATCCATTCCAGACATCTAATCTACCTCACATTGCGTTCCCTATCAAGAGTGATTCCATAACGTACAGTCCAGCAACTTGAGCCCAATGAGATAGGAGAAATATGCTCCTTGTAAAGAACCCAACGCCAGTACCGTACCCATCCCATAGCATATATCTGTAGACCCTCTTGGGTCATATTAACGATCATTACATGTCACATTTACTGGCTAGCGACGCGCTCCTTGACCTTCTCGAACATGGTCTCCATCTCCTCAGCGATGAAGTCCTCGATCTCGGCCTCAAGGTGCTGGAGCTTGCCGCCGACGCGGTGGGCGCTGCGGCCGGCAGACTCCTTGGCCTTCTCAAAGTCATCCTCAATCTCGGAGAGAGAGGGGATGGTGATGCGGAACTCGGACTCCTCCTCGTTCTTCTCGGCAGACTTGGTGACAGTGTAGCCACCCTTCTCAACAATCTCAGAGTAGTTGGAAGAGCCACCACCGTTCCAGGCGAGGATGTTCTTGGTGTTGCTTGGGACGTCAGAGAGAGCACCAACGGTAGCGACGGAGATGAGGTTGGCCTTGAGCTTCTTGGGGGTGATGTCGGCGACAGCGTAGGCAGAGTCCTTGGCAGGCTGGAGAGACAGCATGTAGGCAAGGAGACCAGCAATATGGGGAGAGGCCATGGAGGTACCAGAGATGGTGTTGGTGGCGTGCTCAGAGCCGATCCAGGTGGAAAGGATGTTGAGGCCAGGGGCGAAGATGTCGTTGCACTTTCCGTAGTTGGAGAAGTACGCACGCTCGTCAAGGAGGGTGGAGGCACCGACGGTGACGGCGTTCTCAGCAGCAGCTGGAGAGTAGTTGCACGAGTCGGCGTTGTCGTTACCGGCAGCAACGGCGAAGTGGATACCAGCGTCAACAGCAGCGTTGACAGCCAGGTCGAGGGTGGTGGACTTGCCACCTCCCAAGCTCATGTTGGCAGCGCTGCCCTTGAAGCCCTTCTTCTTGCCGTCCTTGGCGGCCTTGACAGTCTCAGTGTGCGCCTTAGCAGCGTACTCGACACCCTTGACGACGTCGGACATGGTGCCGGAGCCGTTGGAGCGGAGCACCTTGACGGCGTAGACGTGCGCCTTCTTGGCGACACCGTACTTCTTGCCGGCAACAGTGCCAGAGCAGTGAGTGCCGTGGCCGTTGCCATCCTCATCGTTGTCGCCGTTGGGGATGGTCTTTCCCCACTTGGCACGACCCTCAAAGTCGACGTGCTTGGTGTTTGTGCCAGTGTCGATGACGTAGACGTCAACACCCTCACCACCGTCGGCAGCGTAGAGGTACTTGTTCCAGGTGCCGAAGCTCAGGGAGTCGCGGTGCGAGATACGAGCAAGGCCCCAGGGGGAGTTCTTCTCGATCTCTGGCTCGTCGTGGCCGAGAGTGTGGACCTCTGAGTCGCGCTCGATGTAGTCGACCTATCAAGTTGTTAGCGCCAAGTCTTATGCAGGTACAAGTACCTAGATGGCGTCACGTGTGGTTGCTATGGCGTGCGGAGCCGGAGCTGCGTGCGGAGATAAGGCCGCCAGGGCCTACTCGAGGCCACGCAGCTCGCAGCAGCCTGAATCGCAGCACACGCGTTTTAGTGTAGATGGAGCTGGAGATGGAACTTACATCGGGGTGATTCCGGATGGCCTCGATGGTCTCGTCATCAAAGTGACCAGAGTAGCCCTTCATGCCGGCCATCTCGTAGACGTGCTTGAGGCCATCAAACACTTCGGTGGTAACAGGGAACTGCGATGAGCGCTTTCGCAGCTCCATGCGCTCCTCGTTGTTCTTGGAGTGGACGCTCTGGACCCAGTCGTGGTGCTTGGAGGCATCCTTGACGTGCTTCTTGAAGACGACCATGTAGCTGTTGGGCACCTCCTTGGCCGATGTCGATGACAGCACTGGGGCAGCGCCCTTGTGAATGGTCTCTGCCTGGAAGGTGGGCGACGCGGCGGCCAGGGCCGGTAGCGCGGCGATGAGGCTGTACTTCATGATTGCGGTAGCTCGCACAGCGAGGACTAGAAAGACAAGCGTAAAAGGGAGATGAAAGGGGCTTGATTGATGAAGGAAGGGGGGATGGGAGGGAGGCGTGTGATGTGGAGGAGAGATGGGGATGCAGCTGGGGTAGCTATGGCGATGGGAGCTTCTTATCAGGACCTCGGTGCATGGCCCGGGCGCGCTAGGTGGATGACGCATGACCTATATCCGCGCCCGCGCGAGTGAGGCTGGGGTGAGCTAGCGCACGCGCCATGAGTATCAGATGAATGATACATGGTTGGTATCAGGGCGGTGGTGGCAACGACAGTCGAGTGGTGGAGGCGGCCGTGGACATGTTGGTCCTGCGAGATGAGTTGGTATGGACGAGTATCCGTCTGGCGTTGGACGGGATGCAGCAGCCTACGACACGTCCAAACAGCCATCCCCCCCAGGGTCAGCCACAATGCGTCCTCACGTGAGGCGATAGTCAGAAGCTCACCAAGCGGCCCGCGTGAGACACGGAGCGCTGTCTATCATAACTGCATTGGCGGTCTAGGCAGGCTACGTGCACTGTTTTTGTAAATAGCGCATTCTTTATCAGTTGTCCCTTGCTTGGTTGCTTGCGACGGCGCGACGTTGCTGGGCGGCTGCCTGAGCTGTGGAGTGACAGGGATGAGCTTGGATGAGCGGGTTAGCAGCAACCACGACGACGAACGCGGCGCCCGCCCGCCGCAGTCAGCCCTCGCCATACGCCATCCCACGACGAAAAAGACCCCGCCATCCGTCTCCGCGCGCTCGAGCTTCAGGTGCGGGTTTGGCGCTCTGGAGACATGAAGGTGCCGTCCACGCAGCCATCGTCCCCGCCAAATTTCCGCCGCAGCGGCCTTGACTAAACATGGCCACGACGCGGCCTCACAGGTCCTCGACGGCCGCCTCCAGACTCCCGCCCATGAACAACCAGATAGCCGAACTCCGGAGCCTAGCGGACGAATTGATCAGAGCGTCCGAAACCACGCCCCCGACCGCCGACGTCCTCCACAGCCAGAGCAACGCGCTCCGCCGCATGCGCCAGCTGCTGATCGAGTCCAACGACCAGACACACACCAAAGATGCCTTCCGACATGTCCGCGGCTTCGAGACGCTCCTCGTTACCCTGCGCTCGCTCTCTGGCTTCTACAGGCCTGCCGAGCTGCCCGCCCCCGACCGCATCGACTTCTTCGAGGTCATCAAGGGAACACTCGATGTCCTGTCCGACGCGCTGAACGAGCATGCCGGTAACAGGCGCTTCTTTGCAAAGCGCGTCGAGCACGGCGGCTGGAGTGCTTTGGAACAAGCCCTGGGCAGCACCGGCATCTTCGGCGGGCAGTCACAGAGCAGGCGCGACGATGCTGGCCAGGAGCAGCTGTTCGGCACCCTGTTTGCTTTTGCATTGGGCGAAGAGGCCATGACACGCATATTCAGAGACATTGACAAAAAGGTCGAGAGCATACGTTCAAGGCAGGAGGAAGACGCCACCCCCGATGGCGAATCACAAGCTACCGAAATCGTAGTCTCCAGCCCGCGGTCCATGTATAGTGACACCGACATCGATCTCGACCCCCTGCGCAGCCAAGTTCGCGCTATATTCAGCGGCAATGAGATACTGCAGAACCCAGACATCATTCCAACCATATTCCACTTCTGGCGGGGTTTGTCTGGCGAAGACGTACCAGGCACACGGTCCAAGGCTCTCTCTGTCTCGGTGTTGCTTGCCATTCTCGAGATTGTTTCCATCTCTTCCTACAACAAAGCTGCTCTACATGTTACTGGCGTCCTGAGTACAATCTTGCCTCTTCTTTTTGAGAACAGGTGCGCTCCTGTAGAAGCTGGCCTACTGCTAGAGTTGGCCGATGGCCTAGTGCAGTACGGTATAAACAAGCTCGACGATGCATACTACCTCTTCCGCAAAGCAGCATCTTCCGAGTCGGCCGCCGAGTTTCTCTTACGCGGTATGCGCTCGTCTCGCGACCCGCCCTTTATACAGTTCGATCTCTCTCTGCATGGCTTCAGCGCGATTGAACTGCCAGACATTGGTCGTCCTTTTCCGCCCATGTCTACGGGAGGCGGATACACGTTCGCTGCCTGGATACGGGTCGATAGATTCGATACCAACTGCCACACTACACTCTTCGGCGCCTATGATGACACGCAAACGTGTTTCCTAATGGCATATCTGGAAAGAGATAGTCGTTGTTTCATCCTACAGACCTACATGGGTCATTCTCCTGGCGTTGTGCCTAGTGTCCGGTTTAAAAAAGCACCTCGTTTCGAAGCGGGCCGGTGGTATCACATCGCTGTTGTTCACAAAAGAACAAAGGCTATTGGTATGGGTGCTGCCAAAGCATCACTTTTTGTAGATGGTGAGTTCACCGAGACTATGAAGGCACACTATCCTTCACATCCTCCGGTTCTAGATAGCAGCCAGGAGAGCTTTGCCTCCATGTCTTCTAGCGTGTCGAAGCACCACATCCTCGCTTTCCTGGGGACACCACGGAACTTGGCGCCCCGACTGGGCAGAAACGTCATCGCTTCTAAGCTCTCAGTTGCTTCATTCCACCTCTTCTCTGAGCCCCTGTCAGATGAGCTGATCGCCGTATACCACAAGCTTGGTCCTCGTTACTGTGGAAATTTCCAAGATAGACTTGGGTCGTTCCAGACCTACCGCACGTCCGCTGAGCTTCATGTTCACAACGAGATACTGCATCCTGGAAGGGAGGAACGGTCCGACATCGTAGCAGCTATTCGGGCGAATGCAAGTCATCTCATGCCAGAATCCAAGATTCTGCTGAGCTTTTCCCCTAGTTCCGTCATGGATGACGATGACAGAAATGCCATCGATGAATCTCAGCTGATCCGATCCCTCTCACGAGAGTCGGCTAAAACACTTCACAAGTATACCAGACTGCATAGTACTCCAATCATCATCAACGCTGCCGTGCCTTCAGTCAACGATGCACTGTCTCAGCCAAGAGGATTTGGACGACTATCGGGTGACCCTGTCGTTGTCGTTCCCCAGTCGCTCGATGACGCGATCTGGCGAATCGGCGGATGCGTGGCCGTCGGTCTGAAGTTGGTACAGTCAGCCCAGACTCTGGACAGTATGCTTCGTTCTGTCAACATCTTACTCGAAGCTGTTGGAGGCAATTGGCGAAATTGTGAGGCCATGGAGCAACGCAACGGATTTGCTGTTCTGGCCGAGGTTATCCGCCAAAAGATCGGGTGTGCCATGGGGGGATTGGTTGGGCGCAACCCGTCTTCGTTAGATGTGACACCAGAAGACTGCGAAAGTTTTGTTATGCGGTTACTGCGAATCGTCCTTCGGTTCGTTGGCTATGATGAAAATGAGCCGACCGAGTCACTCATCATCAATCCTCTCGCATATAGGGTACTTCTGGTTGATCTAGAGATCTGGCGCAGAGCTACTTCAGTGGAAACCCAGAAGTTATATTACCTGCAATTCGCGCACTTTGCCAAGGGCAGTAAGCATCATCATTACAACGCTAAGCGATTTCACAGGATACGTACGTATAGCTGCATGACGCGCCGACCCTAGCTAACATACCAAAGGAGTCGTCAAGCGTCTTACAGATGCTCTCAAAGGAGAGAATTTCACACCACAAACATTCAAACTATTCCTTGATGCGTTCAAAGCCTTGCTCGTCATCAATTTCAACGGAGAAAACGCGAGATCGCTCTCTCTATTCGTTACGTATGCGCTGCATGACAGCCGCGCATCATATGCCAAACGGGGGTTGCGGCCAAAAGCGAGTGTCGCCCGCCTTCGTAAAACTACACCAACATTGACGCCCGAATCAACTCCACGGTCGAACAGTCCAGCGTCAATTAGCACCAGCTCACCACCATTATCTCTGCCAGAATTAGGCATTGCCATCCTCAATCTTCTGGCAGAACTTCTTTGCGATCCCCAGAACCCGCAAGAAATTGTTCGTTTCGCAAAGAACGTCACCGGAAAGTGGCTGCTGTACCTCCTCGCTGAGCCGGAGCAACGAGTCGTTGTTCTTGGCGCAAAGATCTTAGCCCGATTGCTTGTCGTAAATGGCTCGCACTACGTCAAGAAGTTTGCGGACAAGACTGGAGGCTTCATTCTGATGAAGAACAGACTGCGCCATTGGTGGAATACCCCAGGCATCTGGACAATCTGTTTTGCGATACTCTTCGGCCGGGATGTTGCGACCATTGATTTTGAGCGCGATTTCGACGTCTTCAATCTAGTTGACATCTTCATTGCGCACTCACCGCAATCTCAACTTAGGATCTGCTACCCTGAGGTGTTTCCGGTAATCACTGCAATGCTGGAAACAGGCCTGAGAGCAATTGTCCGGGACCGAGACCTCACTCGAGCGGATGATGGTCCGCCCAAGCAAGAGAATGGTGAAGGTACAGTCACACGGGGCCGTCGCAGAACAATGTCGCTGAATGCTAAACAACCAAAAGTTGGTAGGTATGGCTCGTATCGTTGACTGCATCAATACTGACCGTTCTAGATACCCGAGCTCCCCAGACAGATCGCCTAAACGATTTTGCTGTTGTTCTAAACTCCGCCATCCAATTCTTGTCTGAGCTACATTCACGATCGGAAGGTTTCCGCGACTACACCAACTCGTCCAACTACGTCCAGGAGTTACTCTTTGTCCTCTATCCTGTAATCGTCACATCTGATAGCGTTAGTGCAGAGACTGAATTACTCTCGAGAGGGTCGGCATTGACGTTCGAGGGCCAAGACGTGGTAATACGCCCGCTTTCCCGAGCCAATGGGCATGAGACACCGGTAGTCCGTACAACTAATGTCGACGTATCGCCTTCGCCTTCGTCCCGCCGTGTGTTGCCTTTCCGCAGAGCCTCGTCCTTTGTATTAGTCTCCGCGGATAAGAAGAGAGTCGCGCAGCAGCCTTCGCTCAACCCGATACTGTCTCCCAGATCCACCGCTCCCTTGGCACTTAAAGTTGGTAGTTCAGTGGTAGAGGCTACGTTGGAGGTCGTTCTCGATGTGTTCAAGGACCAGATCTTTACGAGGAAAGAATTTCCTGGACTTGGGTTGTTCTTGAAAACACCACCCGGCTTCCAGGAACATCAAGCGTATTTTGAGTCGTATATCCTTCGACAGACGCTCTCGTCAGTGAAAAATGCGCTTCAGTTTGACCAGGAGCTACTGCACGAACCGCGTGTGCTCACGAATCTAGCGCGCTTTGTGACCCACGTGTCCGAAGCTGTCTTTGAGGGGTGGTTTCTCGATGGCGCGGAGCCCTTGCTCGACTTCTCTGGGTTCCTCCTGGAATACTTGGAACGTCCAGATATTGCGAGAATCAAATCCGTCAGACTCTGCACCCAGGCCATCCAATCAATTCGCAACACCTTCCTGAGAGTCGCCCTACTCCGTTTGGCGGAATCAGATGACAGCGAAGGGGGAGAGACTACAACAGCAGTGATCGAAAAAATGATGTATTGGCAACCCATCATTCTCTCTTCCGTGAACAATGAAACATTCTCGCTGAAGATGATCTGCTACCTTCTTTACACGGAGTTGTCATCTGAACACACGGCCGTGCGTCTTGCGGCTGCGAACTTCTGGCGATCCCTCATGGTGCAAAAACCCCACGAGACGTCCATGATCTTGGCTGATGCCATTCATGGAGACACGAAGGACCTCTATGATGGCTTCCAGAAGCTAGTCGAGCTAGACAACGAAACGTTCCTGGAGTGGCTCGACAAGAACAAGACAGAGATGGACAAGTTCTTCTATGGCTCCATGACCAAATCATGGGAAGACTTTGCCCATAGTCAGAATAAGAAGACCGAGGAGACATCTCAGAGGCGCGTCGCGAAGCGCAAGGAAAAGTTGAAGCAGTGGCAATCTGATGAACTTGCTGCTGATAATGTTTGGAATCACCACGAGAACTCAACGAACCACTGGAGATCCAATATACATGCATCCGAACGTATCAAGCATCAGCGCGTTCTCCAAGACCAGCAGGATAACGCTACTTACATGGCGACCGTGCTCGCGAAGCTCGACCACCAACTCAAAGGCCCATGCAGCTTGTTTGAAGAGAGTCCACCTGCCAGATGGCGACTTGACGAAACTGAAGGTCGCGATCGAAAGCGTCTGCGCATCATCATTGACAACACTACTAGAGAGCAATCCTACCAACCCAAACGCAAAGACACAGACCCAAGAGAGAGGCCAAGACTAGACACTACTATACCAGCGATTTCTACGAAGGAGGCCGTTGGCGCTACACCTGTCAAAGGACGGTCAGCCAGGTCTTCTTCTGCTGTAAGCGGTGCATCGGGTGATCCCACAGAGGAACATGGGTCTGCTAGCGACGACGATTTTGAGATGGTCGAAGCCATGTACGAAGATGAGGATGGCTTCGAAGACAAGAACCGTAAGGTTATGCGCAGTCTCAATCGCGGCGACCAGGTGCAGTACGTCTGCAACATTTCACGGGTAGTCGGACTGGAGGCGATAGAAGGCCTTCTCATTGTAGGAAAAGACTGTCTCTACTTGCTAGACGACTTCTTTCAGAGATCTGATGGCGAAATCGTGCGCGTATGGCAAGCACCACCGGACGAGCGCGACCCTTACGTGCAAGTCATTGCTGGAAAGGAGGCGGTTACCACTCGCAGACCACCACCAAGGAGCCAGGAAGATGCAGTGAGAAACTGGAAGTGGACTGAGGTCATCAGCATTTCGAAGCGACGCTTCCTCCACCGTGACGTCGGCATTGAAATCTTCTTCGATGATGGCCGCAGCTATCTCCTGACAGCTGTATCTGCCCAGGCACGAAACGACATACATTCCAGAGTTCTACAACGAGCTTCTCATGTTGCGAACCCAGAGAAGTTCGCCAACTCCGAAATCTCTTGGCGCCTTGACTCCCTGCGCAACCCGGAAGAAGCACCGCAGACTTTTGGATCGCGTTTCGCATCAGCTTTTGGCTCTGCTTCGGCTCATCCGGCGACGAAGAAGTGGCTGAAAGGGGAGATGTCAAATTTCCATTATCTCATGTTTGTCAACACGCTTGCCGGTAGGACGTTCAACGACCTCACACAGTACCCAGTCTTCCCCTGGGTGCTATCAAATTACCATAGTGAAGAGCTGGACCTTAGCGATCCAAGCAACTTCCGAGATCTCAGGAAACCTATCGGTATCCAAGACCCGAAGCAAGAGCACCTCATCAGAGAGAGATTCAGTTCCTTCGCCGAGATGGGGGATGCTAGTCATGCCTTCCACTATGGTACTCATTACTCGTCCGCCATGACTGTGGCATCATATCTCATGCGCCTTCAACCGTTCAGTGCTGCTTTCTTTCTCATTCAGGGTGGTACGTGGGATCATGCTGACCGTATGTTCTACTCGATCCAGAATGTTTGGGAGTCAGTATCAGCAAAGAACATGGCCGATGTACGCGAGCTTACGCCAGAGTTTTACTTCCTCCCCGATTTCCTGACCAATGTTAATGGGTACAATTTCGGTCTGCGATCCGACGGATCGACCATCGATAACGTCCAGTTACCTCCTTGGGCCAAAGGCGACCCGGCCATTTTCATCGCCAAACAACGCGAGGCATTGGAGAGCCCTTACGTTAGCCAGAACCTGCACCACTGGATTGATCTGATCTTTGGTTACAAGCAGCGAGGCGAAGCAGCAATTGAGGCCGCCAACGTCTTCCACTACATGACATACCAAGGTGCGATTGATCTTGATACTATCGTGGATGAAAAGGAGCGCGCGCAGAAGATTAGTGTTATCAACAATTTCGGACAGACGCCTCCACAGGTCTTCCAACGACCACATCCGCAGAGGGAGAACATCACAAAACCTACTAAGCTCGATACATCTGCCGAGAGCCTGCATCGCGTACCTGGCACGTTACTTGAGTCGAATGATCGCATCTCATCCCTTAACTACATCAGCAAGAGCGACAAACTTCTATGCTCTGCACCATTCCGGCACAACATCCCTCCACACCATGATCGTTACATGGAGTGGGGTTTTACAGACGGCAGCGTTCGCTTCTATGATTCACACTCCAAAAAGCTCATTGGACTGTTCGAGCATCTGCATTCTGGCCAGCTAACGACATCCCTATTCGTCGATGGTAGCACGCTTATTACAGCCGGAACCGATTGCACGCTGTCGATCTGGAATATGAACAAAGGCGAGCGAGGCCACATCGACCTTCAAAACGCAACCACATTGTTCGGCCACAAATCCTCCGTCGTCACACTGGCCGCGAGCCGCGCCTTTTCCGCTTTCCTATCTGCGTCGCTTGACGGGCGGGTCTTCCTCTGGGATCTCAATCGCAATGAATTCGTCCGGGAACTGGATCTTGGTCCACGACAGAAACGTAACCCAGTCCCGATCCAAGCAGCTAAAATAAACAGCGTCACAGGCCACATTGTGCTCGCATGCGGCAGCCGACTTATCATCACCACTCTCAACGGCGCAGTGCTGTTAGACGAGGACATCTGTGACAGTGAAGACGACGCAGATGGCATCACCGCCGTTGCCGTCTACGAAGGCACGGGCAACGAGTGGTGTGAACGCGAGCTCATTTTCACCGGCCACCGGAGAGGCGTCGTCAAAATCTTCCACCTCACGCCCACACCACCGACTATCTACACGCCATCAATGACGCCTAGCAAATGGTCTTTGGGCCTTGTCAATGTGCTCAATCATGGTGATCCGACGGTGCCGACGGCTGCGGCGCCGATTACGTGTATATTGCCGATGGCGAATCATGTCTATACTGGGGATGAGGAGGGCAGAGTTGTAAGTGGATAAACATTCTTTCGTGTTCTTTGTACATGTGCTAACGCGGGATTCCTAGTATGAATGGGACTGCGTACATCGGCACCATTGATAACAAGGAACACGCAAGGGTTAGATTGGTGTTGTGGGTGCGGCTTTCTTCTCACAGTGGGGCAGATAGCTAGATGTGTAGAATTGGGGGGTGTTTTGTGAGGAGGGAATAGATATGGTTCTGGGGATTCAATTCTGACCGTTCAAAGGTAGATACGGTCGTGTGCCACTTTCCACTTGGTTGTTCTGCTTGAAAAACAACACAAAGAGCGAGCCATGAACGGCTTCAGTTCGCGAAAGAGTTGACTACACGTGGCGCAAAAAGAAATCAAAGGCACAAAACATACAACAGCGGGGATTCGCTAGTGGTCACCCACCTAACTACTAATCCGCCGGTACACTGCTTGTATATGGCTGAGCGGACGGGAAGCCTAATTTTCAGTGTCCTATGGTCGTATGTGAAAGAATGGAAAGAACTTGGAGTTGTATACTGCGCAGCACGTATCATGGTGACAAACAGGCACGCATTGCAGGGCGCATGGCCCGGTACGGCTATGTTAGTAGGCTCACGCAGATAACTTGTATGTAATTCCTCTCCGTGAACCTTGTTTAATAGATAAGTACAGTGGATTAGTGTTGGTGACGGTTGACGTTGTGAGCCATGGATCAAATACCAAGCAAGGGTTCCAATACAAGAGCTAAGAGAGCTGGACGAGTAGATGGGAATGTTTGCAGTTTTGAGATTAGCCTGACCATCAAGTAGGGGCATATTAAATGGTAGTACCACGTCATACAAGGGATACCGAATGCCCTCTTCAGTTGCCTCAATAAAACATCACCATATAATGGGAAATTCAAAAGCCCCATACAGTTGCCTTAGTAGAGTATCGCTATATAAGAGGAAATTTCAACGCCCTCTGTAGTTGTCTAGGCAGGGTGTTCGATTCTTCCCGTGTATGGCGTAGTGCTTCTTACTGAGCATGATCTGAGCGCTGGTGTATACCAGGTGGCCTTGTGACAATGCTTATCTGGCGTATGCTTGGCGTTGCTTGTTCGCCTTGGGTGATGCGTGTATGTGCGGTGGAGGGTCCTGATCACGCGCTTCCCTTGCATTACTGGGCCAGCTTTTTGCAGAATGCGTATACGTGGCAATTGATCCTTCTCGCTAAGGAATGTTGCTGGCCAACTGTTTGATCAGGTGTGTTACGCTTTACCTAACAATCGACGAAGATTGTTCGCGCCGAAGCTGCCTAATGAAACATCATGGCAGTGATTTGTGGGTTCCTCAAAACTGGTCTTGCCTACTCTTCGATATGGTGAATTTTCTGAGGGTGCCCAGGTGAGGTGTAAAGATCTGATGAAGGGCTTCCTTTCCGCTATTTCAAGGTCCGTTGGTTTTCGATGGATGTTGTGCTGGATCAGCGACAGTGCCCAAGTCTTGCTATCGTGCGAATGCTATACTCTAAGTGAGGCGCGGCCTGCAAATGGTCGCGTGCAACTATTTGGGCTGATAGAGACAAACACCAGACATCTTCTCCTTTATGAATTGGCGTTGGTCAATTGCGGGGTTCAGGGAAAGGGTACACGCGGGCTAACCACAAAATCAGCTAGCTTATGGGGAAGGAGATCCGCGCCTTCCCGGACGCAGCATAATCTCACTTTCGGGCGCGTGCGTTGTGCCAATACTGACGGATTCGCACGTCATTTTTCGCTTTAAGTCTGGCCCGTCGTCGCGCCGCGCTCGCTCTTTCGCAACCCAAAGACAACGCGACATCCCGAGCGACAACCCGAACGAGACATGGAGTCGCCGGAAACGCCCGCTGTGCCTGAGACTGCTGCTAAGAAGCGCAGAAGACCAGTCAATGGTATGCGATATGGCCTCACGAAATGACGACAGGTGTGCTAACAGTTCCCGTACAGCCTGCGCTACTTGCCGTGCGAGAAAGGTAACGTTTGGTTGTTTCTGTTACGAAATTCCGTTGTAGTTTTGTTTTCCAAGATACGACAGGGAAAGCTCTACGAAACACCAATGCACTGTCACGGTGGCCGAATTCCCGGCGTTGTGGTCTTCGGGTACTCGGGAAAGCAAGGAAGCAGGGTTCACAGAGCTGACAGTCTCCAGGTCAAGTGCGATGAGCGACCGAATGGTTGTCTGAATTGCGAGAGACTCCAGCTAGACTGCGTGCAGAATGGCGGAGTTTCAGCTGCTGCGAAGAGACCGAGCTCATCGTACGAACCAGTCGTAGGAATCAAGCGGAAACGGACATTTCGGTCTTGTATCCCTTGTCGAGACTCCAAAGTCAAATGCTCTGGCGAACGACCAAATTGCACGAGATGTCAACAGCGCAGGACTACATGTATCTACGATGCTGAGCAAGTCGAGCCAGCTTGGGTGCAGAGCATCGCGACTCCGACTTCGGAAACGCGTGCTGATTCGATGATAATACCTCCCCATACTCCCCAAGATTCTCGAGCACCTTCGAGGGGATACGGTCCGCTATATGGTAGCGAGCCCGATGTGCCAGGATGTCCGCCGGGCCTGTTATGGTATACTTGACAACTCCACCTCATTGTATTGCATTAACAAAGATTTGCAGGTTGTTTTCACCACAGCTGCCAGGAAGAATCAAGCTTCATGCATTGTTGGATGCGTATTTTAACAATGTTCACCCCATTCGCGTCTTCGCATTCGAGCACAAACCCTCATTTATTCGGATGCTAGACGAGGGTCAGCTCGTGGATGCCTCTGATCAAGCCCTCCTACACATTATGTGTGCATTGGGTGCTCGGTTCTATGCGCTGGACTATAGTGAGTCGTTCTCACCCCTGACCAAAGATCTGATTCAATCAGCGGGAAGCCAGTGGGCGAAGGCTGCAGAGGAGATGTTCTTCGCTGACTACAGCACCATCTCCATCACAAAGCTCAAAGTTCTGGTCTTGCTTCATGATCAAGAAGCCCGTAATGGAAACTATGCGGGTTCTTTCCTTCTTACCGGCCTTGTCATACGCATGGCGCACGCTCTACAACTCAACAATGAGGTATCACCAGACATCCTTTGTAAAGAGTTAGGAGGAAGTCCGAACGAGGTATCTGTAAGGGAGTCTCGGAGAAGGCTCATGTGGGCGTGTTATATGATCGATGTCTGGGCTGGTAGTGGCGTGGACCACCTCACTATACTCAATGAAAGAGACCTCAAGATCCAGCTTCCTTGCAACGAGCGTCAATTCTCACTACAGATACCGTGTGTTACGGAGCGGCTTGAGAGAGACACAGTACTGGAGCTTATCCCTCCAGAGGATATACCTGCGAAAGCGGCAGATAATTTGGGTATGGCTGCGTACTATGTGCGCATCGTTAGCATTTGGCGGCGGGTCTTACGGTAAGTGCGGGATCCGCTCTTACCAGCGTTTCATACTAACATGTGATAGATTTGTAAAGCATCTGGACGAAGAGCAGCCGCCTTGGCTTCCAGGGTCTGGATTTGCCATTCTCATTGAGGACATACAATCGTGGAAGCAAAGTCTGCCGTCCTGGCTAGACTTTTCCGCGGATAATATCTACATCAGACGCGAGACTCACCAGCTAGGTGCACTCCTCCTCATCCACTGCATGTACCATCACGTTATGTGCGACGTACATCGGATCGCTCTCCCCGATCTGTTCAAGAACCAAGAGCCATTCGTTTTCCCGACTGATCGGCAGGCATTTGTTAGTCATCTGCAAGATGTCTGCTTTGAGCATGCGCAGCGTATGTCGGTGTTGGTCTCACATATACTGCAGCACGGCGTCAAGCATTTCGCGGATTCTATTCTACCATCATTCGTCTACAACAGTAACCGCATCATGCTCTACTATATCGCACGGATCTTGGATGTATCGAAGCCTGATGCAGGTACTGTCATCGGTCGTACAGTCGAGCTAGTGCAGTACAACAACCAAGCGCTGCGGGAAATGGTGTTTATGTACCCGCTTGCTGAGTCGTTATGTATCACGTCCGAGCGCTGGTTAGGGACTGTACGCGATAGTCTGGCTCGTGGCCACTCTGCTGACTACATTGCGCCTCAGGATCCATCCGAGAACGAAGCGCGACGCATTGTCGGCGCTCCCGCACCGACGACAGGTACCCCTAGGCAACGAAACGCGGCCGTCTCGGTCATTCCTCCAGTCGAAGAGATACTCTCGGCAACCTCACCCTCAACTCTCCGGACAGCTACTACCCGCTATCCCTTCTCGGCGCCGGCTACTGATCAGGGTTCGTCTACAGTCACTTCAGGCCAGGTTATGCCTTCGTCGAATGAGAACGCGGTAGGGGCTGATTACTCTTCCCCTAACGCACCCACTGCTTTCGAGCAGCCCATGTTTAACCTCGACGACCTACAAAACTTCTTTGGGTGGGAAGGAAGTGAAGATGAAAATGTACAGTCGACTGGATTTGAGGGGTTTGGCCCTCTAGGTTGGGCAAACAATTTCTCTATCATGTGAATGCATGTCTTGGAAGCGAACTTGCTATGTGCTTGAATCCACATCTTGCTTGGTTTATCTGTTGCTGAGCTGGATAAGGCTTGCCTTAGACCTCAATCTATAATCAGTCTGCTTCCACGCCGAGATCAATACCAACTTCCTTGGCGTCTGTCCTTTCTTCGAATTTATCCACTTCGCTGCATATGACGTTGGCAACAAATAGAAAAATTGGCTAGTTCACGGGACTTCGGTTATGGTCAGCATGAGGCGCGCGGTCTATTGAACTGATGAGATTGAATAACAGTGTTCCTTAGAACTGGTATAGTGCGAGGCTCTACGTATTCATATCCCATTCTTCAACGAGTAGATCATCAGCCGTGGACCGATCCCGGTCGTAATCAAAGGTCTCCGCGCGTTTTTCCGAATCATCAACGTCTTCATGGTGCGCAATAGTTGCAACCATATCTGAGCTCGTCCAATACTTGAGCCTCTTCCCTCCATCCTCGGAAATTGCTTCGATCATGGTAACTTGCTTGAGCCGTTGTAGGGTTGGAAACTCGGCGTGGAACCATAGGCCGTGCTGATTAACGTCGTTTGCCGTCGCTGCGTCGAGCCCAATGCTTTTGTCCATGACGATTGCGAAGACATAGCACATTGAGGCGAAGGCTTTGGACATGGTAGAGTAGTATTGGACTTGCTTTTCTTTGTCCTGCATGATGCATCGCAAGGGATTGGTGGTGGTAATTCTTTTGCTATAGTACTGCTTAGGCCAGACATCCTGTTTTCAGTCAGAAACAACCCTACACACATAACAAGTGCACGAGTACCCATATTGTTGTAAGAGGAGGCCCCTCATCTTCAGGTCTCGACTTCGCGTAGCGGCGCGCTGCCCTGCTTAGGCCGCGCGTGTAAAAGAGACATGACATTGGCTCGGGCCGCTCTATCGCATTCTCGATGAACCACTCTACAGTGTATTTTGAAGGAAGGTCGCATTCAGTTCTGCCTCTAACCTCGAAATCCTTTGGGTGACATGATGGCGTGGCGCACCGCTCCCCTATTTCCACCGGGACGGCTTCAGTAACAAGGAGGAGATGGCAGAGCGTTACGAAGAGGTCGATGAACTTCATGGCGGGAGTGGCGTGCGTCGCAGCCGTTTCGATAGCAGATCCTCCATGCGATGAGGCAAGTGGGACTATCGAATCTTTATCTCCAGCATGTGTTTACGGCCCCCAAAATGGCTGTGACAGAGGCTGTGTATGAAACGGATAGTGGTCTAGAGATTTAATCCTGGCGTCAACGATCAGCGTTCGAACATCCCTGTACCATCATATGCAAGCATGGAGATGGGTCGCGGTTTCAGCATTCCAACGGCTGTTCCTCCTATCTTTGTTGCTTCGGCAGGCGCATTCATTACACGTATTCTGGTGGTGGTCGAAGCTCGCGCGCACATGTCTCAACCCAGGATCACATTGCTCCCGGGGATTGATTGAATGCGCCAAGAGCGGTATCTCACCGACGAACGGCTAACTCGGACACGACACCGCAAACTGGTCGCGAACCGGAAGATGGTTTTGGGAGCTGGGAGTGTTTTACACAGCCCTGCTCAGGACGCTGACCTCGGGAAACTCCAGCCCCACGGCCACACTAGTTCTAATCAGGCACTAGGCGCGCTGCGCCTTATCAGGCTACCAACCAACCCACCAGGCACTCTCTCCGCAATGCCTAAGATTAGCGCCAGGGTCGTGGTCTCATCTCAGTCCGACCAGTGCGACGAAGAAGAGAACGTCACTTTGTTGCATTCGTGCACACAAGCAGTGACCGTGTAGGTGAGCTCCACAAGCGCGACCGCGATTGCCAGGGGGAAAGGCGTCACTTTATCTAGTGGTCAGCTGCTGACTGACCCATAATATTCAGCCAATGTCCTTCAGGGGCACGCAATATTTGTTGTGGTCCGGTGAATCACTCTATGAGTATTGCAACAGACACACAATTATGCCATTATATTCAATCACTCTAGGTCTCGATACAATCTTCCTATCCGAAATACTCTAGAAGCCACCACGTTTCTTGAAATGCGCCTTTGCACTACCAACTGGGTGGACCTTTCCTTGCTTCTTCCCAACCCAGTATCCCGCCACCGGTCGATAATATCTATCACGTGACGGTAGTCTTGCCATATCGTCGAGCTCGTTCATACTCAGTTTCCATGGTTGGCCCGCCACGTCCTCAGCTGCCAACGAATGCTGCCGGATGTGTTGGGCAAGTTCAATCCCGAGTTCCTTCGCTCGCGCATAGTCTTGAGGCCCCAAGTGCATTGGACTATTGTCACGAGAATGATTGTAATAGACACTGATAGCGCGTAGCTTTGGAACATATGTGACAGGGTTGAGGACCATTTGATGCATCGTTCCCCTCGCAAAGCACGTCGCAACAAGGTCACAGTCGACGATTGTCAGGGATGTTAGCGATACGGGAAGACCTGAGTATACCATCCCGTTGGCATGTACGGAGCGCAATCTTGGGAGCGCTATCTCGGGGAGTGTCAATGTCTGCAGGCCGTGAAAATTGCTGTATGTTGGCTGCAGTAGATGTGACTGAATCCTTTCCAGAGAAATGTCGGTCCATGAGAATGGCATCTCCAGCTTCGTAAGCCTCGAGTAGCTCTTCTTGAACACCTGAGCGAGATACTTGTGTCTCCTCAATTGTTGCGTCGAAGTATCGCTACACCAATGTATTCTGCCATCAGCTTGCGGGCTCATTGGTCCTTCTCGTGGATCTGCGTCCTTCAACATCATCGGATAATGAAATGTGTGGCCACTACCGAGCAGTAGCGCTTGGAGATTCGGCAGTGATAGCAGGAGCAAGGCGAGAAACGCATGCGTATGACCTGCTCGTAGCGCGTCTTTCCAGACCCGTTTAATGTTACTAACATCATCGGCCTCTTGGATGGCGTTAAGACACTCCTTTCGAAAGGAGGTATCGGCCTCAATGTTGAATCGCCTCCATGACATCTTCGCTAGGAATTGTGCATCTTCGTGTGTAAGAAGTCCAGCGCGCAGCCTGTGGTGGATGCTGCGTTCACGGCCGCTGCTCCAACTCGTCCGTCTGTACCCATCATAGTCGCCACCATAGTTCTCCCAAGGAGCCTGATGAGACCAAAAGCTTGTGATCTCGAGAGACTCAATTTTATCGGCCCACTGGGCGGCGGGGAACTTTCGGAGCGTTCGAAATAAGGCCCATGCTGACGCAAGCGGAACGCAGATAGCCTTGCGCTCCTAGAAGATACTTCGCACAATCATGGAAAAGCGGGTATTTACTAGGGCGAGACACACCAGACCTTGGTAGGTTTCCAGGTCGAAGCGAGGTTCGACTAAGAGATACCTAGTGATCGGAAGGAGTATCTCATCGGGTAGACTTAAGATGGCGCTGTTCGGGGTGCTGTTGGTAAGAAGGAGGGACATGATTGGTGGTCGAACTATTCCCGTGTTCAAACACCGGTAATGAGTGGTAAGAAGGGTTGAGGGTAATGCTCGTAGTAAGTTATGTAGAGAAGGTAGTCGACAGTATGAAAGGTGTAGGGTCAAGTTCTCGGATCGTGCCTAAATACCTTTTAGTAAATAGGTCAAAAAAGTGAATCTTTTACACGCATTCCTCAGCAAACGTACGTTGTTTGCACTGTTATAGTTTGGGCGGCGGACAAATCAAGTAACCTAGATATCCGCAGCACGCCCTTCACAGAAGTCCATGGACATGAGGCCTTAGCCTTCTGCCTAGCTAACCCGTCTAGTGTTTTCTGTGAAGGGCGTAGCAGCGTCGTTTTCAAGAGTTGACTAAACTTGCCACGAGACAACCACAGGTACGACCTCGGGAGTGTTTGGACGTGGAGCCAAGAAAGGGAAGGCGAGCCTACACTCGAGCAGGGCTATCGAGGCACATGGTTGATGGATCGAAGAGAGTTACGGAATAATATTTGACGGCTTGAAACTCGCGGGTATCATCCAGTATGCCAGTTTCATTATTCGTGTTGCTATATCCCGCGCCGATTTGGTCACAGACGGTCTGATCGATGTCGTCGTTGGGTATACTGTAAGTATCGTAGGAGTGACAATGTCCGTGATTTGAACGAACCTACGCTTCAAGAGGTGATGAGAGAAACGAAAGGTCGAAAATCTGCAAATTAGGGATTATGAATAGAAGGGTCTCTCAGCAGAAACGAAGTGCGGTGGACACTGAACCTGCTCTTGTGGCATACCAGCAAACTAGGTGAGGTAATTAGACGAACCTACACTGTAGACTGTCGCCGACGAGTGCTTGGAGTATTTCAATAGTACTATTCATGATTGGTTTTCCTGGTAATGCAGTTTGGTTGTGACATCTCAGCAGGCTACCTTGGCATAGCTCGTGGCCCAAAATGCCATGTGACGGATGAGTTCTATGACTAGTCTCTACACATTCCAACTAGAAGGCCCTATGTGAAGCGCTTAATGCATGGTTTTGTTCTCAAAAGTCGGCATCGCTGCCACAAGGATGTTGTCACGCCACTCTTCAACCTAACACATCATACGGTATCGGACCGTGCGATGTTTTATTTGGTTCTACGTGCAGCCCTAAACCGAAAGCTGGTTGCAGAAAGGAGTTGCTGACTCGGGCCGATTCGAGTGTTGAGGTGATCGTTCACTAAACGGTTTCCTCCGCAGCTCAAGTACTTGTCAATGCATATGACGATGTGCAGGCACACAGATGTTAAATTCTGTTATCCTGGCTGATAGACGGACGATGAGGTTGGTGGACCTCCGCGTGTGATAGAAAGCGAAGTCGTGAATGCATGTTCCACAGTCGCTGCGAAGATATGCAGGTAGGCATCCAGGGACAAGATGCGTGTAGCTCGACACCGATGTACATAGTATCCTAGCTGTGGAGAAGGATGTGGAGAAGGCACGTGGTGTGCGGACGCGTCGGAAATTGACCAGCGGCTCGATTTGTTCCAACAGCGTAAATCCTCCACCAGTTCGGCAAAGATAGGATAGGTAACGGCCGACTTCAGGTTAGGGGATGAAATGCCAAGACGATGCGTCATCGTGGGACGTCTGGCGCGCGTCGTCATTCAGAGCAAGCGCGCTAAGCTTTATTAGCCAACGCTATGCTCTTTGCGACTTCCGGGAAGAGCCAGGGTCCATCGTTTGACTGCATGTATTCCAAGGTTGGCTTCTGACACTGACACTGACACTGATTATTACACCATCCAGCAATTCTCCACTCAGTGATACAGATTATGCGCTGGCAGCTGTTAAAGGTACCCGGGTCGTTAGAGCACCTATGTCGTAACTTACTCGTACAGGAACAGACACTCACGGCCCGATGAGCAACACGGAAAAGGAGTGCTGCTTACTATGCCCCACAAACAACTGACAAGAAACAAAGAACCGCGCAGGTGTCGGCCAATGAATCGGGGCTGTCTGCGCGATCATCGGCTGTACCTGGATTTCCTCGTGGCCAATGCAATTTAATCAGGTACTGTTTGGGTTATTCACGGCAATCCACTTGGAAGCCACGGGTCATGCGCTTAGGTATCGATGCCTCTGCCTCTGATGCAGATCCCAATCGTCAGTAACAGAATAGCCTGAACGATGAGGTCAAACGTGAAGGCTCTGGGTAGGCACAAGAATACATGAACATTGTCTTTTTGCCTCAAAGTTTCGTTCTGCGCGATGCGCCTGAGTGAAGTTTCCTCGATACTTGGCCTATCGCAAGAAAGAGTTGGATTTGTTCAAGGATACTGCTTGAGCATACAAGATAGTAACTGTCCCAGGCATCAAGAGACGGTGAGGTTATCCTCATAATCCCAGCTACATTCAGTCACACTCGGCACCGCGTCTGTGCTGGCAGATCCACCTTTAAGGGACTACGACCACCGATCTGCATCACAGATACTGTTTTCAATGGAAGAGCGCATGGGTCATACCGGTAGATCGACTAAGCAAGGACTGCAACTAGACTTCACGCTGTTGATCACTATCCTACTGCTCTCCCCAATGCAACCAACGGCCATTCACCGGACATTACTACACTGCCACAAGTGTACATGGAGTGGCGTCAGGAGAGAGGAAATGGAACGCTGAGTATATAAGAACTGTCGGTGTTACCATGGCAAAAGACATCCTTCATCCGGAGCCCCAGCCTCATCCAACTCTTACGACACTCGTTTTATATACCAACTAATATACACTCTTTTCGAGAAACTTAATTCTTCCAAAATGCGTTTCAACGTCTTCCTCGCAGCCGCCGCTGTTGCCAACGCTGCCGTCATTCCCCAGATCCCCAAGCCCAAGGATGTGGTCAACGATGTCACCTCTGGTGTCAAGCAGACTGTCGACGGCGTCAATCTCCCCAAGGTCCACGCCCACGTAGGCCGTCGTGCCCAAGCAAACGTCGACGCCAAGGTCGATGCACTTGGCCTCAAGGCTGAGCCCAAAGTCGGTGTCGTTCTTGGACGACAAGTCAAGTCCCAGGTTGAACTCGAGGGCGTCACATACAACAACGTGAAAGACACGGTGAACAAGGGCATCAGCCCCAAGGGCGCCATCAACGTGGGCCGCAGCATCGACGCCAACGTTGATGCTAAGGTCAACGCTCTAGGTCTGTCCGCCGACGCTGCTGTCGACGTGTCCCTCGGCAAGCGTCTCGACGCAACAGCCGAAGCAGCTATCGAGGCAGCAATCGATGCCAAGCTCAAGGCTCTTGGTATCTCTGTTGATGCTTCTGTTGATGTTAAGCTCGAGGCTCTCGGTCTGTCTGCCGATGTCTCCCTCGAGGCAGCAATCGACGCCAAGCTCAAGGCTCTTGGTATCTCTGTTGATGCCTCCGTTGATGTTAAGCTCGAGGCTCTCGGTCTGTCTGCCGATATCTCCCTCGAGGCAGCAATCGACGCCAAGCTCAAGGCTCTTGGTATCTCTGTTGATGCCTCCGTTGATGCTAAGCTCGAGGCTCTCGGTCTCTCTGCCGACGCCTCCCTTGACGCCACACTCAGCGCTCTCGGCCTCTCTGTCAATGCTTCCGTTGATGCCAACCTGAACACACGCCAAACCATCCCTGAAATCAAGCTCCCCAACGTCAACAGCCTTACCAACAGTGTCCAGGATGGTGTCAACGGCATCAAGGACGATGTTACTTCGACCGTCAACCAAGTCAAGAACGTCGATTCTCACGTCGACGCTCTAGACAAGTCCATCAACGATGCCCTGCCCAAGCGCCAGCTCCCCGACGTTAGCGGTCTCGTTAGTGGTGTCGAGGGTGCTGTTCCTGGCGTCAAGCCTGTCGAGGATGCCGTCACCCCTGTTGTCAACAATGTCAAGGACAACGTCGTTGGTGGTGTTACATCTGTTGTCTCTCCCGTCGTCAACGATGTCCAGAAGGGTGTCACCGATGCTGCCACTCCCGTTCTCAACAGCGTTGGCAGTGTTGTTAACCCTGTTCTCAACTCCGTCAGTGAAGCTGTTACTCCTGGCCTCAACGGTGTTCAGAGCACCGTTGACCCTCTCGTCAAGAACGTTAAGGGTGCCGCTGACCCTGCGGTCAAGAACGTCACCGACGATGCTCTCCCTGTTATCAACCCTGTCAAGGATGGCCTCGGCTCTACCGGCCTCTAAGCAACAACGACGACCATGCCACGCGATCTTGCCAGCGTCCATAGCTAGACTGTTTACATGTATACCTTAATCTATATTATACCCTCGTCGAAATACCATTTTACATATTGCTACTACACAACTGCCTCACATGCTTCTCTGATGATGGGTTGATTTCTGCCACGAGTTCTTCATCTTTGAGATGTGTGCTTGAGGAACTCTGAGCGGCAAAAGTCCTTGTTGGCGTACATGCAGTGATGGGTTGGAGCGAGAGCTCTTTCTTGGTTGCCATTGTAACCAAACCCATTTGAGCAAGCCTCGGCAGTGGAGTCTCCGACGCTAGGTCAACCCTGAGATTTGGCTGCCCGTTTCAACATTTCCCCTTCGACTCGCGCTCAATGAACTTGCGATTCCACGAGCACACCACTTTTACGACGTTACGACCCCTTGACGACCATTTCGTACCCTCCGCTCTCTTTTCTGTATTGTTGACCTGCTAGAGCTGCTCCTGCTGGTTCCGACATAGCTCGGAACTGCCTGCGACTTCCCCATACCGACCTAGCACACGCTCCCTCGCACTGTCAAACCTCACCGCCCCTGGACTTGAGCTACGAGACTCACTCGGCTCACACGACACATCCTCGCACTCGCACCTGCACTCGCTCCTTGCATCGAAGCCTCCCCACCTTCATTACCCACCTACAATGCCCGAGACAACCAAGGTCGTGCCCCTCACCTGCCACGGCCACTCGCGACCTGTGCCACACATCCACTTTTCGTCGCTTGTGGACGAGGACCAATACTACATTATATCAGCATGCAAGGACAACAACCCCATGCTCCGCGACGGAGTGACGGGAGACTGGATTGGCACCTTTCTCGGTCACAAAGGCGCAGTCTGGCAGGCGAGGCTATCCTCGGATGCCTCGCTGGCAGCTACTGCCTCTGCAGATTTCTCTGCGTATGTCTTCTGATTTTGTCGAATCGAGCAGCGTTCTGACAGCTTCCAGAAAGGTCTGGGACACCCATACCGGTGAAGCTCTACACACTCTCTCTCACAACCACATCGTCCGCGCAGTCGCATTCCCCAACCAGCCCCAACCCCAGATCCTCGCGACGGGCGGCATGGAGAAGAAGCTGCGCATATACGACCTGTCGCGCAGCGACGCGACGAGCTTCGAGATTGGCGCAGGTGTCCATACCGGAACCATCAAGTCCATCGTATGGACATCCGACCCGAACGTCATAATAACAGCAGCCGAAGACAAGAAGGTGCGGTGGTGGGACTTGCGCCAAGAGTCCACAATTGGCGAGCATGCCGTTGAAGGCACTGTTGGCTCCTGCGAATTGGATAACACCTCCTCGGATGGCATCTTGAGCGTAGCCGCTGGAAACAGCGCTTACTTCTTCAACAGCCAGTCGCCGGGCTCGCTCATCAAGAGCATCAAGACACCATACGAGATTGCCAGTGTGGCTCTACACAACGGAGAGCGCAAATTCGTTACTGGCGGTAGCAACCAGAACGATACCTGGGTCAGAGTTTGGGACTTTGACGAAGAGAAGGAGCTCGAGACCAACAAGGGCCACCACGGGCCCATTTGGTCGGCCAGTTTCTCGCCCGACGGAAAGCTCTATGCTACAGGCAGCGAGGACGGAACTGTGAAGCTATGGAAGTTCACGTCTGGGCCTTACGGTCTGTGGAAGTAGGATTTCCACACACGACCCATGCTGGCTGTGGCCATTCATACATGATATTGGCAAGACGCATCCATTCGACACTCGGACTGAAGTCAACAAGATACATGTAGAATTTATTACCTGGATAAACAATTATATTTTATTTCAACGAGGTTGACATGCGCTGCACGGATGGAAGAAAATCACAGTTGGCGCACGTCACAAACAACCTTCACGTTAAGCTTTGCTATCTCAGACTACCCCAGCCAGGGTAACTGTAGCCGGGGAATTGCCTGATTCGATGTGCCGAAGGATCAACAATACCAATAGCATGCGGCAGTATCAGCAACCTGCATGATACTACGGCCGCCTTAGGTAGCGATATGCAATACTCAACAATCCGATAAGAGCATCTTGGCATGATAGACGATAACTACCTTCACGGCCGTTGCCAAGGGTGGGAGATGGTGGCAACACATAAGTACAGATGCACCATAAACCCCGCTGCCTGTGTCACTCTTCAAACGCTGCCACCTGCGAAACCACTGTTGCCAGGGTCTTCGGCTATATTGCTTTTACCCCACTCTAGTCAACCACTGCGTCCAGCTCTGGTCGTCAACATTCAGTTTGTCATCTGTGGACTGGCAAGATGGGCGAGAAAGAGCACGATATCTCGCCAGCACGAGAGCCCAGCATCGATGAGGGGCAGCTCGCTGCCGAGAAGCAGATGCGCGACATCGGCGCAGATCTATACCTCGAAGTACAACAATACTCGAGAGAAGAGCTAGAGGCAGAGCGAAAGATTGTACTGAGGAAGATTGATTGGGTCATCATGCCAATGGTACGTAGATGTCAGACACTCTCACCACCGCATCACTAAATAGCAGGCTAGATCTGCATAACATACATGATTCAATTTCTCGACAAACTCTCCCTAAACTACGCGAATGCGTACACCCTGACCCCTGACCTCGGTCTCGAAGGCGCCCGTTACGGTTGGGTCGCTGCCATTTTCAACTTCGGCTACCTCTTCTGGGCACTTCCAGCAAACTACCTTATCCAACGACTCCCCGTATCAAAATACACCGGCAGCATGATCCTCCTATGGTCGATCCTTCTCTGCTGCCACGTCGCAGCCAAAAACTACGCCGGAATGCTCGCCCTGCGTTTCTTACTAGGCATGTTCGAAGCGAGTATCAGCCCAGCTATCATGAACATTGTCAGTATGTTCTACCGGCGTGAGGAACAACCAGTACGCATGTGCGTCTTTCTTGCTTTCAACGGCATGGCGACAATGGTCGGCGCCTTGTTAGGCTACGGCCTTGGCCACGCGCACTCATCGCATATCAAAACATGGCAGCTCATCTTCCTCGTCATTGGGCTGTTGAACTTCGTGTGGGCGTGGGTGTTCCTCTGGGTCATGCCGGATAGTCCTTCCACCGCGAAATTCCTGTCGCACAAGCAAAGGATTGTGGCGATTGACCGGATAGCAAACAACATGATTGGCGTGAAGACGAAACAGTTCCACAAGTCGCAGGCGGTGGAGGCTGTTCTTGATTTCAAGGTTCTTTGCCTCAGTCTGATTGGACTCTGCTGTGGTGTGATCAACGGTGGCGTCTCAAACTTTTCGTCTTCACTCATTCGTGGGTTTGGGTTTAGTGGAATTTACGCTACGTTGCTGCAGCTTCCGACGGGAGCGATTGAGTTTGTGGTCGTGCCCCTTTGTGGTCGTGCCCCTTTGTGGGCTTGCAGCTGGGTACTTTAGGCATACGCGTTGTCTCATCCTGGCTATGATTTGTTTACCGCCATTGGCTGGACTATTGGGCATTCGGCTCACGCCTTTGTCGCAACGCTGGAGTCTGGTCGGGTGCACATGGCTGCAGTATATCGTCGGTGCTCCAGTCATCCTGTCGTGGAACCTGCTTACGACAAACATCGCCGGGCACACGAAGCGCAGTACGGCCAACGGGTTGTGGTTTGTGTTCTATGCTGCAGGAAATATAGCGGGCGCGAACATCTTCTTTCCAAGAGAAGCGCCGCGGTACTTTTCAGCGTTGACAGGACTCATTGTCTGCTACTGCGCCATGGTGGTTATAGCTGGTGTGTTGGCTGTATGGATGGGCTGGGAGAATAAGAGGAGGGATCGCAAGTTTGGTCAGGGAGAAGATGAACAAGCTATCAGGGACGGATTCAGCGATTTGACGGATAAGCAGGCCAAGCACTTTAGATATGCGTTGTGAGAAGGACGGATTGAGATGACCAAAGCAAAACCCTGCTACATATGCCACAACGCACCCGCCCTCTGAAGAGTCGGGAGACTTTGATCGAATCATTAGCGCTTATCGGCCTTATTCAGACGCACTAGAGTTTTGGT
Source organism: Alternaria dauci (assembly GCF_042100115.1). Lineage (NCBI taxonomy): Eukaryota > Fungi > Ascomycota > Dothideomycetes > Pleosporales > Pleosporaceae > Alternaria > Alternaria dauci. Next base: position 2,016,746 of record NC_091278.1, read on the forward strand.
AGAGCTCTGTGTGTCCTCTCAGCTAGGTCGCTTACTAATAGCATTCTTGAAATCCGCCAAAACTTAGTAGAGGTGTCTGTCGGATTGCTAATGCCCCCATAGCATTTGTCACACTAGACTTGTCTAGTGTAGTCTGCTTGGCTGGAGCCACAAATGTTAGGTGCCAATAACGAGCTCGTAATCTTCATGCGATTTGTAAGCCAGTGTACGAGAAACATCAGTGAGCGGGGATAAAACTTAAATTTCTGTAGAAGCTGCAGATCCCGCGCGGCGTCGACAAGTATGAGGAATTCACAGCTGCAGTGTGGGCCTATGCGCGCACCTATAAGATTACGGACATTCAAAGGCATCTTGGAATAGGTGTCAAATCATCACACTTCATTTGCTCAATCGACACCCTGATCAATGGCTCAGCCCAAAAACATCCTTATTGTCGGTGGAGCGGGAACAATCGGAGGATACGCTGCTCTTCGCCTTCATTCTCGTGGCTACGCTGTTACGCTTGCTGGTCGCCATCCTGTAAAAGAAGTCCCTGTTCTTAAAAGCCTCCCCTTCATCAAGATCGACTATGTCGCTGGAGAGTATACGGCAGAAATATTTTCAAGCTTTGATAGCATCGTCTTTTCAGCTGGCGCCGATGTACGACACGTCCCCCCAAACACTTCTGCGGACGAGTATTACCTACAGGCATCTGAGGCTATAGTACAATTTGCTCGACTAGCACGGGACGCTGGGGTTGCAAGATTCGTACATATCGGCAGTTTCTATCCGCACATTGCACCGGAGCTGATTGATGCAATCCCCTACGTACGGTCGCGAAAGCTTGCCGCTGACGGGATAACTTCACTGGCAAGGACTGGATTTCACGCGTGCAGTCTGGATGCCCCATTCGTGGTCGGGGTTGTCCCAGGCATGAGAGTCCCAATGTTTGTGGCCTATACTCAGTTCGCGGAGGGCAAGCTTGGTATCCCTCCATCGGCGCCTACTGGAAACACGAACTTCGTTTCCGTCGAATCGTTAGCCATAGCGATCACGGCCGCACTAGAACAGAGCGAGCGTGTGTCTGGAAGAGCAATCCTCATTGGGGGCGAGAACCTTACATTTTCGGAATACTTTGGTCTATTCTTCTCTGCCGTGGGCAATCACACAGCAATACCCGCCTCAGACGAGGAGCATCCTCTAATGCCAGATTCGTCTCTTTGGGCTGGGCGTAGCATTGAAGCTTATCAGCCAGACGCTTCAGATGAAGCTCTGCTTGGCGACTATCGTCGCGAGAGTATCCAAAGTACTGTTCAGCGGATAGTTACAGAATATCGATCATCGTAGTTAGAGTCGCAATGAGACAACATCGTGCGGCCACTCTTTCCTGGCTCACATGCAAGAATCATGGGTCTACCATATCCTGCAGCTGAGTGTCATCATACGATAACTGTCAATCCACGCCAGAGACTTCAGTGCACTCCTATATTATGCACATGTATGCATAAAATGGTTGTGGATATCCGACAGCTCAGTCGTGCTAAAGATTGTACATGCAGCTTCTAGCTCACATAACATCCATCAACTGCTCATTTACGCTAAAGACTACAGTGCATAATTCACCAAAATTTGCAACTGGTCGTGCCCATGAAGTGCCCAAATCATCGAAGAACTCACGCTGCTGGCCTGTTGAACACAGACTGATCAGAATGCTAACACTCATATCATTCAATTGAAGCTAAAAGTCCATCTAGTACTTTCCACTCTCCTTGACCAGCCCATTCTTCTCATTCTCAGTCTTGGGTTTCAACGCCCACTCCGGCGCCTCATCAATCTCATCCTCCTCCGCCTTATCGCCCTCCTCCTTGGTCTTATGCACACTACTCGGCAAATGCTCCGCAGGTGCATACACGGTGATCAACTCTAGCGGCTGATCTCCCTTTGTCACAAACTGATGTTGCGTCCCCGCCGGCACAACAACAACATCACCCGCTTTGACCTCCTGATCCTTGCCATTCACCGTCGCAAGTCCCTTTCCCGACGTGAATAAGAGGATTTGGTCGACAGTGTGCACTTCGTCGCCGATCTCGCCGTTGACGGGTACTTCCATGGCGACGATTTGCGAGTAGAGACCCGTGTGCAGGACGGTTCGGAAGTCGCCAAACGACCGCTTTTCAGACATGAGGCCGGGGAAATGCACCATTTCATGTTTGGGCGGTGCGTTCTCGCGGTTTCCGACTTTCTTGAAGGCTTCCATTTTGGGGGCTGTGGCGTAGAATCTTGGGGTGGAGGTTGACAAGGGTCTGGTGATGGTAGGTGTTGCAATTCGCTTTGTGAGTGTGGATGTGGATAGGCGGAGAAGACGGGATGTGGTATTGAGCATTGGGGATGTTTGAATAATGTATGTTTTTTGATGACAAGTAAGATGGGTGTTATATGCCACGTCGTTCTATACGACATCACACATCGCGTCAGCGCGCGTTAGATGCGGAGGTCTAGACTCCATGGTGTGCATGACGTCACTATAGCGTTCCTTTTACGATGTACGGACACATTGCCCCGTTCGGGGCGCTAGATTGTTCAATGATGTGCTGATTAACGGTCTGCCATGTATCAGGTCATGGTGCGTGTAATTAGTGGTGTCGTACTGGATTATGTGATGGCCAAGCGACGCGGGCTGGAATCAGGGTGCTGAGTAAACTAACGGAACATGGCCCCCTACCCGCTGCACTTGGTGAGACTTGTAGGTCGCTATCATGGTGGTGGTATTGAGAGGAGAACGATATTTGATTATAGTTGCGGTGCTCGGTATACCAACGGGCGGAAGTGATATAGCTCCAAGCCTGTTACAAGCCAGGACCTGGTCATGAATTTGTTGGTACAAGGCTACATCGTGCACCTGAATAACGCTACAGAAGAGGTCGATTTTGCTTTCAGGATCCTAGTGTTGAGCGCAGTGTGCTTGCAAGGTCTCGCTAATACCAAAGTTCAGCGAGCCTGGTGTTGGGGTGGCTATTGGTGGCGGGCTCGCCCACCTTTGCTTCATTTGTAGCGAAGCAGGAGACTCGCGTTACAGTATCGCGAACGCCGTTTGGGAACTATCAGATAAATCTACACTCACTAGACGCGATTTCCACTGCGACCAGCGACTTCCTCCTCTTCAAGCTCTCGCTCAACCTCCTCTTCTTCAGTGGCTTTGGAGCTCTTGACATCCTTGGCAGGCACGTCCCCACCACTCATTTGCCATTCCATGAGCTTGTTGAACGCGCCCTCTGGGTTTGAGCTCAGTTCCTCGTAGGTACCTTCTTCGGCTACCCTGCCGTCAGCATCGATGCAAATGATACGGTCAGAGCGCTTAATTGTCGATAGCCGATGGGCGATACTGATGGTTGTGTTGTTCTCCTGGAGGAGTTTGTTGAGCGCTTGGTTGACAAGAGTCTCAGACTCGGCATCGAGAGCACTCGTTGCTTCGTCGAGAATCAGGATATCGGGCTTCTTGATAAGTGCTCGTGCGATGGCGATACGTTGTTTCTGGCCTCCTGAAAGTTGGGTACCTCGGGCTCCAGCGTGTGTCTCAAGACCATCGGGCTATATGCATTAGTACGAATCTTACATAAAGAGGGCCATACTTACGAAATCGCTGATGAACTGGCAGTTGGCCTTTCGTGCAGCGGCCACAATCTCAGCGCGAGTGGCATTAGGCACACCATATGCGATGTTCTCGGCGATGGTTCCAGAGAAGAGCACGGGCTCCTGACCAACGTAACCGATCTTCCTCCTCAACTGCTTCGCGTTCAGAGTGGTAATGTCTCGGCCGTCGATGGTAATAGTTCCGGTGTTTGGAACGTAAAAGCGTAGAAGAAGACTAGCGACTGTAGACTTGCCAGCTCCGCTAGGTGCGACTATAGCCACATTTGTACCCTGCTCAATCCTGAAGCTGAGGTCCTTGAAGATAGTAACTGCTGGCCTAGTGGGATAACTAAACGAAACGTTCTTGAACTCGATAGGGCCGCGCGCCGACTTGACTGGCAGACCCTTGGTAGGAGATATGGTCGGGTTGCGATCTTGAAGCTCGAAGAGGCGACTGGCAGCTCCAACGCCCTTCATCATCTCACCGTAGAAGCCAGAAAGACCGACCATACTGGAACCGGCATAGACAGTGTACATCAAGAATGAAGAGAGTTCACCAATAGAAATGACTCCGTTCTTGACCATGTTGCTGCCAACGTAAAGAATGGAGATGATGGTCAAATTACCCATCAGACCTGTACTTCCGTAGAACGTAGCAGCAACCACGGCTTCCTTCTTTCCCAGAGCGAATATCCTCTTGATTTGTCGATTGTAGCGTGATGCTTCTTGCACTTCTCCAGCAAAAGCCTGACTTGTTCTGACGTTACCCAACCGCTCTTCAGCAATCTTGGTCAAAGTTCCCAAGTTTTTCTGGATCTTGCGGCTCAGGTTCCGTAGCGAGCGACCAGAGAAGAAGGCGACGAGAGCGACAGGTGGGGCAATCAAGGCGAGAATACCAGTAAGCTTCAGGCTGACGAAGCCCATCATGGCGAAACCAGCTGCACCACTGACGAGCGCGCGCAGACCGTCAGACAAGTTCTGCGTGATGCTCTTTCCGACAATGATGGTATCTGAACCGAGACGGGAGATGAGATCTCCGACCCTGTTGGCGTCAAAGAACTCGGCGTTTTGCACGAATGTCTTGCGGTAGAGCTGGGATCGCAGGCGAGCCACGATGCGCTCTCCGACGATTCGCAGAATAATGATACGTCCAAAGTTGAATGCCGCGCCAGTTGTCAAGACGCCTGCCAGTGCGAAGTAGAAGATGGAGGGAGACATGCCAAAGAGTAAGCCATCGGTGTTCTCGGTCGAAGTTGCAGCGTCCAAGATCTTGCCGATTGAGAAGGGTACAGATAGAGAGATGCCAGATCCTACGAGTAGGAACACGAATGCCCAGGAGAGTACGCCCAGCTCGGGCCGCGCAATCTTGATCAGCCTCCAGATTTCCTTCATGCCGCCGGGTGTGCTTCCAGAACCAGACCCGTCCTTGCTGAGCTTGGCGCTCAAGTTGACCTGCTTGGCCTGCGCCGCCTTTTCAGACTTTGCGAAGCCTTGTTCCTCGTTCTCCGGCTCGCCATCATGCTCTTCTACATCCACGATGCCCTTTTCTTTGATCTCCTCTCTGTAGGACTTGCGCTGCCTTTCAGGCTTCGTGCTGCTCGAGGCTTCCGCCAGTAGCCGTGACGTAGTGAACATGCGAACCGGGCTTGGTGAGCCATTGTGACGTGTGGTGCCCGCGGCTGCGAATCGTGATATCGACGATGGAGGGAAGAAACATGGCACGAAACCGCTCGGCGACGTTGTAGGGATTGAGGCTTTTGGGACCGGTCTTGCAGCGATCAGTGTCGATTTCTGGCGTGTTGCTGTCGTCGAGACGCGCGACTGTATTTGTGAGAAGAGGGCGCCGTTGCCCGGGCCGTGCCAGGCCTTGGCTGAGAAAACCAGCGGGCCGCGCATGGCGTGAAATTGGGTAGACTGGACGGCTACCGGAGTTGAAGGGCGAATTGGGGCGTTATCGAGGCATTCCACATGGCGATAAACGGGCAAACGTGGGAGTGGACGACTTCGGCGATGTCAATCAAAAGTTCGGCGCCGCCCTGATGACGACAGGACTCGCCAAGTGCCGCGGCTCGATCTCCGATGCGACCCTGAACTGTGAAGCAGGGCACAACTCCAACCCTCTTACTTCTGGTACGCCGTATCGACGAGTAAAATACTATAGGCGTACATATGGACTGATTTCAGCTTTTGTTTGTGACCCCACGACGTCATTGCCGCGACACGCTACAGCTGCAGGTGCCTGTCATGTACCTAGGTAGGCACCATGCAATCTACGACCGTCTCTGACAATCATACAACCCCGGAGACAGAGACATTGAAATACCAATATCAATGTCAGCCTCAGACCAAGAATGCGCAAATACCTAGGTATGGTCGAATGAGAACCTGATACCAGCACGCCGCCTTGCAGCCTATTCATACAATGACTGGAAAGAGCAAATGACGCCTGAGTCATCTTCACTCACCGTGAGGCGTCCCATGCATCACAGGAGAATAAGTAGCAACCTTAAGGAACATCGACTCTCGTCATCCTTTGAAGACTGCGATAGTGTGCCCATACACCCATAGCACCATCGACACCCATGTCGTCCATACCCTCTCTAATCCATCTAGACGGTACGACTCTGGAGGGTGGCGGCCAACTCCTGCGGGTAGCCCTTGGCCTTTCCAGCCTGACCAGAAAGTCGATACGCATCACCAAGATCCGGGGCAGGCGCTCTGGCGGCGGAGGACTGAAAGCTCAGCACCTGACGAGTGTCGAGTGGCTAGGCCGAGCAAGTCACGCGAAAACCAATGGCGCAGAGCTCAAGAGCAAGGAGTTAACATTCACTCCAGGAACTGGTTTTCTTGTCAATAGCCTGCTGGACGCTGGTGAGGTGCGAATTCGGCAGACAACCCCCGGAAGTGTCAATCTGGTACTACAAGCTATCCTACCGTACATCCTCTTCTCTGGCGTTGAACATCCAATCCGTGTCCACATAGATGGAGGAACCAACGTCTCCAGCGCTCCGTCAATCGACTACATAACTCAAGTTCTTGTTCCAATGCTCCATTTGATTGGAATACCACACATCGCCATCGCCATCCAATCGCGCGGCTGGTCACAAGGCAGTGCAACTATCGGCAGCGTCACATACACCATCACACCTCTGCAGGCTAGACTACCTGGGTTTGAGCTAACGGACAGAGGACACATTATCAGCGTAACCGCAACAATCATAGCACCGAAAGCTACCGAACGTCAGTTCCGCGAGGAGTTGGACGACATGTTTGAGCGACGAATGCTCCGCTTCCTTGGCAGTAGCGTCGGCGATGCAGAAATAGATACCGCCATCACATTCGAAAATTCACATCACGAGAAGAGATACTATCTTCTCCTTGTAGCGACAACATCCACGGGCATGAAAATTGGCCGCGATTGGTTGTACGATCGCGGTTTCAAGTCTGGCCTTCTCGAGCGCATCGTCCCTGGTATGGTGAAGAAAGTGTCCGATGATCTAATGGCAGAGATTGAGCATGGAGGGTGTGTCGATGAGCATCTGAGAGACCAGCTCGTTGTGTTTCAGGCGCTTGCCGAGGGGCAAAGTCGGGTTTATGGGGGAAAGAAGAAAGATGGGGGGTTGCTGGAACCGAGTCTACATGCGAAGACTGCGATGTGGGTGGCGAGAGAAATACTTGGGGTGGGGTTTGAAGGAGAAGGCATGTGTGAAGGTGTGGGGTACGCGCCGGGTGTTCTTGATGAGGCGAGAGATGATACAGTGGCGGAGATGGAGAAGTTGGATATTTCATCGTAAGATAACTTTCTGCCGCTTTCTGCACGCAATGGCCTATATGCGGAGCCAAGGTTCATACTATCTTATGGCCATCGGCCTTGCATGGTCAGTCAAGTCAATGCTATGCCGGTATCCATCATATCCAGACTATCTGTTGTGCAAAAACGCTGTTCTTTACATATTTCACAGTAGTTTGAGCTGCACCTCCTCCTATAACCCGACAGCACTCGCAAGGTTTCGCCTCCGAATAAGTACAGAGCAGATCACTTGAACATCTTTACGAAGCCATTAAGGTGAGATGCGAGCCAGGATATACGAGCTTCTTCGTAGACAATCCTTGAGCCATAAAATTCATCATACAAAGGCGTCTCAGAGTGCCAATACTTTTCGCTTGCTACCTCAGTCGCGCTTGGCCTGTGACTCTTCTAGAATCACATCATCTTCGCTGTACACCTGGCACGCAGCCATTCTCGCAAACTCAGGGAAGGCACGTGTCACTTCGCTGTGCTTGTAGTGGTAGTCGCTTGGTCCTCGTGAAACTATGTCAACACAAAGTAGCAAGCAGGCGGATTGGATTATATACAGCATCCGGAAGACCACATGGAACTCTCATCCCCTCACCATCGCCTTCCTATATCGAAGTCTTCCTCTGGCACAATCGATGGCTGACCCCAGGCGTTGGTTTCCGCTCGCGGACCTCCCCAAGTTCGAATTAGAGTTCGACAATTCAAAAGGACAGTTGAACTCTAATCGCGAAAAGTACTGTTCAATGCTCCGAGACATAGCAGCACTCGCTGGTCAACTCGAATTCACGATAAGCAAACACTATCACCTAATACATCCCGGCCGAGGAACCCTTTCTCAAGAGCTACTAGTTTCAACATGGCTTCAGACCATTCACCTATGCGAACGACCTCTATTCGTGATAGAAGCTCAGCTACCTTCGAATTTTCTCAATCAAGAATTCCGGCATAGTGGTGGTGGGAAAGGAAGCATAACACAAGTTCTAGCAACAGCGATCAAACGTTCGACCCCTGCCCATGGGAAAAAGGTAAAATCCCACGCTAGCATCAAGGAAGTAATCCCCTTGGTGTATGATCACATTCTTCGAGCAAAGAGAGCATGCCGCAGCCTGTACCGTAGAATGCTAAAGAATGGCTGGAAGTTACAAGTAAAGTCCCTCCACGATCTCAAACAAATTCCTACGGCACCGAGCCGAGGCATCGTTGTTGAATTAGGGCTTCGAGGGCGTTTGGGCAAGGAAGTCCATGATGCTAATGGTAACATCGTCGATCGGGTACGTATCCTTCCAAGGTTCATATAAGAACTCTACATGAAACATTTGCTGACTTCGTACATCGAGCTTCAGGTACCCAACCTTGCTGCGAAGAAGAAGATCGAAAACTGGAAGACGATATACGATGTTTCGGATGGTCTTGCTATCACATTCCACACGAGCCAGACCGGGGCGTTATTCGACAACTTGAAAACAGTCAACCCTAAGGCAGTCCACAACATTATTGGCAAGACCTTCGCTGGTAGCTTCAGTCATTACCACTACACCGGTACGCCTAACATGCATTTTTTCTGTGCTCACAATCACGAAGCGCCGGAAAGCATTAAAGACGTCGACAGAATGCGGAAATGGATAGTTGGATCTACCCGGCCTAAATGTAGATTTTTCCCCTACGCCAACAGGATCTACGACATACTGAGAAAAGCCCACCTAGGATCCTCCCATATCAACGATGTGGTTAGGGCTCGTGCGCTACTTGACACGACCCAAGCTGCAGTACATGCTAGCTTTTTGAAAGCTAAAGGCAGAGGACATAATGAAGACGAGATACCTCTGGTTTTCAAGGCCATCATCAAAGAATTTCACGACAAGAAATACACTCATATGCGCCTCGTTGGTCGGACAATAGACTTCGGCATCAGCTTTCGTCAGGATCTCAAACCAACCTTGTGTTGCTTCGCGTGTCAGTGCATCTACGGCTACAACACCATGTACCACCCGGAGGGCGAAAATATCCAGAACGAAGAGTTTAAAGATTTCGATTGGGATAAGCGTATCATCCACGAGTGTTGTGCAGAAAGCTCGGCGTCCATGCAATGTGGGCATTTCGAAGCATTGATCAATCGGCAGCGGCATAGATGATTTGGTTGGTCCTCTACTCAACTTAGCTTTGCCTTTTGGCTAGGTTGCGTCGTCCAGCAATCTTCCGGTGAATCAAAAGCCCTCTGCAGTCTCCTTCACAGTCATCAGTTTTTCTTCTTTGGACAACGTAAACATCATTAGATCTTTGATGTTATGTTACTACGTAGATATCGTCTTTAGTAATGTCCACCAAAGTTTTGACTGGGAACCTTGGAAATAACTTAATCGAACTGGGTGACATTATCTATATCCCCGTTGTGTCCTTTTGCTTCTGACTAACTAAACTATCCCTTGTGGTCTGTGATCGTGTATCGAACAGGTTTTGCTACTTGATTACTGTATGTGCGCATGTGCGAAGACACAATTAAGAAAATGAAATGCACCTTCAAGGTAGGTATTTGCTAGGTAGGTTTTACACGACCACGCTCATAGGTATTGTAGAATTTGACAAACACCTGTAGAATCAGCTTTACTCGTCGTTCATGACTTGAGTAGATACATGCACATAGTTTACAAGATTATAGTAGAGTGCTTCAATACCATACACAGCAAGATTGGTTAGGTGTTTGGTGGCGGGTGGCGGGTGGCATGGAAGGTACCTAGGTACCTAGGTACCTAGGTTGCTTGCCGCAAGGATACCTATAGAACGTGTAACTCACGTCGATGAGCTTTATAATTTCCTCCTCTAAGCGATGCCCCTTGTAGGTGATGCAGTACGTAATCGTGAGTGGCTTGTCCTTTCTGCCGTTATAGTGAACCAGAGGACGGCTACCGAACTTTGGCATCGCGGTTTTACGCGCACGCACACGCCCACGGATAATAACGGAGTGGAGAGTGACAAACATTGGTTTAAACTCTATCGTATTGTTCTTGAGCTCAATGGCTAGGCTTGGGTGGCTAGCCGTCTGCTCCTATCCAGGTACATCTGTTGTAATTTTCGATCCAGTGGAAATCCACCAAAAGAAAGAAAGTCCCCGGCGATGAATAGGAAAGACTGTATATCCCGAGCTTGAATGAGGCGAAGAAGAAGAAGGAGTAAAACAAAGTCATGGGACTGGAATAGAGAAAACTGCAAAACCCTGCTCGTTGTCCCGCCACCACCACCTTATGAGTACATCTAGACATGCCCAACCTCCAAAGCCACCCACCATCTAACCACTCTAGCGACTGCTATCCACAATCTTCTGCCGAAGAATTCTGCCCCTGTTAGACGACTCTTTAGATATGACTGCAGCGACAATCTGGGTGCTGTAGAGTGAGTCATGCGACTGTGTCAAGTTCCATACCGCCTTATCATTGAGCTCTCTGACACTCTTTGCAATCTTCACAGCAACCCGCTGAGCTCGATCACCCCGAAGAGCACCCCAGCGAATACCCTTCTGTGAAAGCCTGACCCTGTCGCCATCGACATCGGACTCTGGCCTGAAGTTGTAGATTAACCATGGCGAGCCCGCCGTTCCGTCTTGTTCGATGGCTACAACGAGCACGAATCCGGTATCCCTCCATTCCATCTCTGTGGGGTTGAGGTTTTGCTTCTCGCATGCAGTCCTCTGAGCCTTGGAAAGATAGTCGACCCTGCCTAGTTGCATGAAGGTGAAACCCGAGTCGTCATTGCCCGTGGACTCGTTGCTGGAGCTGGATTCATCTGATCCAGCATCCTTGCGCCGGTTGCCAGTCCAAGCTTGATTCCTGATCATGTTGATGCCGAGCACGGAATGGGGCAGAATCTCGCGTGAATCCTCCCAATCAACGTCGTGGTCTTCAGGCACTAGCTGGTGAAGATCAGGCTTCAGACAGTAGTGGTGGTCGATGTGCATCCCTAGAGGGATATAGGAGTGCAAGTCGGTATCCAGCATGTCGCATAGGTCCGTGAGCGAGTCTTCGTTGACAAAGTCGGTTTTTTGTATGGTCTCGATGAGGGTTTTGGCGCTGGCGGGCTGGGGAAGTTGTCGACTGGATTCACAGCGCGCAAGACTCCACTGGTGGAACCTGTCAGTATCCGCTAGGCTGGGTAGCAGTTGATCCATTAGAACTTGGATTTGCGTCTCGACATCTCCGTGGTCTTCGCGAAAAGAGCCATCCGCGTTGCGATAGCCAGATGTATCGAGTTGATCGATACGCGCAGCGATATTCGCGCACTGATCGTCAGTTAGGGTTGACTGCTCAGAGCAATCTTTTGGCCAAGTTCCCGAGTTCATAACGTAGCTCAGTGGCTCCGAAGATGCGCAGTTACTGGAGGATGAGGGCAGTGTCTTCGAAGAAGCGCAATTACTGAAAGATGAGGGTGGTGTATCTACGAAACGTAGTTTACAAGTGAGTGTGATTTCAATAAGCACTCCGACTGTTCGCTCAAATACCCGCGATGACTTGCAATGATTGTCGTCAGTGTCACCCAAACACTGGTAGCTTAGCCGAACCCACAAACAGTGAGTGTGAGTCAATCGACAAACGGCTTGACCCAATCGTTCTCACAGAGTCGCAACGGGCTGCCCCAAATGGCTCATTCGCTCACTAGCTGAACGTGTTAGAAGGCTTCATCGTCAGCCATCTATTGCGGAGGAATGTTTCTGATGAAGATGGAAAGATGAAGAGGTTTTTGCTAATGATGCACTTCCGAGGCATAACACGAAACGCACCATTTACCTTACGATATAACCTTGTAGACGTTGATATCCATCCTGCGGCCGTTGACCGGCTGAGTTTGCTGTGAATTGTTTCCATAACCAGCTGATTCAGAGCCAGCTCAGCGCTCGAGAATTGCGACAGCGGTCGGACCAGCACAGGTAAATTCGGGAGTTTGGAAACTGGGCAAGCATTCTACCGAAATGGTAGACAACAGCCACTAGTCTTTTTCCTTGCCCAACAGCATGCTCTGCGTAGTCGAAGGTATTCTGGAAAGCGACGTATGATGTTCCGTCATATTGCAGCGAGAGTTGGTCATGATTACCACAGGCGGTAACAAGCTGTCTGAGTGATCTCACGGCCTCCACATTGTAGTGGCGAAGAACAATGGCCGAATCCAGGGTCTAGCAGCTGCGACACAGATGGCCGACTCGTGTGGGGCCGCTAGCAGAGCGTTCTCAACGTTGTTTAACGACTGCGGAACACGACACCAAGGCGGACCCTGTGTGTGTTCGCGGAAGGAAAAGACGGTATGTCAGCCTTGCTGTGGCCTAGTGCGGCATGTTGAGGAGCAGTTTTGAGTTTGTGCTTGCCAGGCATACCCTTACATGCAGTCGAGAGAGGTTTTGATGAGGTAAATTCTCCCGCAAAAGCCGGTGGCGTTGCATCGACGTAATAGTGCGGCAGTATCCCATGGCGATGTTTTTGGCGATGGTGCTAGATGGGATCAAGATGGGGAAACATGGTAGGGTTAGGCTCTTCGCAGAGAAGCAGGCAGAGTCACGATGGGTAGCTGGCGGGGGCCGGGCCCAGAGCCGAAATGTGGTTATCAGATGCAGATGCGATAACCGCCGAGAGCCCGAGGACCGGGCGGCGTGACAGTGGCATGTTACAGAGACTGCGCGATTATGCGGTGCGCGGAAGGGTTGCGCTTCAGGTCGTGGTAATTGCGGTCAAAGATATATTGTGCTGGAGAGTACCTTGATCAGGAGATTGGGCTGATGCCGCCGGCGCAGCCAAGATAGGCGGAAGACGGCCAAGGCAAGGCATGTGCTCGGATAAAACAGGACGAGACGGGTGGAAATACGAGCGGCTTCGGCGAGGGGGGCGTGGACAAGCGTCATCCGGCAGAAGTGGGCGCTCGGGATGTTCATCTCAGGCGTGAAGGCGTCGTGGATCGGCAGTGGAAAAGCGTCCGGGCTCAGTCGAACATTTGCTCACCACCAGTCCTCTCCTCATGCCCACACCCTCTACCACGGCTAGAATCCGCCTAATTCCAGTCTACACACAGTCACGACGCATTGTGTCGCCAGTCTCGGGCATTAGCAAGCGGCTGCCATTCGGTCGTGTTCGTTTGTCAGCCAGTCGAGGTGAGTGATGGCCACGATCTGATAACGAAATTCGGGTGCATCACCAAAGCATCAGATAACCACGCATCCCCCACATGCTCGTTGTCGCACACCTCCGTCCTCCGCGGCTCGACAGGGCAGAGGGGAGATGCACACCCGCACCGCCCTCTCTCGCTGCATTGCACACGCTGTAGTAATACTAGGTCAGCTCTTGCTAACCATGGTTCGCGCTAGCAGTCCCCTTTGTCGCGTCCTCAGCACGCCCGCCGCTCCTCCTTCACCTCACTCCACCACGCAGACACATGGCATCCACGACAGCGGCCATGCCCACCCCCATCCCGCACACGTCGACGTCGCACCCGGAAGATCCAATCCCAGCTGAGCCCAAGGACATTCCCCAGCTCTCACTGCAGCCTTCACAGTCACAGCCAGAGCAGATATCGCCCAAGTCATCGGGCGAGTCGGCGCTGTGGGCCAACAGTAGCGATGACTCCGAGGCCCCGATGACGCCCATGACGGAACCCGACCAGGGCGTCGACGAGGTCGTCGACAAGCTGCAAGCGCTGCCTACCTCGGCTGTCAATTTCTCGGAGCAGTCGCGGCCGCGGCGAGCATCCACCACGCTCATCTCAGACAACCCAAACGACATCAGACGGATCCTCGGCGAGGGCGAGACAGCCACCAAGCTCATCAGCCAGTGCTGCGGCGGAGGATGCTGCCTTCTCAAGACACTGGCCCCAGACTCGTCGTCGCCCAACTTCGTACCCGTCGTCGTGCCCGACAACCATGCCTTTAGGAGCCTCAACCTCCAATTGGGCCCTCTCGCCCTCGACAGCGAGCTGACCGACACCATTCCGCTGCCTCCGGTCAACATGTCCTTTGAGCCGCTGCCTTCCAAGGACACAAAATATGTCTCAGAGGTGCACAAGATGCCGCCAAAATACGTCCAGCCACACCCGCCTTACGAGGTCTACTCGGCGCCGCTATACCACGCACGAGAGTTGACCAAGCCGGGCGCCGAGAAGAGGACAATTCACTTCGACATCGATGTCACCGACTACCCCGATGAGGGAGGCGTCGATTTCAAGGTTGGCGGCGCCGTCGGCATCTGCCCACCCAACTCGCAGGAAATGGTCGACGAGCTGTTCGATCTCCTCTGCATTCCCAAGTTTGTCCGCGACAAGCCAGTCACACTCAAGACCAAGACGGGGAGGTGGCCGACCATCTGGGGCGAAGACCGAGCTCGCGAGCTTGTCACAACCCGACGCGAACTGTTGACATGGTGCGCCGACATCCAGTCGCACCCACCGACCAAGAACCTCCTCCGCGTGCTCGCTGAATACGCCGACGCCCCCAACGAAAAGAAGATCCTGACATACCTTTGCTCCGCCCAAGGACAAGCAGCTTTCTGCGACTTGCGTACTACTTCTCACTTTACAGTCTCACAGATGCTCAGCGCATTCCCTTCGTCGAAGCCGCCGCTTCCGCACCTCCTCTCCGTCCTCACCCAACTCATGCCTCGATTCTACTCCCTCTCCAACGACCCTCATATTTCCTCGGCTCGCCCGGGCCTTCCCGGCACCCGTCGCCTGATTGAGATGGCCGTTACAATTCATGAGACACCTGACTGGCACGCCGAGGGGACGACACGTACGGGTGTAGGCAGTGGCTTCATGGAGCGCCTGGCGCAGGCGTTCATCTCAACAGAGCGCGAGGGCGTCGATCCCCGCAGCGTCCTTGACCTTCGCGTTCCCATGTTCCGCGGCCTCATGGCCAACCCGCTTTCCAAGCAATTTGGCGGCGAAGGCCTCATGGTGCTCATCGGAGCGGGAGTAGGCATGGCTCCGTTCCGAGGCTTCATCCTCAATCGACTCAAGAACGCCAACTGCGCCAACAAGATCTGGCTTATCCAGGGAGTCCGAGACTCTATGCTCGACGAGCTCTACTCTGGCGAGCTTGGCGATCACGAACGCGAAATCAAGAAGGTTGTGCAGAGCCGCAAGGTGAAGGTCGGAGGTTCCAACGAGGTCAAATACGTTCAGGACGAGGTCCGTGTCCAGGCCGACATTGTCTGGTTCGTCATCAACGCTCTTGACGGACGCATCTTCGTCTGTGGCTCTAGTAAGGGCATGGGCGAGGGCGTCGAGGAGTCCTTGATTGACGTGGCCATGCAAAAGGGCCGTCTGAGCGAAGCACAGGCCAAGGAGTTTTGGGCCAAAAAGAAGGAGGATGGACAGTACATTGCTGTGAGTACATTTCTAGCGCCTGTCTGATACACATGCTGATAAGATTACAGGAAACATGGTAAACACGCCGCTCCCTCCTCATACATTTGTAAATAAGAATCACGACTTCTATTCTTCACGACCGCGTCTCCAAAATCTCCAGACTGCCTACCGCTACCTGCGTATTCGCCATGGCGTTTTCGACATGAAAAAAGGAGTCATTTAGAAGCCAACATGGGCGGCAAACAATATAGTTGGTACAAAGCAAGCATGTTCAATTGTGGTAGCGCTGTTTTCAAGGCTTATAGGCCTCTTTTATCTGGGTTTGGACGGGGCATTCATCACTATCGTCATCATTAGTATTAGAAGGACATGCGTGCAAGAGCGTGGCGTTTGTTCATTGAACAGGGATAAGGGCAGGGATTCTTTTGATATTGTCATGGGAAGATGGGCTGTTGTCAAATGTGATTTTGTTAGTCATAGCAAAGAGAGAGATGATTGAAAGATTCTGTCACGTCCTGGGATCTTAAGTGTTGGCCTCGCTGTTTTTGATCTTGACATATCCAAGGGACCAAGCATCATTGTACATATGAAGCTACAGAGTCAATATACGTTTATGATGGGTTCTGCATAGCCAGGGCTAATCTACCTTTCCGTGAAATGCTAAAGTGTAACCACTCCGCAACACGTGATCGGAAAGTGTCACTCACCTTCCTAGGTACGTCACCGCACCAGGACCTGAATGTAAACACTCGACTTCACGCTTACTGTATGTGATACTAGCGGCCTCTGTGCAGTGATATCAGGCGCACTGCTTCTCCTCCTCTCCCATTTCCTCACCTTCCTTGACGACATACCCAACACACGACTGTGAAAACCAGCCCCCAGCCATGGCAAATCTCCTCGAACTTCCAAACGAAACCCTCCTCCGTATATTCCACCATCTCCCACAGAGCGTCAAGCACCCCCAGCCCCAAGCCGACTTACTGAACTTGGCTTTGACATGCAAGCGACTGACACCACTCGCCCGCGAGGTCCTCTGCACTGCGCCAATCCTTTTCTTATATAAAGTCGACGCGTTCCTTGATACTCTTCTCAAGTATCCGGACCTACAGTCAAAAGTCAGAAGCCTTACCGTCGAGTCGACGACGGCACTCGGAAAGTGGGGAAGAGCAACCCCTATCCCAGCTCTGGACGCAGAATTTATTTCAAGATGTATTGACCATGTTCAAACTTTGGATCTCGACGAGGAGGTGAAACAAGAATGGACTCAGCACCTCGGCAGTAACTTTGAATGGCTTGGCAACTTACTTAGCCTTGCCTTGACCCTACTACCGGACCTTTCTTCACTGTACCTCGGTGGAGCAGCATTTTGCCACCTCATCTTTCTTCGGCCAATCTTGTGTGATGTACAAGATGCATGGATGCCGATGTCTCGTTTGGACCGCATCCGCATTCCACCCCAGCTCAGCGCCAAACTTACTGTCCTCGAACTACCGACCGTGTTCGCCCTCTACACCCCCAAACAGGCTGGCAAATACCATCGATATCCGAACAACTTCCCACCTTTCTTCCCGAGCTACGACATCTCATATTGGATCATGCCGCTGTCTTGACCACTTCACCTGAGGACGTAATCCCACCTACACTGGAATCACTGATCTTAACCCGCTGCTGTAGTACAGATTACTGGCTCAGTGAATTAGCATGGGTGGCAGGAACTTCTTTCCCAAACTTACATAACGTGAGCGTATATTGGAATCACGACAGAATGGGGCTCATCCTGCCATCCGAGGATCTCCTGAAGAGGGCGGGTGTAACGTGTAAGTCATTCTGCCATTCTGCTCATGTGATGTATAGTGCTGAGATTCTTGAGATTACTTTTGCTGACTTCAGAAGTCTATGGATACGACTTGCCCTACCCCATTATTGAAGACGACCTTCCTTGGCCTTGCGTCGAGAAAAACCATCCATGGTTGTACACCCGAACTGAGCTTGATGCTTTCGAGGAGTCCAAAAGTGAGGGGATGATGAATATGTGGGCAGAGTTCGAGATTGAAACTGGGGACATGTCAGACCTGGAGTCTGTGTGGAGGGAAGTGGAAGGCATGCGAACTCCAAAAGAGGGCAGACTAGATATGCACACGCCCTGCTGTCAGGTCATATAATACGCTATGCTACAAGGCTATTCTCTCGCCTATGAACGTGACCAAACAATCCGTGATTCCCAATAACTGCTTCAATCTTGTCGTCTGTATTGGTACACTCAGCAAGGGCCACTTGCCAAATTACTACCCAACGCCAGGCCAACCTATATGCAGTCAGTAAATATGCCCCGACATCATCATCATCAATGCCACTATAAGAAGACTTACTCCAAACGGTCAGTCCCTCGTTAACCTTTGAAACATTAACTCTGTCCCCCACCCTCCACACCTCCTCCCCCTTCTTCCCATTGCTCCCCCAGAACCCATACCGTCCAAAAACCGGACTCCACTTCGCCCCAATATCAACCCTCCGATCCTTCTGCAGCCTCTTCAGCACCTCACCCGCCGGTCCTTCTCCCGGTTTACCCGTCTTGTGATCAATATTAATACTCTTGCACCTCACACAATTGTGGGGGAGAATGATCTCCGTCTTCCCGTTAATCATAAGCTTGCCCCAGTAGTCTTCCTGATACGGATCATAAGCACCCGTAACAACAACATTCGGACGAAACTTCTCCATATCCATATCCATGCCTTCGGGAAGCCGGGACGACACATCCTCCAGACTCGTCTGAGAAGCAAACAGGTACGGCGCACAGTCCGCAAAAGTAATCTTCCACCTCTCCTCGCCGGATTTGTGTAAACCCATTGCTTTCTCCACATATGACTTTGTGAACGGGACGTGTTTGCTCAGAAATCGCGTCAGTGGATCCGGTTCTAGTGGCTGCATGTCTTGGAATTGCACGTCCCGCCGATTGGCACCTAGGTAGACGAAGATGACGGGATACCCGAAACACGAGGTGAACCAGTCGTTGTACTTTTGCGGCATGCGGTAGGCGGTGGTAGGGGCAGAGTGCATGTTGATGTCGATGGATTCCAGTTTTTCCGTGTCTGGCTCTAGAGGTATGTCGATTGATGTTTCTTTCGAGGTATCCCCGTAGGCAATGTATTTGACGGTGATGGTATCGTTGTTTATCTTCTGGAGGAATTGCGTCATCTCGGGGTAGCTTGATACGGCCATGTTTTTGTAGCCGTCTTTGGTTTCTTGGAGGAGCATAAAAGAGCCTGTGGACTTGTTAGCGGGTTTGGTTGTTTTCGCCGCATGGATGGTGGTATATGGTACGGTCGTGTTTGAATCCATGGGCTGTGGCAATGGCTTCTGTGACTTTAATCGCTCGTAGCGATTTAATGGGGTAGATGTATATCTGGAAATCACCATCATCAGCACCCTTGTTCAGTTCTATCTTATTCTTCATCGACACAAACATACCGCAGAAATCTTCATAGCTGTCAAACGATGTATCAACGGACTAAGGAAGTTGAGCAATTGATACAGGCCAAACGGCACGACGCAAAGTGCCGTGACGAGCCATATCGGCGACACCTTCTCAATATTGAACTCGTGCTCCCTCTCCATACCGGGAAAGACAACCAATTTTCTGCGAAAGAAGGGATTGAGAGTGAAAGCTGGCCCTTGAGGACGGCAATGCGGGTCGCGTCAACAGGTATCGAGGCCCACCCCACGTGCACGCCTTACCAAGGCGCTAAGACATGTCGACTACCTCGGCCGTCATCTGTCGATCCTTCAACGACATTTTACAACAGTTTGGACATGTGTTCTCGCGCCCTACGATAGAATTGCATGGGGACTGTAGCTCAACGATTTGACCATGGGTTAATTGAAGAACCTACAGCGCAGAACGACACTCAAAACACGACTCTCACAACCGCATGATGGAAACACTTCTCATTCTACCTACCCAGCCCCCTCAACCCCATCTCAAACCCTCTTTCCAAACACCCTAAACCGCTTCACACCACCATCCGGAATAATCACCAATTTCGCATGCGTGTAGCCCCTCCCCTTGACCTCCTTCAGCTCATCCTTGTACTCCTTCTCCACATCCGGCCCCGACCTCTGCGGCTCCAGCACCTCCACCCAGCCCTTGTCATCACTCGCAGGATCCTTGTCAAAGCTTCCAGCAAAGACCTGCACTTTCTGTGGGAAGTTGCCTCTAAAGTGCGCCGTATCAATGACAATATGATCGATTTCGCCTTTGGCACCCAAGCGGACAATCGTCCAGTCCACGTGCTCGCCGCGCGAACGCTTCGTTTCCCACCCGTCGCCCATGTCCTTGCCGCGACCGGGCAGGAGCAAGTTGTCCTTTGTGCCAAAGTGCTGGTCGGAACACGACGTTGCGACGCCGCCCATGACCGTAGCCGAGAGTTCAAAGATTGCGTCGGCGGACTGAGGGAAGACTGGCACGGCGACACCATACAGCCTGAAACGTGCGATGCCGCCGTCGGGGAACATGAGTAGCCTAACATGCGTGTACGCCTTTTCCGTGATGCTGTCCAGTTTCCAGCCATGCCGTTGGCTAGGGCCGCACTCTTGCTTCGATAGTATGGTTTCCCAGCCTGTGTAGCTGGCCTTCTTTACTTCCTCTTCCTCCTTTTCGTCTGTGATGAATGCACCCTCGACAGCAATCTCCGGTGCGTGGTTCCCGTTGAATGCAAAAGTGTCGATTTCTACACCGGCTACTTTTCCACTAGCGGTACCTAGTCTCAGGACGACCCAGTCAAAGGGTTCGGTATTGTGGCGCCGCGTCTCCCAGCCATCGTACCATGCTCCCGAGTGGACAAAGACACCGGGTTTGCGAATCGGTGGTGTCGGGGTGATGAGGTTCTCAGCTGCGGCGAACCATTCGTCGCTGAAGGATAGGACTTTTGAACCGAGAGGCGCGGATATGAGATCTTTTGCGTGTGTTAGCTTTTGTATGGACAAGTGCGAGAAGATTCAGGTCCGTACCGGTGTATTGTGACTTGAAGGTCGCGTCGATCTCGTCAGCTGGAATTGACCGCGCGTTGTTTGTGGCTACGTTCTTAACGTCTTCCGGTAGGACGGTGCGAATCTCCATGATTTAGGGGATATGCTGTAATTGATAGAAGCTAGGTGATGTTATGCAAGAAAATAAAATGTAAAGACAATGTTTTGGGGTCTGGCTGAGGTACTATCAAATTATGGCGGGGCATCACTGGCGGGGTATCCAGGTACCCTGCATGCCCTACCAACAAACTGCTGCTATCGGAACCCGCCGAGCGGATATTGAAGGGGCCGATCGCGGAGTAGTCTTGATAACCCAGATACCTGCCTTACTCGATATAAATGACAGTCATGCCAATCCATTGCCTGTGGAATGTATAGGCTCTCTCGCTGCAAATTACACCGATGCTACAATAAATTCGTTATTAGCCCGGCGGGCCGCACAATAGCGCAGTGCGATATACTGATAAGTGACTCGATAGGTTGTAGTAATGGTGAACAGATCTATGCATACCCTGATACTATGGTAACATCCAGCTCCTGCGCTATCGCAAGCCTCGACCACCCTGGCTGAATGCGCAAAATCTCTACAGTCCCAGACAAGCTAGTATTTATATCATCAGATCGACCGTATGCCGTAGCGTACTCGATGCAGAGCTTTTGCTTGGTCCATCTGTCAAATCATATGCCGGGAATGTATCCAATCCACGAGTGGCAACGTGACGACGGACTCAGTAGTCAGGAACAAGGCCTCGTAGAGCGGAATTTGAAAGAATTTGATCTTCGTCTCAGCCAGGCAGTGTGAAAGCGACTGTCCAAAGTCTGAATTAGCAAGGTTCTCAATTCTACCAATCTTCATCTTCACCCATAGCTTGGATCGTTCCAATTCGACTCTGAGTAGTAAGATCCACCGTTTTTGTTGTTGCCCCCATTCAAATCCAGCTTGGCCATAAACTCGGGCGGAACAGTGGGAATGTATTTCCGCTCACGCTCTTTGTTGACACCTCCAAACCCGGCACCGTAAGTGATGAGCATGTCTGTTGATGTTGGGAGCGAAAACGGCAGCATGTATGACGGGTCCAGGAGAAGCTCATCCGGTGCTTCATCTTTTTCGTCTTCTTCGGACATTCGTGAAGGCGCAGGCGATGGCTCGGGAGGCTTCTCGGAGGTACCTCTGACTGGTGTGGACGGGGGCTCGGACTGTGACGGCGGATTGGGCGATTTTGCGCGTGCGGCCTTGCGATCTGCAGCTGCTTTTTGCAAATGTACAATGTACTTGGAAGCGCTCTTTGGGAGGGTCTTTTCGCCCACCTCGGGTCGGTAGTATTTTGCGGTGTGTAGTAGTTGTTGAGGTGACAGGCGTGTCAATTGTTGTAATGTCCCCACAAGCGACTCCAGGTCTTCTCCAAGGGAGGAAAAGCACTGTAGCCATTGGAGAAGTTGCACCAGGGGCTCGAGATGACGTTTGGCGGCGTCCGCGGTGTTCTCTCCGGTAGAGGTCATGGAGCCGTTCTCGTAGTGCTCTGGTTGCCGATTGTTGGAACGCGCCCAGTCTTCAAGCGTCGAGACGTTCATGCGTATTTGCATTGCTTTCGTTCGCGCGAGATACTTTCGATTGGACATTATGCGGTTGAAGACTTCGGCAGAGAGCCAGTAGATGAGCTGCGATAGCACCTGCGCAGCGATTACGGAGTGTACATCGTACAGATCGAGAACAAATAGAGTTGATGAGAGTAGCGAGGTAATGTTCCGTGGTGATGGCTGTGCTCTGCGCTTGGGAGATGGTGGCCGGAAACGTTTCTCGAGAGGTTCTACCGGCTTCGCTTTTGGCTTGGAACGGAATATCTTCCATTCGTGTTGGAACTGTACATCTTCGAACCCGGGCATCGGCTCGTGGTCGAGCATGGCTTGATCTAAATTCTTATCCATCCTGCGCTCAGCGTCACGGATAATCAAGATGAAAATTTCATTGATGAGCTCTGCCATCTGCAGTTGGAACTCGGTAGTCGCACCCATGAGTCCACCGTCTTTCTTGAGGTAATGCAAAAGGAGTGTCGCATTGGACATCCAGAAGGCCAGCACAGTCATGTCCCATTGATGCTTCTCTACGACGTCATTGATCTTGTTCATGGCAGATACAAGTAAAGTCTCCAAAAGTTCCGGGTTTGCATGGTAATGTGCATAGCGGGCACTTAGGAAGAGTATGTTTGCGGGCACTGGTTTTTGCGACGGAGAGCGCTGCGGCGTCATGTTTGTAATGATAATGTCCAGTATGCGTTCGAGCTCGTTTTCCTGGAACACGAACATTTGGTCGTTGAGACATCTATCCCAGATGAACTCTTGAGCTTCCTCTTCCGGTTCTTCGGGTGACTGCAGCCATTAGCGAATATTCAGGAGGGTGACTAAGATTCGTACTTCGGGCTGTTCGTCCAGACCCAGATTACCGATATCAACCTCGAGATTGAAAGCGCTTTCCATCATCATCCGCCGTTTCATATCGTTCTCCTGCATTTCCTGTTCAAAGCGGTCCTGGGAGAATCCCGAGCTGTAAAAGTCGTCACCAACGCCTACATTGCCAATGGCGTACCCGCTCTCGTGCAGATAGTCAGAAAGCTCGGTGTTGGGCTCGACAAAGTCGAATGCGGTGCGTCCTCCAGAAGACTTGACGTCTGTCGATGCGCCGTGGTCGAGCAGGAGCTTGACAATGTCCTTGTGTCGGTTCGTCATGGCCCACATGAGCGGCGTCCAGCGGTTTCTATCCTGTAAATCAACACTCGCGCCCTGCTCGAGCAGCGTAGCCGCCACCTGTTCATGTCCAAAGCAACTTGCGTAGACCAATGGCGGCGTGCCCTCTGCGTCGAGGCCGTTGATGTCGATGTATTCGCGGGCCTTGCCGTCCAGCAGCCGCTTTACCCGTTCGAGTTCACCGTTGGACGCTGCGAGTGTAAACAGGCCTTGCAGTGCTTCTCTCTTCTCCTCGTGTGAGAGCTTCTCGTCGGCAACGACCTTTGCTTCGTCGCCTGCATTCTCGTTCTTCAGGCGAGCTTGGTGTGCCAGCATCTGCACGAGGCGGCTGTCGCTGTCCTCGAGCTGCTGCATGTCTTCGTCGCCAAAAGTCGGGTCGTCGAGCGAGAGGTTGAACTCGAGCGGGCGGGCGGGCATGGGTGTGGTGAGGAACTGCGACTGGCCTGTGTCAAGTCAGTCGCCGTGGCGCGTCGCTCCTTCGCTACCCGGTGCGTTGACTCACCCTGCCAGGCATCGTAGATTTCGGTTTCCTCGTTCATAATGGGCACAGGTCGGCGGTCATTGAGAGAAGTGGGCAGGTCCGAAGGCAGCTGGCGCGGCCTCTGTGGCTCGCCCAGGTCGCCCGAATAGGCATGCTCGTGATCGGGAGAGTCCATTGTGTGACATTGAAGAGGCGGACGAGGAGACGTGTCTTGGAGGGCGACGGGCTATCTCTTGCTCGGACACATGTGTCGAAAGTCGAGGGATGCCGTGTCAAATGTCGAGGGATTCCCGGTCCGTCTGTAGTGGGGCAGCTTCAGTGCAGGAGTCGCAGGCAGGCAGACAGGCAGACAGACAAGCAAGCAGGGCGTGGGAAAGGGGCGGGAGCCAGTCGCGATGGACGTTAGGACAAGGCGTCTTGTGCGAGCACCAGGGGCGAAGTATAGTGATGATACCGGCTAGGTATGCACATGCACATGGCAATACTGTACTACGGCCTCTACCCACGATGATGTCGCTACCAACGGCAGACGCGCCAGGCCGATCTACCGCTACGCCGGATCAAGTTGACGCAGTGTGGGCGGGGGCGACTCCGCAGGTCAGCCACAGCAGGGCGCTCGTGATAGTAGCTACGGGTGCGTGTTTGAGCCTGGTTTTGAAACACGGTTTGGCTGGCGCGGGCGGCGGTTGCTTTTGTGTGAGGCGTAGCGAGTGCAGACGCTGCCCACCCGAGTAGTGCCCATGTCGATGATGACGTCTAGGAACAAGCGCGAAGTCTGAGCGCATCCAGCGACGGCAATCCGCTGTGGCTGAGAAGCCATCAGTAAGCACTCCTCATGCGCGTCGACTGCTTCTAGAAGACTGGCATCCGTTGCCCGCGAATCTGCCCTATACCCACCACGCCTCTGCCCGCCGACCCGACCCTCTCCACGACCGCGCTCCTACTGCCATGGCCGTCGCGCACTGTAACAGACAGATGGAATGACCTGCGACTCGGCCCCTGCACATTGATACCCGACAGACACTCGCGCACCCAGAGCATGTCTTAGATGCTTAGCCGGCGCCAACACCGCGAGGACAGCATGACTACCGGCCAGGCCAGCGGGCGGACGCAGCGCTTCTCGCACATCTTTGCGCGCCTGCAGGAGCTCCAGAACTATGGCTGGGACCCGGAGATCGAGCCCTTCCATTCTGTAAGACATGCCTCGTGGTCTGCCCCGACTGCAGACGGCAGCGGCTAACGCCAACAGTCGTACGACAACTACCACTTCTTTGGCTACGAAAAGACGCCGCCCAGGCAGGAGCGGCCGCAATCGAGGGGAAGGAGCGCCGTCACCTCCCCCACCCTGTCGCATTCACCCGACTCGGCCACCCGAAGCTGGCCGACTGTTACGCGCACCCACCGCAGCTCGGGCTCCGATGCGAGCGTCCAGACATACCGCACAAACACGACCGTCAAGGGCGTCGCCAGAGAGGGCCGGCCCGTCGTGTGCCGTGTCTCGGCACAGACTCTGCGCCTGGAGCGCGAGTTCCAACTCGCCAAACTCGTCGTCAAGGAATCAGATCCAGAGGGCAGGCACTTTGTCCGCCCCGTAGAGTTCGTCAGGCTCTCCACCAAGCCGGGCGAGGAGCCGCTCGTCGCCAGCATCTTCGAAGCGCCGGGGCCCAACTACCTCCACGACCTGGTCAACTTTGGCCCCAACTTTTGGAAGGTCACCGGCAATGGGCAGAGCCATGAATCAAATCCCCCCGTGCCCAACCGTGGCGTGCCCCTCCTTACCTTTCTCGATTTCGCAGTCGGTTCAGTCGAGTGCATAGAAATCTTGCACCATGGCCACGAAATCGTCCACGGCGAGATACGTGGCGATGCCTTCCACTTCGCCGAGAATGGCGTTGTCAAGATGATCAATTTCGGGTCTGGCGCCAGGTCCTTTGAAAATGGACTGACCAGCGCAGGATGGAGTACCCTATCAAAAGAGACTGGCATCGAGTTGAAGTTGGCCTTTATATCCCCCGAGCAAACCGGCCGCATGCCTGCTGAGCCCGACACGCGAACCGATATCTACAGCCTTGGTATCCTCTTCTACACCATGCTAGGCGGCCAGGCGCCCTTTGAAGGCGCCACAGCTCTCGATGTCATGCAGAATGTCATCAGCAAGCGCATCCCGCCAATCTCCTCCAAGCGCCTAGACGTCCCAGAGGCACTCTCCGAAGTTATCCAGCGCATGACACAGCGTAACATCGAGGACAGATACCACTCCACGTCCGGTCTCAAATATGACCTTGCCCGCATCCGCGAGTTGCTATGTGAAGGCGATGTCGAAGGACTGAAAGCCTTCCGTGTAGGCTCCAAGGACATCAGTTGCTTCTTCAATCTACCCCTCAAGCTCATTGGCCGTGAGAAAGAAAAAAAGACCATAGTAGACGTCCTGGAACGGGTATCAAGACACCGTCGAAGCAGCCTCAAGACTCTGCACAACTTGAGTTCAGGCTCTTCCTTTTCAGATCAACGACGAGACTTGAGCTTTGACGATGTTATTTCAGAGAGCACCAGCTCGAGAGGCTCTGACAGCAGGCTCAACAGCGTTTGCGCAGATACCCCCGTCTTCATGGGAGACGCTCGGTCAATACATCACGACTCACAGGACAGTGTAGCACAGTCAGAAAACTCTACGGCCGAAGGCAGTACTGACGGCCGACCTCAACTGCAATCTACGAACCGGGGACGATCTAGCAATAGCATTGAAAGTTCCGCACTCCACTCTCGCTCCTACCAGTCCAACGATGGCTTACGAACCCTAGCCAGCACGCGCAAACTAAGACGCAAAGCTCGGTGTGAGGTACGTTATCACATCACAACCCAAGTCACGGAAAATGTCCACTAACCTCACGGGATAGGTAATAGTGATAGCTGGTACCACAGGATTGGGCAAGTCTCGTCTCGTGCAAAGTGTACAGAGCACAGCGAGGAGCACCGGCTATTTCGCCCTGGCCAAATTTGACCCTGCCAAGAAAGCACCCTTTGATCCCATCCTAAGGTTGATGTCTTCCTTCTTCCGGCAGATATTCAGCGAGGCCGATGTAACGACAGAGTTCCATCAGAGACTGCGCCATTACCTAAGGAACAGCGGAGTTTGGACCGTTTTGCAAACTTACCTGGATCTTCCTGAATGGCTCTTGAACACAAATGGCACAGCAAAAACTGCACATCAAAAAGACCTGGATTCAACCAAAGACGTGGATCGACGGGCATCGTCTCCAGCCGTTCACTGTGGGTCTGCTGGACATACCGCTGAAGCCTGGCTGCGAAGTGGAGGTGCTTCAAAGTCGTCGAGATTCATAAATGTCTTTATAGACGTTCTACGACTCCTTGCCATGCACAAGCTCTGCACGTGGTGCTTAGAGGATGTTCAGTATGCTGATTCCGAGAGTGCTGAGCTGATCCACCACATCGTGCAGGCCAAGATTCCACTTATTCTTATGCTTACGTGTACCGACGAAGAGACCCTGCCCCGAGAACTCGTCCCATTACTACGCCACGCCACCAAGGTACAGCTTCTACCCTTTACAGAGGCACAGACTGCGGATTACGTAGCCGAAACGCTCCATCGAGATCATCAGTACATCCTCCCTTTGGTAGCAGTAGTCCAGGAAAAGTCTCGAGGCAACCTGTTCTACATACGCGAGATACTGGACACTTGCCATCGCAAACGATGCGTGTACTACGAGTGGCGGGAGAACAATTGGGTTTTCGACCTCGACAAGGTCTTCGCAGTGTTCGAGAGCCCAGAGTACGGCTCATCCGTGACGGCTGATTTCATAGCAAGGCGATTGACGGAGCTGCCATCAGCAAGCAGGAAGCTCCTGGCATGGGCTTCTCTTCTCGGCGGCACATTCTCGTTTGAGCTCTTGCAGAAGCTGCTCAACCCAGCGACTAAGCCCGCTGATTCTGGGAAACTGCCTCTTTTCGACGAAGATGAGTCTGCCGTCACAGCCCTCGATGCAGCGCTCAAAGCCTACGTACTCATGCCTGCTGACCAGGACGCTCGATTCAGATTCAGCCACGATCGATACCTCACAGCAGCTGTAAATTCTCTCGACAGCGAATGGGACACGCAACTGATGCACTTCACAATCGCCAAGATGATAACTGCTGGCGAGGAGTACAACGACGAGTCAACTATCGGATCCAAGGCATTATACATGCAGAGCCGTCACATTTGTCTGGCTGCAGAACTCATCAAAGCCAAAGAAGCATACCGGGCCCCATTCCGGGATATGCTATACCAAGCAGGAGAAACTGCATGCGAGTCTGGCGCAAGATCAACTGGCATCTACTACTTTGCTCACAGCCTAATGCTGTTGCAAGATGACCCATGGGACGACAATAGGCCGGATGTTTCGTATCAAGAGACTTTGCAGCTCTTTGTAAGATCAGCAGAGTGCTATTGGCATCAAGGCATGTACGATGAAGCGCTTAGCTTGATTAGGACGACTTTCCAGCACGCGCGGGATCCGTGCGATATGGCTAGTTCGTTTATTCTGCAGTCCAGAGTGTTTGCCGTTCGTGGCGATAGCTTTGGTGCATTCCAGGCGCTCAAAGATTGCCTTTCGTTACTAGGATACCCCATACCTCCAACAACATGGGAGGCGTGCGATGCCCAATTCCAGCAGATATATGGCAAGCTCCAGAATATGGACAAAGACGAACTGCTCAAGCGTCGGGCATCGCCAGATGACCGGGTCTTGATGACGATTGGGCCCGTGTTCATCGAGCTCCTCAGTGCAGCATTCTGGTCAAACAGCCTTTTGTTTTATCAATCGACGCTGAAGCTCGTTTCAATACATCTCGAGAATGGTACCATGTCACAGGTAGCTCTCGCATATGTGCACTTGGGGACTGTAGCAGGCGGTCGCTTCAACATGATGAATTTCGCTGTGGACATGGGTGCCATTGCGAAGCGGATCTTCCAGATGTTTCCCGAGGATTATTACACCCTGGGCAGAGGTCAAACTTTACAACCATTGTTTCTCGGTCATCTGGAAGCGCCTGTGGGTGATCTGCTACCAAGCTTGGAAGGAGCACTGCAAGCGTCTCTCACCGCCGGTGATAGGATACTTACGCTTCTGAACCTTGGAGTACAAGCTCATTTCAGGGTGATGGCATCATATGACGTCGCAGAACTAGAGGCCTGGATTGAGGAAACTCCACTCGACATGCGGAACTGGCAAAAAGACCTGCGAGGAGGCGTTTTCCTCATGGCTGCTCGGCAATACGCGAGAGCGCTCCAGGGGAAGACTAACACAGGAAACGCTTCGCTGCTCTTCTCAGACCACGATCACAATGAGGCCGAGTACATCGACCTCTTCGAAAAAACGGCCAGCAATCCGAAGCGTTCAAAGTCTATATATCTTGCTACCAAGCTTCCTTTGCTGGTACTCTATGGTCACAATCAGGAAGCAGTGGCCCTTGGGGAGATGTTGCTCCCAATGCTGAGCAGTCTTTGGTCTGAAAGGCTGAACTATTCGGTTAGGTATTACCTATCGCTAGCGTACGTGGCTCTTCTTCGAGATGAGCCGAAGCATAGTCGGAAAGGCGAGATGATTCAACACGTTCAAGGTACCCTGAAGCTCCTGGAAGTATGTTGCGTTGTAACTGATGTCAACTACCGGGGTTGGATACATCTTCTTACCGCCGTTCTTGCAGACATCAACGGCGATCCTCCAATGGCGCTGCAAAACTACGAAGCAGCCATGGAGCATAGCGAACGTTACGATTTCGTTCTGGATGAAGCTTTCGCCCTCGAGCTATACACTGGATGGTTAGTAGAGAAGAAGGCCTACAGGGCGGCTCGGCATTCGCTCAAAGACTGCCTTTCGACATATCGAAGGATGTCGGCGTATGGAAAAGCAAATCACTTTGCTAGCCGCTATGAATGGCTAGTTCACAGCGGCCAATCATTTACAACAGTAGACCAGGCTATACAGACCTCGATTGTAGACACGGGTAATACCGCTTTTAGACTTGAGCAGAACGACCACGAGCATTTCCTGGGGGCGGAAACCGCAGTCGATCGAACACAGAACTGGGTTGTACCGGAAACGCGGCGCCAGGAGTCTGGCCCAGCTCTACACAACGGCCTTTCGGCCGTGGGCCTCGATATGCTAGACCTGTCGTCAATCCTAGAGTCGAGTCAAGTGCTATCCAGCGAACTTGTCGTCGATAAACTAATGGCAAAGATGAGTTCGATTCTCCTCGAATCAACGGGCGGTACCTTGTGCGGCCTGGTGGTTGAAGACCCGCAAATCGAGTGGTCGATTGCATGTGTTGCGACGAACGAGCCTGACAACGATAGCGGGTTCTCTCCCGGCGTCACATCATTCCCTGCAAGTCAACCTCTGGATACTGTGGATGATGTTGTCGCTCGACAGGTGACACTGTACACACTTCGCTTCCGGGAGACGGTCTTTGTCCAGAACTTGTATGAAGATGATCGGTTTTCCAATGTTTCAGACGCCTATTTACAACGGAATCCGGAGGGCAAAGCAGTCATATGTATCCCAATTCTCCACAGTGACCATTTGCTCGGTTCAATCTACGTCGAAGGCCCGCCAAATTCATTCACTGAGCGCAACACCCAAGTTCTTCGATTACTCGTAAACCAGATTTCCATCTCGCTGGCCAATGCCTTGCTCTTCAAAGAAGTGGAAAGAGTCTCTGCCAGCAACGAAGCAATGCTCGAAATGCAGAAACGTGCTCTGTCGCAGGCGCGAGCGGCAGAGATCAAGGCGAAAGAAGCTGAAGCCATCGCTATACGCAATATGAAGTTAAAAGAAGAGGCTGCCAAGGCAAAGAGTCTTTTCCTGGCCAACGTATCCCACGAGTTGCGCACTCCCTTGAACGGTGTGATTGGTATGTCTGAGCTGTTGAAGGCTTCACCACTCAACTCTGAACAATCTGGATACGCCGATTCGATTCGTGTTTGCGCCGATACACTGCTTTCTATTATCAACGACCTACTGGACTATTCTAAGCTCGAGGCTGGCAAGATGAACGTCTTGGAGATGCCAATATCACTGTCTGAGACGATTGCCGAGGTCGTACGCGCTCTCGCGTACACGAACGCCGAGCGGGGTCTCAAGACCATTGAGCAGTTGCATTTGGATCCCGAGATGCTGGTCATGGGCGATCCTGTCCGATTGCACCAAATTCTTATGAATCTGCTGTCTAACAGCTACAAGTTCACGCCACGAGGATCGGTCACTGTCCGCGCTGTTGTAGATCAAGAAACCGACGAATGGGCAGACGTAACATGCAGCGTCATAGACACCGGCATTGGTATCCCAGACGAGCAGAAGCAGAAGCTCTTCCTTCCCTTCTCGCAGATCGAGTCGAGCTCTGCAAGGAGCTACGGTGGTACCGGCCTGGGTCTCAGCATCTGCAAAGCTCTTATTGAGAATGTCATGCATGGTACCGTGCGCCTTGACAGTCAACCAGGCCAGGGTACAACAGTCACCTTTTCGCTGCGGTTCAAGAAAGTACCGAAGACGCAAGCAGGCAACCAGCAGCAAAGAACGCGAGAGCCGGATCCTATGGCGAGGTTCTCAAGCCAGGGGAACAACGGTCATGAGCAGTCATCGGGTACCTGCATCGATCTCTCAACCATACCCAGGCGAGACCTTCGGGTATGCATTGCGGAAGACAACCTGATCAACCAGCGCATTGCAATCAGTTTCGTGCAAAAGCTCGGCTTCAAGTGCGACGCCTATCTCGACGGCTTTAAGACGATTGACGCTCTGGAACGCGCTTCAGAAAATGGCCGGCCTTTCCACTTGGTGCTCATGGACGTGCAGATGCCGCATTGTGACGGTTACGAGGGTAAGGCTAACCTTTCATGCCTATTAGCATCCAGATAACTGACACAAGTGCAGCCACAAAACTCATCCGCAAGCATCCCAATCCTGAGATCCGGAACGTACTCATCATTGCCATGACCGCTTCAGCTATTCAAGGCGATCGTGAGAAATGTCTCGACTCCGGTATGTTCCAACGCAATTTCGCCATTTGTAAAGAAACATGCTAACTGTTGCGCAGGAATGAACAACTACCTAGCCAAGCCCGTGCGCGCGCAGACACTCAAAGCACTGTTGGATTCCTACCTGAACAAAAATAACGAGGTGGAAGAGATCCCTAACTTGGCGATTGAAGCAAAGAAGCTGGTCAAAGAAGCGTTGAATGAGGCGGCAGCGCTGCCTGATGTCACGAGTGGGAACGGAGATTTGGAGAAACAGGAGGACCGCAATGGAAGTTCAAGTGTTGCAGAAAAGGTGAAGAATGGAGTTGCGACAGCAGAGAGGGATGCGAAGAAAATTGAACGACCAAGCAGTGTGAGGATGAGCACTACGCAGCATATACTACCCAACGGTAGGACAGAACCTGTGCCACCTTCGGAGTAGAGGCTCACTGATTTGGGGAGTTGAGGGGTTGAGGGAGGAGACGTTGTTGTTCATTTACGGACGGCTTTCGTCCGCTCGCTTTGTCATCGGTGCATTGCACGGCGTTCGTTTTGTACTCACAAAGGTACCAGGGAGGACAAAATGGCATTTCTACTTCGTCGCAGTATCCCCGCTGATAGCGCCTCTTCTCTATCGAAGATGCAATTCTAGAGCATCCATCTTCACTGTAATCATTGATATCTCGAGTCGTCCGTCGATTCGGCCGACTCTGACTATGCAGACACCTACTACACAAAGAAAATCACACGCCAGCATGTCAGTCTGCGCATCCTGTATAACTCACAGTCAAGAGGCCCGACATCCCTGACGCGTAAGCCCGTCCGCATCACCTACCTCACGGCGCCTTTGCACTCGCCGGAAGGTCGGCCAAAACGTGGACCGGGCGTCAGACTCGATCCTCTCCACGCCGCGAGCGTGTCGCCAGCCCCACCTTTTATTACCGCCGACGCAGCAAAATACCGCAACCCCTGGGCTTCTGTCCACGAGCCACAGTGGCTCAACAGAGCAGTGGCTCGCCGTGGCACAGTCGCCAATCAGTCGATCTTGGAGTCAAAGTTCCGTAACACGAACGTTGACATTGTACAGCGGGACGATGATGATGGTTTAATCTCACCAGCTGGATCTGCATGTCAGAATGGGCTTGCGTCACCCCCTCGCTCTGCCCCCTTCGGCTACCGGCATGTGCCTCAATTGGACTGCTGGGTTAGCCGGCCTTTGGTTGTTGGCAGAGGGTTGAGTTTCTGGTTCCTTTCCCACCTGGATCTTCTCCTGTGATTCCCTTCCATGGTTCACTTTTTCTTCCACGATACACTATTCACACTGACCTAGGCCTATTTACATATGATATTGATCTTTCTTACCTGCACAATTTTTGATACGAACTCACCACTACCTTGAACACAACAGACCACGCTGAGCTACACAATGGACAACGTGTCCCAACGACAATCTCTAGAACACAAGCGGCACCACCACTTCGGCCGCCACCGCAGCGGAAGCTACCTCTCCAGACGCTCCTCTTCGCACTCTACTGCACCCGACACATCACCCCACATCTTCCAAGGCACAGATGCCGTGCCCCAGAATCGCAAAGTCACACTCCAACGCGTCATAGACACCCACCATGCCCTTGAACTCAAACATGGTAATACCGCACAAACACCCACGAGCACCACCAGCAACGATCGCCCGACTTCGTCATCCTCATCCATGTCCTCGGACCCTTTTACAATAGACTTTGCCGACATGTCGTTTCCCGACGCCGAAGTCCGCGCATTTCGGTACTTGCAAAGGAGATGGGATCCCAAAACCTATTGCACGCCGGACCCAGAGTTTGCGAGTGTGATTCTAGGACGACGAGAAAAGTTTGAGGAGACGGCTATCAAGCACTTTTTCAGTCGCGTCGCGCTGTGGGATGCGAGTAGCGAGGAGAAACACGAAGCTGGTATGACGCGCAGTGTCTTCTTCTTCCGTAACAGGCGGCGGAGGAGGTCGAGGGCGAAGAGCGATGCGAGTCGCATGCTGGGGGTGCCGGAGGGGGATGACAGGGAGAAGGAGGATGAGGGGTTGGAAGCATTAAAGGAGGTGACTACGAGGGAAGGGTTGGCGCAGTTACTATGGACGTTGGTGCATACGGATGAGGAGCTGGCGAGACTGAGGGAGGAGTGTATGGATGCGTTGAAGGAGTTGTACCGGCTGACTGTCACGAGGGTGGACAGGGACGGGTGTTGAGGTGGGGATGGGATGGTCTGGCTCAGGCGGTATCTGTTGTTTTGTGTGGACTTCGAAAATACTGCAACATCGGTACCTACATTTCATGCTTGTTGTGGTTGTGTACAGGTCCAGTTTTGAAGAGCTGTCGCATGTACTGAGGATTGAAGCATACATCATTGTCTGTACTCCCAGACTGTTAATACAAAGTACCTCAAGTACCTCAAGTACCTCTCGGACACAGGTTCAATTTGAGCCTGCTAAGTTGGGTTACCGCGTATGCCTTTACAAGACCATTGTGGATTCCGGAGTGCGGAGATGCCGCCAGGCGTGCGCTTAGTGAGTTGGTCTTGGACAAAGCAAAATCAAGGTGCGTTCGAAGAGTCATTGTGAACCAGAAGAATACCACGCGATGACGCCTATCTATGCACTGAAGAGCGATGCCAGTATGGATCATGGCCCTCGAGTGCGATGCGTTGGCAAAGCGTGTAAGGACAACGCGAGGTACTCACGCCTATATCCCAGCAGATCTCCGCTTCCGATCGGAACCAATTCCATCGTGCATCTCAACCTTGGGTGAAACCAACTCACAAACACAACTACGTTCCACCCATCATGCCGTTCCTTGAAATCGGATACAAGCGCCTCCACTACTCAGATCTGAAACCGCAAGATGGAAATATACGCGAGACGTTCATCTTCATGCACGGGCTGGGCTCTTCGCAGAATTACTACTTTGCAGTAACTCAGAGCCTGGTCGCAAGCGGATTCCGCTGCATCGCCTTTGACAATACGGGAGCGGGGCGGTCGACCTACACTTTTGTCGAGCAGAGTATTGAGACTCTGGCAGAAGATGTAATGGGGGTTTTGGACGCGTTGGAAGTCGAGAAGGCTGTGTTCGTTGGGCACAGTATGGGAGGGTACGTCAGCAACAGCAACCTCCCTGGGCAGACCCTTGGAAGCCTCGACGCGACGATACCAAGACAGCTGACGGGCTTATAGTATTGTAGGCGCACATCTTGCGGCTGAGCGAAGCGATCGCATCGTAGCAGCTGTGTTGATCGGCCCAGTCTATCCCAACCCAGGCTCAGCCCTCCGCTTCCAAGAACGGATTGAAAACGTGACAAAAAACGGTATGCAGCCCATGGCCGACGCCGTCCCCCAAGCTGCAGTCGGAAAGAAGGCTTCTCCGCTCGTCAAAGCGATGATCCGCGAGTTGCTGCTAGCACAAGATCCAGCCGGATACATATCCAACTGCCGAGTCATTTTCAATGCAAAGCCGCCCCGTTACAGCAAGATCAGCGTGCCTGTACTTATTCTCGTCGGTGACGAGGACACGAGTGCGCCACTGGAAGGGTGTAAGAAGATGTTTGATGAGATTGAGCATGGTGAGAAGAAGCTGGAGGTTATGAAGGGAATTGGGCACTGGCACTGTCTTGAAGCATTCGACGACGTGGCGACATTGATAGAGGAGTTTTATCGTGAGATTCAGTAGATTAGTCGTAACGGGTTATTTCCGATAAAGCGCGGAACGGGGTAGTGGAGAAGTTCGGTATCCGTTCCATCGCACAGGCCTTGTTACAGTACCTGCGAACGGGTCAACAGGAGCAGAACACATGCCATGTCATACCGCCATTTCTTGAAATGTTTCACGGGGTGTGCGCAATGTGAACTGTGGGGAGGGCAGTGAAGAGAGGTTCAGAGAGACACCACGTGCGAGGCGATCTTCCAGACGGTAACCCTAGCGACGACTAGCGCAGCGGAAGCAAAAGCTGCAGGATGCAGGCTGCAGATGCAGACTCATCTCCGCGTGCGAGTACGGTAGGATGCAGTTGGTTGGTGTTGTGGTGCCGCATGACATGGTCATTGGCGGCGTCCCTGGCCCGATCAAGCGCATTGGACGTGGGCTTGGCGCATGTCCGCATGGGTTCCACCTCTGAAAGTGTTTGCAGCGGATAGATACACTGTAAGCAGTAAGGCAGCGGGCCGAGCATCCACAGGACATTGCAACAGACGCCGTCCCACAGCCACTTGATTCGTGTCGAGTGAGACGGGCAAAGCTGGTGGGAGATATTTCGGGCTGGTGGTGATGCAGGGTTCTGCGGTTCTGCGCCTATACCCGTCGCAGCGGTTCTGTGTAATGTGCCCTGCCGACGACACACCCCCTCTCAGCAGTGCCCACGATGTCATGCGCGGCGCTTCATTCGGCATCCTCCCACCCTTCACGCTCGACATTTCCGCGTGCGCTTGCCCGAGTCGAGAGTGTGCCATCTTGGCCCAATGTCGCTGGCCCGGCGCTCTTTGATTTGATTCGATCCTTCCCGCCGTCTGTGCAGCAGGCCCAAGGTGGCGCCGGATCGTCTTGTCGGTAGACGAGGCTGCCTCTCGCTGCTTGCGTCTATTCGACATGGCCTCGCGCCCTCGTTGCCTTATCACGAGCCAACACAGCGATCCGCACGCTAGATTGCGTGTGTGGTGGTAGCCCACGTCTTCTCTCACATGTGAAAGCCGACGACATCATACAGCAGTCTCTTGCAGTCTCTCCCCTCTGGCACTTCGCGCGACTCTTACTGTGACATATTTAGTGCATCTGTCATGCTCCGTCTCGAACGCACGGAAGCTAACCAAGTCGTTCTCCAGTTTAATCGCGCCACTAGTCTTTCACGCTCCTAGCCTACTACAGGCCCCGGAAATCGAATCGGATCCTGCGAGGCGGTGAACTCTCAACCCTTTTGCGTAGAGCCGCCCACGCGCTTGGCTCACACTCCGTCAAAAGATCGCGCATGCCGTGCGTCTTGCATGTCTAGCAGGGTCTGGGCCAACCAACGGCCAGGATCGACCATTGGGTCGTTTGCACCCTCTTCTTTATATACTAGCACCTAGTTCCCCTCCTACTGACCGCGGTCGATTCAATAGTCCTCCAGGCGGGTCTCGCGGTTCGTCACTTGACTGACCTAGCAAGTACTGGCGTCGCATAGCCTGCCTGTGATTCCAGTTCCCATTCTCTGATATCTCTGGCCTGTGTGCTCCTCGCGAGGAAATTCAAATTCGTGGATTTCGGTGTGTTGGCACTGGCTGCTGGTATGGGCTTTTTACCCCTTGAGCACAGAGCCTTCCTATTTGGATACTGATATCCGATCTAGACGACTACCGAGATTATACACGAACTAAGGCCATATTAACGATTCAATTCTCCTAGAGACAACCATCTCATATCTACGTCACTGTCCTTTTTCTGGTCTTTGATAGATCGGCGATGAATCGAACAGACAGTGTCGCGGGTTCCTATCTACCCAAGATCCCCAGTCAAGAGCCGCTACCCAATCCTACCACCATACGGCACCGCAACAAACCTCACAGAAGCAACGCCCCATCCTTTTCTTCCACCCAGGCTGCGACTATGGAACCGCGCCGACCAGTATCAGAGCAGCGCTCAAGACCATTCCACCGTCAACAATCAACCACCTCGTCATCAGAAAACTCAAAAAGCCGGTCGCAAAGCCGTGGCCATGGCTCAAAACCCTCGTCGAGGCGCACTTCTTGTACCATTGTAGACCCGTCAAGACCGGCGCGTCACTACCGAATGAAGAGCCACCAAACACCTCTTACGGCAACCAGCCAGGACATTGACGACGTCCTCGCCCTACACTTCCGCAGCTGCAGCATCTTCACCAATCCATCCTACCACTCGAATTCTGGCCTGCCTAGCCCAACCTTATCCCAAGGCGGCGACGCAACCTTTGGTTTCCCCAGCGCAGCCACGCGTTTCAGTTCCGACAGTCTGCGCATCGTCGAAGAAACACCCCTGCACCACCAGCGCCGCCGCAGCGAAGACACCATCGCAGAAGAACAAACCAACAACACGACTATGCACTGGACCTCGCCGTGTACGCGCAAACGCGAGTATGAAAGGATCGACAAGGCCAACAGCGGTCTTCGGGGCTTCTTCCGCAAAGTAACACCGCGATGTGTTTCAGGTCCGCAGGAAAAGTTTTACTCGGAGAAAGACCACTCAGATGCTGGTTCTGTGCGGCGTTATCGCCTGCAGGATCTTGAGGACGATGCGCACGTGGATGAGAAGCATGATGCGAGACCGAGGACGAGTCCGGTGCCTAGACCAGGGTCGAGGCCGGGGATTGCGAAGAGGTGGACGTGTTTTTAGATGAGGAAGAGGAGAATAGGAGAGAGCGACAGAGAGCATATTACGCAGCGACGATTTTGACATATTTTGCGCGGCATTGAAAAGAGGCGTTTGCTATAACGATACCCACGGCATGTTTTGTTGTTTTGCTGGTTTGTTATCGACGAGGAGAGAGTTTGCATTATACCAACTGATACGTTTATAGAGTAGAAGTTTGTCCTTTAATTTATAGTTTATCGCATTGATTAAAAGTTCTGCACTGGTTTGGTACATTCGACGTGCTACTTGTGTTGCGCAATAATCTGTGAGCCTTGTACTAGTTCAAAGAACGACTACATGACGCGCGGGCATGCTGTAAACGCGATACAATGGAAATGAATTAAGTCGTCTGCGTTGATATAGTGGTATATGGTATCTATAACTTGGACTCTTCCTTGACTGTGCCAATCTTCAGTTTGGGTGCGTATTTCTTCAATACGCCCTCATTGTGGTACTGCATTTCTGTTAGTAAACTCATTCGTCACGTTTGATACAGTCCCTCCTTTGATCTAATCAAGGGTTTAGCTTGTTGGATGCCCAGCGGTACTGGGACCCAGGCGCGTCACAGATGCCAGCCAGCCAGCCTTGCGGAGAACACGCACGTGACACATGTTCCCACCACTCACTTTGCCCCTCCCTGTAGATCCCAATCAAAAACGTACCTTCCAAAACTGCTTGCTTGCATCCTTTCCACCCACTCTCTTCAGAATCTTGGCACCGCCTGGGTGCTCGTCGACAAACGAATCCATCTTGTACACATCGCTGTCGATTATTATGTACAGTCCCTTCTCGACCGTGTTGTGCTCGGCGACTTGCTTGGCGGTGAGAGACTCGGACATGTTGAG
Organism: Alternaria dauci; assembly: GCF_042100115.1. Classification (NCBI taxonomy): domain Eukaryota; kingdom Fungi; phylum Ascomycota; class Dothideomycetes; order Pleosporales; family Pleosporaceae; genus Alternaria; species Alternaria dauci. The sequence goes on from NC_091278.1 coordinate 2,055,990, forward strand.
TTTGGGTGGATTGCGCAACGGGCGACTGAGCTTGGTCGGCGTTTGAAAAGGTCGCGTCGGCGATGGCGTGTCGGGTCTAGGTGGACGGTTTGTTGCGTTCTGGCGGCGCGATAACTGGTGAGTTCAACTCTGGGTGTAAAAAGTGAAGAAAAAACACTGATGAGGGAATCTGGGGTTGTATGGGGTAGAGAGTCTAGAGAAATAGTTCAGGCTGGGGCTCGGTCGTGGAGGTCGGCGGGTGTGGAGTCGAGGTATGCCGAGGTTGATGAGGCGCGCTAACTTAGGGCCTGCCTGTATAGTAAGCTGGACTGCACGCATCATGATTGGTTTGCTGGTGTGTTGGAACGTCATTCTCGCCTTGTAAATCACTTATTATCATCCTTGGGACGTCATTCTCGCTTTGCGAATTACTTATCATCATCCTTCGACTGTCTTCTACTTCTGTCGAAGCTTCGCAACGCTTCTTCCAAGGTAACCTTGGAAGGCTTGCAGACTTCATCTCCAGAGTCTGCATCTGTAGTCGACGCAAGGTGCGTCGTTAGGTTGAGTTCGTACATAATACGTACCTTCAAAGTAGTCTTTATCCTCCCTGAAAACAGCCTTTCTCAAGAAGCACTTCTTTCCATCCCGTCTTAGGCCACAACAGAGCTTACGCAACGCGTCCAGTAGACATACTACCTAGGTAAGACACCATTCTATGTCAAGATGTTCTCCTGGAACAGATAGTTGGACGCCGCTACTCGACGGTATTGCGAGGCAGATGGCTACGAGCGAACGCGTCTAGTTCCGACTGCGCCAATTGGCATTGGAAGTCTAACAGCCATGGTCATAGAAAGGTTCGAGAACGAGTATTCAGCCTTTGAAGGGTACAGTATGTTCGGCAAGCCATGATCTATTGCGGAAGATGGCACAGTGTGGAGAGAGTTCTGGTCTGATAGCTGACAAGAAGGGACAAGGCTACTTCTTCAAGCATGCTACATGCAGAATACTCAAACCAAACCAATATGTACATGTGCTCTAACCCCACACCACCCACGACGTGATACACATCTATGCTGCAGGGCTGGCGACTGAAGTAGTGAGCGGACCGCTCTCAACGTATGTCCCAGAGAAGAACCAGTCTTCCGCACCCGTTCCATCGTTACCCTGGCGGGGTAGGCGGAGAACACCAAGATGCCAGTCAGCGCCGTTTGAAGAAGTGCTAGTGGAGAATGGTCCAGCAGTCTTGACGAGCGTGCTGTTACCAGTCGAGTGCCAAAAGGTAACCTGGTTGGATGAGAAGTTGATCTCGTAAGCCACGTTGTGCCATTCGTCGGCCTTGAGCTCGACCTTCCACTTGCTCTGGCCACCCACCATCCACTGCCTATTGTCGAGATTAGTATGGGTTTCTTACTGGATTTTTGTTGCGTGATCATCTTACAGGTTGGTGTTGCTAGTGCCAGACTCTCCGTTGACCCATCCGTACTTCAACTCTGTGAAATGGCTCTCGAAGAAACAGATCTGGTGTTCGTTCGTCGCACTTGGAACGTTGGTAGTGGACCTCTTGATCGAGAAGTGATAATAGACGGTGCCTTTGTTGATAGCGGCTTTTGTCTGAGGGATGAGCTCCGTCCTCCACATGTCACTGTTCCACTTGGCTGTGTTGTCGATCGTGATTTTGGCACCTTGCTTGCTGCCAGTGTCCCCAGGGTTCTTGTAGTTTGGTGAAAGATTTACGTATTTGGTAGTAGCACCTGATCCATGGATGTAGTATTGGTAATCTGGAAGAGGAAGAGGCGAATGTCAGTAGTGTTTGACGTATAGCCTTTATGTAGTACGTACTGCCCACTTGGTTTGCCCAGGACCATTTGTCCAGATCGGAAGAAGACGTCATCTCGTTGAAGCGGCCATCCCAAAGAATTGTGCCTGCTCTAATCAGCGACGTGGAATATGCGTGGACAATGCCAACGAACCTGCGGATACGGCACTCACGAGCGCGTTGACGATAGCTGCTTTTCCAAACATGATGGTGATTAGAAGCAAAGAATCTCTGCTTACGGGTACGATGAAGATTGATAGTCGGAGCGTCGAAAGTTGAGGTATCCAAGACTCTATATAAAGATGATCTCCAGCAAATGCTCAAAGTACCTCGACCCGAAGATGGAGGCAAGGTGTCCGCTTCATGGTTAGAGCGCTGCACATCAATATCCGGGAAACAGCGTATGGCTTGCCTCTTGCTTTGAACATACTTGACGTGCACTGCGTGACCACTTCTCTCAATCAATCTAATTGTACCCGCCAATCTCTCACATATAGCTGTGGATCTAGTGGCGGCCAACCGGTCCGGCACACATTGCGCCTTGTCTCACCTCGACGCGGAAATGGCAACCCGGTTCTCGTCACTGCAACAGCGGCACATGGTTCGATGCCGGCGATCGAAAGCTTCGTAGAAATGAAGAGATGACGGGTTTGTTGGTCGAGGAAGAACGATCTCGCAGGGCGTCGAGATTAAGCTACATTAAGCCGAGGCCTACCCCACAATTAGCGCGGGCGTGAAAGCTTAGGGTAGGGAACCTACCAACTCGCTCTGTGGCGGAAAGAGAAAGAGTCGCTGGATACGAGTATCTCATGATGAACGAAAACGAGTGCTCCAGGGGATAGTATCGAGTGCGGCGCGCAGTTGCCGAGCGCATGCTTCCCTGGTGATGTCGCAGTTACCGGTACGCCAGCCCCTCCAGCGTCACCACAAGAAGCCTCGCAATCCCAAGTTTGTAAACTACCACGAAGACACACACACGCTCCATGCTTGTATGGCGAGTAGGACCCAACAGCAGATTCTTTCATTATGACGCGTGCATACTCTGTCTTCTCTGCCTCGCTACCTAGCGTCGCCACGCAGTCGTTCCGCCGCAGCTTGTACCTACCTGGTAACCAGGATGATCTAGGATGGCAGTAGAGTGAAGGGTTAGTTTCAGGTAGGCAGCATCCTGCAACAGTAGTATGGGGAGGAACGCTAGCCCACTTTGGCGCTAATACACACTTATTCCTTACTAGCCCCTTGTTCCATCGACTGCACCGCACGATGACTAGGACATCCCACACGGGACAGCTACGCGTTTGAAAAACAATGTGACAAGGGACATCACGTCGATCGACGAATAACCACTTGTTCTTAGTATCGTCATTTCATTGCTAACCATGAACGTCGACCGATGCATCGCGCTACACAACGAGATTTTGCGCCACGGCTGGATTGGCTCAGGTCGCAGCGCAGAGTCTCTCGAATCCTCCTGTCGGAATTGGTTCGATACATTTGGCGACGCAGCTGAAGCCGTTCGAGCTGACCTTGCACCTGATCTTGTGCAATTTCTTCAACATGCCCGAGTTATCAGCGATCCAGAATCCAAAGTTGATCTATTTTTCTTCTACTGGGTGCAAAATCTTGCTGAGCCTGAATTCATGTTTGAGCAGGAAGAAGATTGGCCAGAGGAGGGCAGGTTTCTGGTGCTTTACGCTATGAGTAACTTCACAGGTCACTTCTGTGGGTTAGTGTAAGTTCTGCGGTACCACCATGTGTCTTTTTTTATGCGGAAAAAGCTGATGCGTCGCTGTAGATATGACCAGGAAACACACCTTTGCATAATGAGTCCGACTATCTACGATACAGACATGATATTTGAACAAGAAGTTTGGTATCCGTTGGAAGCTGCTTTGGAATTTTGGCTGGCTCAGATTCGTAAAGGAAGAATTGCTACTCCGCCACCAGTCCAGCACCGTAATTACGTCCATGAGCGCTTCGATCCATGGGAGTTTATCCCATACAACGAAATCATGCTGGAGGAGAACATCGACGCTTTCAATCGCCTTGTAGAATCTATCGAAGCTCGCATGCCTTCAACGGCCGACACCGCAGAAGCTGCGGAGGCTGTAGATAGACTTGTCGACAGCAACGTGCTTGAAGCTACGGACCTGCCCCGAAGATTCGCTTACGATTTCCTTCGGCGGGTGCGACGTCCACGCTTCCAAATGATTGCCCCCGGCCTCGAAGTGCTCAACGATACTGCCTTACTTGACCAGGTAAGTTGTGACTGCACCAAATGCATGTGATAAATACACTGACTTCGCGTCTGAACATCTCCAGCCATTCCGCTCTCGTCTCTCTTCCTCTACGTCCGAAATCCCTCCCATCTTGCTTTTCCGCTTCGAGTCAGATTACACTGACGAGACAGTTCTCAATGCTCGCAACGGCGAGCGCATAGCCCAGCTCTTTCCACAATTCAGCAGCACCACAACGTATCCGGCAGGCCTATACTTGCGCCCGGCTTCTGAGATGAAAGTCCGAAGACGAGTGTGTATTTGTTCTGCCCTTTGGTATTGGGGCCAACGGGTATGCCAGGAGGAGCGAGGGGAGCAGGTTTGGTCGAAGGAGAACTGGAGAAAATAGTCATGTGGACTTGTATCGTCCAGGTTATCAGCCGCTTGAGAACCACCATGAGCAGAGTCTTGTCGACGTGCTGAAGAGCTGGAGGGGCATGGTAGAGAGGGGGGATTGGCAAGTTGATGAGAATGGAGTTGCAGGCGGAATAGATGTGTGGAGAGAGGCCGATAGTGAGGAGAAATGGGAGGCGTATGTGATCCCGAGGGCTGTGGAGGGAGTGGAGGGGTAGATGTACGGTTAAACATATGATGAGATGAGGACTTGGTGGTATCGGTGTTTTGGAACTGGGACTCACTGAAGCAGGTTGCAGTTACACTCGCCTGCCATGAACTGTTCTCCGCAATTCCAAATCGAGAGCTTGTCACGACAGAACTCTCTTCTCCACAGTATAGTCACTTGATTCTCTCCGAATCATCTGCCAGCCGTGGAGGCAAAGGCACTGGCGATTGACACATGGAGACCATCTTGTGGACTAGCGTAGATGTGGAGAAGAAGGCAAATGGCGCTAACCGCATGTGGGATAGTCTTGGCAGTCGCGCGGTGCTCAACGCGCCTGCGCCAAAGATTCCAGACATCAACGCCAGCTTTCCGCGCCTGCTGCATCACCACCACCCCAAGCGCATCGACCGACGCGGCGCCTCTGTCGCATTACCTCAGCAACCATGTATGGCATGAATCAAGGCTACGGGCATGCGCCCGACCCGAGTGCGCAGGTGCCGAACCACCTGCTTGCCCATGTGCACCTGATATCCTCGTACCGCTTCCCGACTCTCCCGGGCCTTCAAGCTCCCCAGGCCCTCGAGTACCTGATCAAAGGCCCGCAGATTGTGCGCGACACGTCGCCCGTCGCGTGGACCTTCCTCTCAGCACCTCCCCAAGATGGCACTGTCATCCTCACATGGCAGCCCCCGCGCATGGGCACCATGTTCGCTTCGGACGGCATGGTATGGGCTGATGCCGAAACCGCATATGACATGAACATACGCGGATATGTACGTTTCCAGAAGACACGGGTCCCGCGTCAATGGCCTAACATGACATAGACTCTCCAGGTCCTTGTCCACAACAGCGGATACCACTACCCTCACGAACCATACGCCATGCACGCGCGCCACCGCTATCGAATCGCTGCAGGCCCGGGCACCATCGATCCCAATCTCTGGCTTGTCCACTACAAGCCGGCAGACCCCCAGAGCAGAATGCCTGCCTCTCAAATACCCATTCCTCGAGAAGTTCAGGCCCAGTTGCAGATGCGCGCTCAATTACAGCAAGCCGGGCCGTTGATGCGCAAGGAGTTCATGCTGGTCGACCAAGCCAACTGGCCAAAAGTAGAATTTGGACAGCAGGCCATGAGAGGCCCGCAGCCCTACTACAACCCCATGCAACCAGGCCGACCGTATCCTGCGCAACCTCCGCCAGCCAAACGCCAACGTCTGCCCACTCAGCCTCAACCTCGCCAACCCGTGGCAGGCCCGCTAGCACCCGACAATTCACTTGAAGAAGAAGAGAATGCGACACAAGATGCCTTTGACTTCCTCACTCCGCGCGAGATAAGCTTGTCGCGTTACAAGCAGCACCACGAGTGGATGGAGGAGATCTTCTCGTCACCTTACGCTGTTGGCAAGATTGCGCCCATCGATCTAGGTCTGGGCCTCATGGGCGAGCTCGCCCCGCTTACTGCAGGCATTCTGGACGTTCCTGGAGCGGAAAATGTGGAGCCAGGCAAAGAGAACTACCAGGTCAAGAACTACTACAAGCTCGACGCCGAACAACTCAAGGACTTTGAGAAGCGCGTAGCAGAGTACACAAAGAACGAGCAGGCCGAGATTGACAAGATGAAGGCCGAACATGCGAAGAAGGTGGCACAATTGAAGCGTACCCGAACGTACATCAAGGCCGAACGACGACTACGAGACCTTTCCCGCTCTACCGAGAGCGACGGCGAGGACGCGAACCCGGTCGAAGGAGTCGTACAAGAGTTGGAGAGGTCGCTGGGAGTTACGTTTGATGCGAAGAAGGCGGTTGTCTGCGTAGACAAGGGTGGGTTCATTGAGCCGCAAGCGCCCTCTCCTCCAAAGGCGCAGATGAATGGCAATGGGGCTCAGCAGGAAGCAAACGGAGCATCGAATGGCATGAACAACCAAGGAACTATGGAGGAGAACTCTGCCGCAGGTCTGCTGGATCAGTACGGATCAGGATCACTGAACGGTACACCTATTGGCAATATGTCACTACCCAGGTTATCACAGCCGCCGAGTCAATCGCAGTCTGCCACCGGTACACCCAATGCGCCACACGGTAACATGAACCAAACATCCACATTCGATCAGCAAGACACAAGTCTTGACGTGGGAGCTGACCTCCTCGATTTGGACGTAGAAATGTCCGGCATGGCCGGTGCAGGAGACAAGACCGAAGACTGGACGATGAACGACCAATCTGGCAATGCACAACAGTCGACTGGCAACGTCCAACAACCCAACATGAATAACGACAACAACAACAACAACAGCAATCAGCGCACAAACAACGTCGGCGGCATGTCCTCGTCCAACATTGAAGCTGACGCAGGCAGCATGTTCGACACAGCCGACTTTGGTAGTTTCGACAACATTGACAGTGCAGGAGATGCTTTGGCGGATTATGGACACGACGACAACTTGGGTCTGGATCTCGTTGATGATTCAGCTTTTGGTGACGCGTTCCATGCGACGGAAATGCACCATGACGAGGCTGGGGAAGGGGACCAAAATGTGTAGTATGCAGGTCTGGATCTGGAACTCGATGACCTGGACATGGATTGATTGTCGCTCTGAACAAGGGTTCGGGGCTTCTCATCATTCTTTCTTGGTCTGTACTATTACGTTTTGTTTGTATGACTGGGAGTCGAGGGCGTTGACCATGTCAATGGTTTACAACGAGTGTCTATTTTTTGTTTCGTAAAAGAAATGTTTAGGGAGACCTGGTCCTTGTAGTTTCTATGGTTGCATTCGTGGCGTCAGACATGTTCAAACCCGAATAGGAAGATGTTGCAACTATGCCCAGTCACTCAGCGATTAAGGTTGTGGAAGTGTCTCGCAATATGGCGATGTCAATGTTCCGACTAACGTGGTGTACACCTTGTTCCTCTTGGTGCTCATGCTCGTGGAAGACCGACGAACTGCGCAGTATGGATGAGACTATTGTCGGAACATATCTGCGGGAGATGTTACATTGGTTGCAAGACCCTCCATTCCTCGGGAACTGCAACCATGCATCGCAACCTCTGCTAACCAGATTGTACCAGGGCAATGACAATACTATCACTCCGGAGAACGCTCCAGAATTCTCGCTTGAGGTATCGTGCGCGAAGATAACGCCCGACGACTGCGAGCACGCTACCTAAAGTCCTCAGTAGCGGATTTGAGCAGCTGCGGCATGCTACGATGGGCAAGGCGGGCAGAGTAAAATGACAATGGCGTTGATGGCGCATCTCGAATTCTGAGTCAGGCTTAGTAACCTTTGAGTTCGGACGAGGCGTGGTAGTGGAAATGTGTTCTTCCTGATTGCGTAGGTTTCTCAAGAACCCTGGCTCAGCTGGTTTTACCCCAGAGTCCCAGACACACATCGCCGACACCATGTGCGATTAAGCATTGGCAACGTTCCGAATGCCATGATGGACAAGACATGTGCTGCCGCCCATTTTGAAACGCCAATCTATCGCAAACTCGAGACCTGGCAAATTACCATGCGTTTCGGCAACCCCTGACTTGACTCAGGGGGGTGCTGTCTCGGTTAAAGCGGCCCTCCACGTCAGCATGCCAAGACAGCGAGACGTTCCTCCGCGTGCTTGATTCCACGAGGCGTAGGCTAGTGCGACGCGCCCATGTGGCGATGAATGGTCTTTCGGTATCGTCATCCGACTACGCGGGCATTACGATTACCGTCCTTCGTGATGCCCGTATCGTGGTTCGTGACTGCAGGCTGATGCCGATGTCGTATCCAGAGTGTTTAGAGAGGAACTGGTTACGAAAAATGTTGAGACCCGCCAATTCCTGCCGTGATGGCTGTGACACAACCCGGGGGAGGGGCGGGGGATTTCAGTTTTAAGGAACCATGGTCAGGAGAGCGCTACGCGATGGAGTTGTGGTAAACGCCAGATGAGCAGCCTCGGAGTCGTTTAGCGCAAGATGCACCATTTCCCTTCTTGCTCCATCTGCCCGGGCACGCGACATGAGCACCAACCTCGTAGTGGCTCAGGGTTGATCTGCTTGGTAGAGTCCTGCCATTACAGTCAAGCATTTCCTGGGGGTTTGAGCCGCGCCCGCAAACCACTGAGGGCGTGGGAAGGGAGAGTGCTAAACCGACCTTCCCGATAGTCTCTCGGCATTATCCAAGCGTGTGCCATGTGCCCAGTGAGTCGCGTCTATCTGCAGGGCGCGCGTTCCTGAAAAGATGTAGCCCCCACCGGTGTGGGCCGGGGTCGTCAAGCCCATGGGCCAACTGCGGGTTTACATTTACACTTTGCTTCTGTCCTTCTGCTCCCCTCTTTACCGTTGTTGACCTTGGCCTTTTTGCTGCAGGCGATTTATCATTACGAGCGCCGTCTTTCTTTGTTTTCTTGGTACGTGTCTTTGTCGGGATTCGGCACCATCCAAATACGAAGCCACCTGGGCACTGCATCAGCAAACCATTCGAAGCCACGGCAGCGCGCCTGGTCACACTATAGATCTAAGATTCTCACATTCCTTGAATAGTAGACTTTTCTTTGGTTTTTTGCACAATTCTTCCATACTGACACAATGCCTCCTCGCGACGCCAACTGGATAGATGTAAGTCGTTCTCGCTGCCACCACCCCATCTGTGAGAGTTGCGGCTAACAGTCTGTCCTATAGGGCCTCAGAGGTATCGCTTCCTTCATGGTGGTATGCGGTCACTTGTGTACTGCCTTTGTACCATGGCTACACCAGCCAGCCCACGACCCCAAAACCGCGCCGCACCTCTTCCAACTACCCTTCTTTCGTCTCGCCGTCGGAGGCCGCAGCGCCGTCGCCTTGTTCTTCCTCGTAACCGGATACGTCAATTCGATTGGACCGATTTCCAAGTCGCGTCAGGGAAACCACGATGCAGCGTTCCACGGCATTGCACGAAGCGCGCTCGCGCGCTCAGGAAGGCTGATTCTCCCCACCATGGCTGCGACAGTCGTTACGTGGTTCATGGCGAACACGAACGCATACCACATGACCAAGCACGTCGATGCGCAGTGGATACGACAAGGTTGGCACCGACAGGAGCCTTCATTGTGGATGGCCCTCAAGTCGCTCTTCAAGGCGCAGACGCAGACGTGGACAACAGGCTGGGACGAGTACGATGGCACACAATGGACACTGCATTTGTTCTTGGAGGGCGCGTTCTTGGTGTACACGACCATGCTTGCTACAATTCTGGTCCGACCGAAAGCACGATTCATCGTGTACGCAGTCATGTACGCCTACTTCTGGCAAGTTGGCAAAGGTGTGTATATCTCGAACCGGTTGGGGAGCAGCGCAATTACTAACCATGGCAGACCTTACAGTTGGCTCCATCAAAGGCCTCAACATCGTCACAGGCATGTTCGTAGCCGAGTTACACAACCACTACAAGGACGCCGCCACTTCTGTCCTGCCCGCCCCCATCCCCGCACTCATGATAATCTGCGGCATGTTCATGGCAGGATTTCCCCAAGACTCGGCCAACAACACACGCTGGTCGCACACAATGGCAACAATCATGCACAGCCTGACAGCCGAAAAGACTGATATCCGACGATACTGGGACCACCTCGGCGCTGCATTCGTCCTCCTCGGAATCTTCTTCTCGCGAAACGCCCGTAAACTCCTCACCTCCCCTGTTTTCAACTTCCTCGGTCGCGTCAGTTTCCCTGTATACTTGCTGCACAACACGTTCATCAAGTCCGTGCTTACCTGGATGATCTACCTACCTTCCGCAATGAACCCGCCCAAGAACGAAAAGGGAGAGCAACAGGACCTCCAGCGTGGATCGACGACACACATCCTCATTGCCATTGCCGTTTTCTACTACATCCTTTACCGGAGTGCAGCACTCTGGGTCAAGCACATTGACCCGATATTCGCCAACATGGTCAACGCAGCCACGAAATGGGCTTGTGGCGAGCCACAGCAGAAGGAAAGTCGCCCGATACTAGGAAACGGGAACGGGACGACTGACAAGAGCGTCCTTCCTTCGTAAAGCAGACATCCTGCTATTCTTTTTCACTCCATTCTTGTTGATCACTTTCGGAGCTGGAGCTTCTCCTATCACTATATCCGATTTTAGTTTTGTATCATCTCATATGTTGTCATACGCATCTTCCATATTGCATGTGTTGTGTTTTTGAGCGAGCGACCATGGCATGCCAGCTTGGACGTTTTGGATTATTCAGAGTGACATGTATGTGCTGTAAGAGTATTTTGAAAGGGTCGAGGAATAAGACAAATACTTTTGTAGACGAAATGAACACATGAAACCTCATTTTGGACTCGGTATGCCTCTCGAGGCTTCTTTTTGGTGTGTTCGAAATCACTCAGTATCCGCCACATGGCCGTGCTGCCCCATGTTTTTGGAAATCAAGATCACATGGTAAATACCTTGTATCGTCAATCGCAGCTGTCTTGAATCAAAAGCAACACAAGTCTCCGCCAGAACATGTTCTGGATCCATGGCGCTTTTGGTGCCATAAAAGTACAACTTTGCGTTTTTTTCGGTCTTCCACGTTACTGCAGAAGTGATTTGAAGAAGAAGAGAAGGGCCAGGGAGGGGTTTATGTATACTTAGTAGTTGACGCTAACACGTTTTTGTGCTGGCGCCGAAGAGGTCAGATGGAGCGTGTCATGCTTCAACCCTTGAGAGGCATACCCTGAGCGGAGAGGCATGGATTTGACGACGACAAGGGGTGTATGGAGTAGTGATAAGTATATGTATATTGTGATGTACCCGATACGTCGCCTTGATTACTCCGCTGTCGCCTTGTCCGTATTCTGTAGATACATCCTTGGTACCTGATAAAAAGGCATTACTTGGGGCGACTTCAAGCTGTATGCGGTAAATCGAAGTCATACCAAAGTCCTAGGTGTCGAATCATTGCACTAAAAAGGTCTTCAAGTAGGCCAGATAAATGACCCATCGGCGCTTAAGTACCTGGAAAGCCATGTGTGGCGCGGTAACAGGACCATGGCACAGGGTTGCGGCGCGGTAGTCGAACAGTATATATAGACCGTGTTGACCGTGCCTCTTCAGGGCGAGCAAAGACGCGACCACAAAATAGACCAGCAACAAGGTCTTGCCCTGGAACAACTACTTTGCAATGGGTCCAATAGAGTTAGAATAAGACGCCAAAGAGAAACTGTCTGATTGACGGCCTGAACGGGCTGTGCATCGCTATGGCACCAATACCTACTGCGCGCTGAGAGAATTGTTGCTCACCGGCGGACCGTAAAGAGATCCAGACCAACGATAACGAGTACGCGGGGTTTAACGATGGTTGCCAGCGATATAATGGCGCAGCCAAATACCTCACGAGCGATACATTGACCGGTGCGGACCCGAGTATGAACGTACGGAATGCGATAAGGACAAGCGCCGAGGACATACGCCGAGTATGCAGTACCGCCGTGGCGTCTCGTTTGTGGGATAGACAGTTAGCGACTCAAATAATGAAGCGACTCAAAAGACAAAAGAGGTTGTTTGCGACTGTGCCGTGAAGAACAAATGGCCTCCACCAACTCCAACTGCGATGCCTTACGACGCTTCTGTGCCAGCGCGCCTACATGTCGGAAATAACTCACGTCGGAAAAGCACCACTTCACCAGCCTTGTTAAGGCCTCTCCGACCAACCCATATTGACCATATCCGCAGCCGAGCATTCGCCACGAACATCCACCTACAGGGCTGAAAACTGTGCCCGGGGGTCAACACACACGTTGCCCGATCCATGAGGCGCGTGATATTGCCGAGATGGCTGAATTGGGTGCCTTGCCGAACGGCCAAATCGCTGACGTCGGACATCTTGGGTATGCGCTCTGTATGGCCCGTTTACATACATCGAGTGTGCCTTGAGGGTGATTTGCACGTCACGAGTAGACCGGTAGGGTGTGCACTGGGCTTGGGTCCCGACTTAGCCGAGTGTGGGAAGCCTTGGACATGGTGTTGTGTGTGACATGAGTTCTCGAATGATTGTGCGCAACAAACTTCGGAATGCGCGCTGCGAATGTGGACGGTTAGTCGGAGTGGAACTGGCTGTCACTGGATGTAGAGAAGCCTGGTGAGCCTTGTATTAGACAATAATGGAATGCGCACCCCTTCCTGTCAGCAACACTCTTTGCTCGTTGCTTGCAGTGGTGAGATCAGTTGCGTGGCACAGCCCCAAGAGGTGGCCAGACGCTAGCGCACAAGGGCCAGGGATCGAGCTAAGCTAGCTTCCCCGCTCCAAGATGCATGGTCCTGTGAATGTGCGGCTGCTGTAGTGCATATAAGTCAACCACACCCCGATGCCTGTAAACAATGTCACACACGTATCCTCCTACGATCGCCGAGTCTACATCTTCTTCATCGAGGCCTATTCTATACGATAGCAGTACTACTAACGAACAACTTGCCACCGCGACTATGAGCGACGTCAATGGAAAGGCACCTGTCAACGGTGGTAGCAATGGAGTACCGCGTCTTGATGAGCCGATTGTCAAAGTCCAGCCACCGCGACGAGAGGATCTCCAGCCCAGCTACGCAAAGGTTCTTCAGCCTGATGATGCCGATGCTGATACGAATGGATGGTACGGTGGTATGGTAAGTCGAGTAGGCGTCTTTTATCCTATGTGCCATTCTCACATACGTAGATCAACACCTTGGGAGGCTGTATCGGTACTCTCGGTGCCATTCCATGCTGCTTCGTCTGCCCCAACCCTTACAAGCCAGTCAACCAAGGAAACGTTGGCCTCGTCACCAAGTTCGGTCGATTCGCTCGTGCCGTCGATCCTGGTCTCGTTTACGTTAACCCACTATCCGAGCAGCTCGTCCAAGTCGACATCAAGATTCAGATTGTCGAAGTCCCCAAGCAAGTCTGCATGACCAAGGACAACGTTTCCTTGCAATTGACATCTGTCATCTACTACCGCATTACTTCGCCGCACAAGGCCGCTTTCTCCATTTCCAACATCCGCCAGGCGCTCGTTGAGCGTACGCAGACGACACTTCGCCATGTTGTTGGTGCACGTGTGCTTCAGGATGTGATTGAGCGTCGTGAGGAGATTGCCCAGTCAATCCGAGAGATTATCGAGGAGACGGCTCTTGGATGGGGTGTCGAGGTTGAGTCCATGCTTGTCAAGGACATCATCTTTAGCCAGGATCTCCAGGATTCGCTCTCTATGGCTGCGCAGAGCAAGCGTACCGGAGAAGCCAAGGTCATTGCTGCTCGCGCCGAGGTCGAGGCCGCTAAGTTGATGAGGTTAGTTCTGAATGTACAAACTGCTTGTAAGACATATACTGACGCCCGAGCGTAGACAGGCAGCCGATATCTTAAGCAGTGCGCCCGCCATGCAGATCAGGTACCTCGAAGCCATGCAAGCCATGGCCAAGAGTGCTAACAGCAAAGTCATCTTTTTGCCAGGTCAGTCTTCCTCCGTTGACCATATATAAAACATGTATTGACTTGGTAAAGCACAAAATCAAACCGTCCAAAGCGCCCTCGCCCAGGCCGACTCCGTCGGCGAAGGCCCAAGTTCCCACGGCGTCAGTAACCCAATGGGCGTTCAGAGTTCCGCAGCACAGGAGTACGGCGGTAACAACCATGGCTTCCAGAGCGCTATCAACTCGCATGTCATTGAGAACATGTAAAGCAACGGCTTCAAGACTGGATTCTGAGCATCTTATCTGCGGATTATTGGACCCGGCATGTCTCGCGACACTTTGAAGCCTCACCATCCACCCATGAAGAACTTGGGAGATGCTTAGCTCGCCACCCTTCTACGCAGACCTTTCGAAGATGTCGCGAAGATTTCAGGCTCCTGTATCGGGAGGTGTGTCTTTCCTCGCTGCCTCGCTGCCTCTTTGTTTCTTTATTGCTATTCTTGTTTTTGTTTTGGTAAACGGTTATCACGGAGGAGGCGATGGGTGAGTCTAGATTGACACGGGGGGGTCTCTTTGGTTTTCGCAGTTGTTTTGATACCCTCCTCCCGCTATTTGGTTATGATTGGTTCACTCGTTTGTTGCTTTAGACGGTTTTATGATAATGATAATGCCAACCTAAGAATACTTTTCGAATCTACTGTCTTGGTCCTTGGCGGTGGTGATGTCGAGAATGGTGGATAAACTGTTTGGGGGCCGGTCAGATCGCACCGCTGTAGCACCTTACCAAGGTAGGTAACTGAATGATCGCCTTCTTCTGCCAACGCCACATCAGACCCTGACCGGCCAGCTTTTACATGCATATCAGGCAACCAATCTAGTGTCGGCACGTTGCTTGGCTTTTGCGGTAGGCACCTACAAGGCTGAATTGCAAGACCTCGCTTTCAGCTCGCGTCTGGCAAGGCTACATGTCCTACCCATCAGCTTGAAGCTTTGTCTGCCTTCTTACCATCTCGCTCTTTTGACTACCGCCGTGACTTTCCGCCTGCGAACATTCCGAGGCTATTCCTAATGGAAGCCCTCTCTGGAGCCGCCAGCGGCATAGCCGTGGTTTCGCTAACAATACAACTCATCCAGTCTGTCGCACTTATACGGGAGTTTATACAAAATGTCAAAGGTGCGTCGAAAGAGTTGCAGAGGCTTATGGGCAAATTGGAGCTGCTCAATGCGTTGCTAGAGGATGTGCAAAAGGTTCTCGAGCAACAATCATCACTCCTGGACATGCACTTTCCAGCACCTTCGATGGCGATCTTCAAGTGTCTTCAAAGTTGGAAGGTTCTTTACAGCCACTTGTGGACCTTGTAAAGAAACTCACTCTGCCACAATATCAGTCTAACTCATCCAGAGCTAAACTCAAGAATGAGATCAAGCTTGGGTTCAAGGCAAAGGAAATCACAATCCTAGAGACTCGCATACAAAACGAAATCGATATCCTCACGAACAGCCTTTCAATAAACCAGAGCGGCATCTTGTAAGGTCTTGTTCGGAATCTTCCAGTCTTCGCGAGCTAATTGAACGCTGAAAGGATGAGCTTGTTCCCGATATTACTTCGAAATCAAGAAACAATGCTGAAAAGCTACGCCAACCCTCCTGTGGCTTGTTTCCAATTTAAAAGTACCAGAACTACTGCTACAACTCTCGATATCGTGTCCTCGTCCGCGCCATCTCCCGTCCGGTATTCCCAGCAGACAATACTCGTACGCTCTGCCCTTGAAAGACTTGGGTTTCACCGTCGTAAAGTTATACGTTACCAAGACTGGGAAATCAAGGATCAAGAAGGCAATGTCAAAAGTCGCAAAAGAGACATACTTTGGACGGCTGACGAAGTCTCTGCAGTGTGGACGTTCTTAGGCCTCGGTATGACTTTCACCAAACAGCACCCATACGACAGTATCTTTCCTAGCCTCCGCACGTATCCTGTGGGAAGAATAAGTAGAAGAATACTGGAGATTACAGAGAAAGGAAGCGTTCGAGAGTTCCAAGAAAGAATTACTTCTGGTGCTCTTCATCCGTTCTTACGAGAGGCTAGAGGACACTCCTTGCTTCATGTGAGTCGCACCTGTAAACATTTTTAGGCACTCATCTGACAGACAAAAAAGTTCGCTGCTTTATACAGCAGACCGGATCTGTGCCGACTACTCCTTCAATACGGCGTGAAACCAGAACTCACGTCATATAACCAGTCACCTCTATCGTTCGCAATGAACTACTATCCTTCACAGTCGTCTTTCGCCAACACAGTCGACACGTATCGATGTTTTCTTGACGATACAAACATGGTCTGCGAGTTCAACACATTGGATGATGTTCATATTGTTGATCCTTGCTCTTGGTTCAGAGTTGGCGAGGCTCAATGGCTTTGGCAAAAAAATCTAGAGCTCTTTGTAGGCGAAGATCTTCAAAACAACCAGCGGGTGATAGTCCGAAGATTTTGGTCGGGCGTTGCTGCCACTGACTATAGGTTACTTTGCGGATTTCAGTGTCCTATTGGCCCGATGGACAGAGGTATGCTCAGTGACATCCAATACGGGCGTTGTAAAATACTTCAAGCTATGTTCCGAAGATGCCGGGAAGTCTCGTTCAGCTACATCGTTGGTGCTCAGTTTTTGGATTGGCTCGTCTATTTGGACTTGGATCCCGAGATATGTGTGGCTAGTGAACGAGCGAGTATTGAGACGCCAGGACGTTATGATGATCAGAGAATTGTGTTCCAGCGGGATTGGGAGCAAAAATGGGTTCTGGGCTTCGAATGGGTTCTGGATCACCAGGAACCTGGTTACGCCCTGCTCTCAGAGTTCACTTCTCTGGTTGTCGAATGGAACTGGGAATTCGCATGGCCCTTTAGGACATTCAAGAGAAGGAACAAACGAACCATGAACGTTTCTAGCGCACGTTTCAACCGTCACATGGCTGCCAAAGAACGCAAAGAGCGCGCACGTTTAGGTCCAAAACAGCCGCGAAGCCAAATGCCAGGAGCATGGAAATGGTGAAGGATCTGCACGCTGCTGTATGGTATACTCAATATCAGCCGCACTAGATTGATTGTTTTCTAATACCTTCTCATGTACAGTGCGAGAACTTGTCCAAATCTTGTGTGATTGACGTGCAAAGTGTTCTGCTGAGATTAATAGCTACCTAGGCTATTAGCAAGACTATTCTCTCCCTTCTGCACTACTCCACCTCTTCTGTGGTCTCAACTCGAGAAGAATACACCACAGAACACGCTACCCGAAACCGCGCCATCGAAAACACCTTTCTCTCTTCCCGCAACCTTGCCTCAACTCTCAAACTCATCCTGACATCCATCAACACTTCCCCCAGCAGATTCTCCCCAGGCCAAGGCCCAACATGTGTCGCCGCTGCAACCAAGTCCATCTTGATCCCCCAAAGCGCATCCTTTGGATCAGCCATGACGAGCTCTCGATACCCCGTAGCCATGAGCTTCTGCGCAAGGCTGGATGCGTGCTCTGAGATTGTAAACTTGAAACGTGTTGCAATCCTCATAACTTCGTATTCCACTTCCCACTACTGATTAGTCGCTTGTCCAAAAATAGTTGTTTTTCTTTTCTCTTCCATAACTCACATGATGTCTCCCAGAACTGTAGCCAGAAATTGTCATTGGTGTCGATGTGCTTGCCTAGCGCCTTTTGTTCTTGAGGATCCGTTGCGCCCCTTATGGCTTTGTATCGCTCGCCTTTGCTCTCGAACCATGTTGCTCTTGCTGCTTGGGAGAATTGCTCGCTGCAATTGTATTTGACGTTTCGGTGTTTGAAGGAGCTGAGGAATGCCGGACTGAGAAAACCGTTCGTCTGGTTACTGTAGAAGGAAAAGAAGATTGGTCCGTCACTCGCTTCACGTTCAGGCTTCATCTTCGTGTGGGTAGCGGAAAGAAGCTAGGAGATGAAAAGAACCTAGTATCTATACAGAGGACATGAGGTCTTCGCCTCTAGGGCGCAAGTAGCGTCTACCTTCACCTGCTTTGGTATGAAAGGTGAGAGGCGCTGTCTTGCCTGATCAAATACGCATGTCTAAACCACTCAAGTCTAATCACCTCGAGCATACGATACTAATGACATGGTATTTAGAGTCCTAGCATGCCTTGATGCAATCTGATTGCCATGTACCTTATGCACCTCTCGTCTAACAAATGCAACCTAACCAATGATACCAAACTCCAAAACATATACACGCCGAATGCAATATCGTACAACCGCCCCTCTTTTTCCACTCCACCCTACTTCAGAATACTCGCCCCCCTCCTATCCTTCTTCAACGGACTAAACGAAAACGCCTCCTCACTCAACATATTGAAACCCCCACTAATCGGCCTCGCCTGTTTTCCACCCAACCCAGCACTCCTACTCAACGCCCGCGCCGCAAACAAGCCTTTACCAAGTCCCACCGGTTTCAAGCGCGCGGGCACACCAACACCACCAATGCCCCCACCAACATCATCATCATCCCCTTCCTCGGCATCGAAAAGCGTCTTACCCGCCGTAGCACCCAACTTCCTCTTCTTTTTCTTTTCGGCAGCAGGTTCTTCGGTAAAGGTAGCAAAAGACATGAGGGATTTGCGAGGCTTCATTTTGCTAGATTTTTTAGACGGCCCGTCCGAGTCCTTGGTTGCTACTTTTTGTGGTGCGTTTTCAGACGCGTCCTCGGTTTCTTCTGATACCATGTCAAGGACTGGGTTGGCGGCGGCGGTGTTCTTCTTGTTCCTGGGTTTCGCATTCGCTTTGCTGGATGCGGAGGGAGCCAGGGCTTTGGGCTTTGGCTGCCTGGAGGCTTTCTTGGGCGGTGCTGTTGGCGTGGCCTGTTCTTGTACCTCCTCTTCCTCGGCACGTTGCTCAGCTTCATCACCATCTTCTTCCTCCTCAACAATGGGACTACCGAGAGCAATGCTAGACGTCTTGTTTAAAAAGGGCGTGAGAGAGAATGTCGATGTGTCGCCAATAGCTGTGACAGAAGCGGCGCGCTTCGCCTTCTTCGCAGGAAATCCGTCGCCAGGTGTACCCAGCATAGTCTCTGGTTCAGCCGTAGCAGCCATGCGCTTCCGGGCGTTCTTCGCGGGCTTGGAGGCGGGAGGTGCCATGCTCTTAGTTGGTGGTGCGGTGTGTGCTCTGTCTACCCTTTCGAGCTCGGCCTCCTTCTCCTTGAGCTTCTCCTTGGTTGTCCGTAGCTTCTCGCGGAAGGCCCCAAGTTTGTCGTCGAGGACGGCGTTCTTACCTTGGAGCTCGGCGAGGGTTCTGGTGTATTCCTTCTCCTGCTTCTTACGCTCTCGCCTCTCTTCCTCTAGCTCCTTCCTTGCGGCTTCGGCTTGATCGTCTGGCAGTTGCGAGGACTGTGAAGCCTTCTTCGCCGCCTTTTCTGCCTTTTGACGCTCGCGTTTCTCTTGCTCTAGTTCCTGTCGGAGCTGTTCAATCTCTGCGTCGTAGGTGGCAGCATCTTTGCTGGCCTTTTCTGCTTGGATACGGGCAGCCCGTTCCTCTTCCAGTTGCTGACGGAGTTGTTCAATCGCGGCATCTTGAGCCTCGCTGCGCTTGGTGGCTTTGGCGGCCTCCTTCTTGGACAGGCTCTCGACCTTGGCTTGCAGGCTTTCGGTCGCCTGTTGTTGCGACTCCAAATCGGCCTGCACCTTGTCCATGGCCTTTTCCGCCTTTGTGAGTCCTGCCTCGGCCTTGATCCGGTCCTTCTTCTCAGTTGCCAGTTGGTTGCGCACTTCCTCTAGCTCGTTGCGGAGGTCCTCGTCCTGCTCCATCTTCTTGCCCTGTTTGGCGATTGTCCGGGCGGAAGTCCGTTTTTCGTTCTCGAGCTCGACTTGCAGCGTCGTCATCTGGCGCTGTAGGGCGAGTTTCTCGGCCAGGAGGCCCGCGTTGGCTTCGACCTGGGCGCGCAGGTGTTCGACTTCTGGGCGTAGTGATGAGATTTCGCGCGAGAGGGCGAGTTTGTCGGAGAGTATCTTGTTGGAGTCGGACGTGACGTTCTCCATAGCCCTGAGTTCGGCCTGGTCGAGTGTCAGCAAGGCGTGCATGGATCGGCAGGTTGGTCGTGCTTACCTTGAGATTGGCGACCTCCCGGGCCTGGGTGCGCATGGTGTTTTGCGCTGCCTCCGCCTCTGCGCGTTGCTCGTCCAACTGCGCAAGGGCCTCTTCGAGTGATGCCTCGAGCTCGTCGGAGCGCGCCTGCTCGTCTTCGAGTTGTTCGTGGAGGTCGCTGTTGTCGTCTTGCAGGAGGCACTGGGCCACTCGCAACTTCCGCATCTCCTCGTCCTTGACTACCGCTTCGACCGAGTGCTTACTCCGCTCGAGGCTGAGTTCGAGCGTCGCGTTCCGCAGCGCGTTCTGGAGCTGAGAGAACACGGAGGGTTAGGGGAATGTCTGAGAAGATGGCATCTGAACAGGGTCCAGCAGTCTGCGACTTACATCTTTCATCTCGTAGCTGGTATCTATATCCGCCTCCACAGTGGCGACCATGGTGTAATATCTGCTCAATGATGTGTGCGTATCTGTAGGGTAGGTGTAGTGTGTGTGTGTGCATGTGCATGTGCGATGGAACTGGTGGGGCCTGGGGAGGACGCGACTGAGTAAACAAACAGAGACCAGACGCCTGTGTCGGGCTAGCAACACAACAGTGAAAGAATGACTGTATTGAATAACCTCGACAATGATGCGACGGTTGAAGGGTCAGCAGTCTGAGTACATTCTCACAGACTAACAGGTGCAGTGAGGGCTACAGTTCCGCATAGAGGTCGCCGCCCATGTCGCGACACCCCTGCCAGCCTTGGCGCCATTACGCACGCCGCCGCATCTCCGGGCGAGGGCTCAAGGCCACGTTCCCAAGCTTTGGAGCTCCCCGTCCAACCCACAAAGTCTCCGCAACCCCCAACCCATCCGCCCGCTTCACACCACCACCACCACCACAATGCGGTGGCTCAACCTCCTCACTGCCTCGCTGCTCCCCTTCACAGCTCTCGCAGCCAAGAAGCCGTCCGGCGACCGCTTCAACGATGCCCGCGCCAAATCCCTGTCCACCGGCCACCCGCTCAAGCTCGACGACGCAAGCTATGCCCAATTGACAAAGTCGCCGCGCGACTACGGCGTTGCTGTACTGCTGACGGCCTTGGAACCACGATTTGGGTGTATGTTGTGTAGGGATTTCCAGCCAGAGTGGGATTTGCTGGGCAAGAGCTGGATGAAAGGCGACAAGAACGGTGCGACGAGACTTGTATTCGGAACCTTGGATTTTGTTGACGGCAAGAACGTTTTCCAATCGGTAAGATGCGCCCTCCTGCTTCTATCCATCTCAATTGCAGAAATACATAGACTAATGCCCCCCAGATGATGCTGCAAACCGCCCCCGTCCTCCTCTACTTCCACCCCACCGTCGGCACCCACGCAAAGCCAGACGCCTCGCCCGTCCGCTTCGACTTCACCGCCGGCCCCCAGACCGCGGAACAAATCCACGCCTGGATCTCACGACAAATCCCCGCCGAGGTGCCCAAGCCCGCCGTCTCGCGCCCCACCAACTGGCTCAAGATCATCACCGTCACCACCATGGTCCTCGGTGGCATCACCGCCGTCTCCGTTGCATGGCCCTACTTTGTTCCCTTGCTACAGAACCGTAATCTCTGGGCTGCCGTCTCGCTTATTGCCATCTTGCTCTTCACCTCTGGCCACATGTTCAACCATATTCGCAAGACGCCATATGTCGTTGGCGATGGCAAGGGCGGCATGAGCTACTTCGCTGGTGGCTTCAGCAACCAGTATGGTCTCGAGAGCCAGATTGTTGCTGCCATCTACGGCGTCCTTGCTTTCGCCGCCATTTCCCTGGCTATCAAGGTTCCTAGGATTAAAGATGCGCGGGCCCAGTCTTTTGCCGTCTTCTTGTGGACCGGTGTGTTGTTTGGCATGTACAGCTTCTTGTTGAGCGTCTTCAGAATGAAGAATGGTGGGTATCCGTTCTACCTGCCTCCTTTCTAGACGAGGGATTGCCGGAAGAGGAAAGTGGCAAGGGACTTTTCAATCGATCAGTGACTGTGAGTGTGATGGAATGCCACTCGGGAGTTTTCCATTCGTATTGGGAAGATGGAGAGTGTTTCAACGTCTTGGTAAAAGTTTCGAGCTCACGGCTTGAGCTCAATGTACACCTTGTATGATATAGAGTAAGCTGTAGAAGTGGAGGTTTATGAAATATGTGCCAATCCAAACGTCAACATCATACACTCCACATCTCTTTACTTGGATTGCTGTTGGAAATCAACATCAAAGCAGACATTTGATCATAATCATACCATTTACATTTGTACTACATTTAAAAAACACCATGACCACGCCAACCCACCAACCCATAACCATGACCCGCTATGAAAACATTTTGTACCCAAATAGATGCCCATCATAACCCCCCATTCCCATTAAAGCCCGATACCCATACCGAAAAACGAACACACGCCTAAGTCATAGCCAACGCATGCAGATCAAAGACATCATTCCTCCAACCACCCTCATCCCAATCGTCAATCCTCTCCTCGGCCCGCCTGCCCTCTTCTTCCCACAGCTTGACGACACTACCCGGCGCATACTTGCCCGCAAACACGCCCTTCTTGTTTGCCTCAACACCCACCCTCGTGTAAAGATCCGGATCATCAGCAGGCGTAAGCCTCGTCATAACCGCCTTGACAAACGTCTTGAGATCTTCCGGATCAGAAATCCTCGTCGCCCTCAATCTCTCGCGCGCAAAGAGAAGCTCGCGATTAGCAGCGTGGATACCATCTGCGATACCCTTGGCCATCTGCTTCTCCATGACCTTGCGGACAATGGGGCGAAGCAGGGGCTTGAACAGCCAGCCGAGGAGGCTGAACTTGGATTTGCGCAGCTTGTACGTAAGCTTGTGGATATGTACACGCACCGCCTTGAGAGTGAGTATCTGTTCTAGCTTCTCCTTGCCGACTTCCACGTCGAGGTGGATGTCAATGCCGCGCTCGTCCAGCTGGAAGGACGCGATACCCTCGTCGGCGAGACGAAGAAGACCAGAGTGTGCGCGGAGGAGGAAGCCGACTTCATCAGCACGGAAAGAGAGACCGTCAATCTTGATGGTGAACTTGGATGTGGCCTTTGATGCGACGCGGAAGCGTGCCTTGCGCAGCTCAAAGTCGTTGTAGGTTTCTACCTTGAAGCGGAAGGGCAGGAAGGAGGTGTGGTTGACCGTCTTTCCGGGCTCGATGATCAGATTCTCCAAGAGCATGTCAATCTCAGGCGTGGAGACCTCGAGACGAGGAATAGGAATATACTGGATAGCCTGAACAGCCAGAGGAACGAATACGTTGATGGCGTCCTGAACCAGTTCGCCGTTGGTGGCCGAATGCATGGGCGAAAGGATGTTCCAGATCCTCATGGTTGTCTTGATCATCTTCGCAATGTCCTCGTCCTGTGTAACAGCCACAAAGGTTTGCTGAGCTTGCTCAAAGAACAAATCAACATCCTGACGGAGCGACGACTCGCTTCCAACACCCTTGGCCTTCTTCCTGAGCTCCTGGAACTTTTCGTCGACGTGATCGAAGAAGTCGGGGTCGGTAAGCAGCTTCTGGAGGGAATTGCCGACGTCGGTGAGTAGGTCTTCGAATTCAGGGTCCTTGCGGGAGTGCTCCAGGACCTTGTGGAAGGCATCCTCGAGTTTGTTCCATTCTTGTTTATCGCCAAAGGAGCTTATGAAAGTCCAGAAGTTTTTGACGGCCTTGTCCATCGCTGGGTTCGTGTCGACGTCCTCTTGGAGCGTGCCCATGGCGTCTTCAACTGTGCGAGAATATGCCATAGCATAGCGCTTCAGCAGCTTTGCCAGTACAGATACGGAGTCGTTGTAGTCCCTCTTCTGCCTCAGGTTCGTGACCGTCTTCTTCAGACGGAACAAGAGGGATTCACCCTCGTCGCCTTGCAGCTTCTCTGCTAGGCTGACGTCTGCCCGGTGAGCAACCTTGGCCACACCATTTCCAACAACCTTGGCCACCTCAGTGACTTCTCCACTCAGCTCCTCAGCGGAACGTGCAAGGTTCTCATCGGCGCCTGGCTCCTTAAGTGCCTTGTACTCTGCTGGCGAGGGCTCGATCTTCTTGGCAGCCTTCTTCGCCACATTCGACAGCGTAAAGGCAGAGTCTCTAAAAACTTCGCGACCGACAACGTTAAGGTCAGAGAGGAAGATGCGGAAGTCCGAGTTGGTGAGGAGTAGAGAGCCGACAGTCTGGAGGCTGTGGTATGCTGTCGACGCGTTAGCTGATGGTAATCGGACACGTATGTATGCACGCACCTGCAGTAGCGTCTGCCTTTGCCTTTGACCTTGTCGTGCGTCTCGCCATATCCTCCACGTCAACAGAAATCCTCGCCTTGGAAAGGTACCAAAGAAAGTCCTGGATCTGGTCTTCGCTGTTCTTGTGGTTCATCGTGTCGATGAACTGATGGAGCCATTGTTTCGTGAACTTGACCAGCAGACGACCTGAGTCGCTCAAATCGGGGTTCTCTGGATTCAGGATGTCTGCCGATAGCAAGCTGCGCAGATTGATGATGAGTTGCTCATTGGATGGCATGAACCCCATGGTGAGCGCCCTCCACATCTGGTACGAGTGGAGCTTCTGGTGCACTTCGCGCTGGAGCGTTGTGTCATCGCGATACTGTTCATGACCGTAAGCAACCGTCTTCTTGTGGTTGGATGCGTAAACATACCTGAGGCAACAGCGGCTGCTGGTCGTCGCGTTTGCGCGAGCCGAAGCATGATGAGAGTGACATTGCGGTGGTTTCTGTCACTATCTGGCCGGGCAGTGAGTAATTGAGGTTAGTAAAACGCGGAAGAGAGCTGGGGTATAGCTCACTCTGAAGCTGTTGAAGTTGTCCAAGGTTTCAAGCTCCAACGACGCGTTGGTAAGGATGACGAGGGAAGCGAGTCGCTTCGACGTCATGCCGCTCGTCGATCCGCGGCCCCACATATGCGCCAAGAGCGAATCGCCGGGTGTCATTCCCCAACCCATGGTTCGCGCATCACTCTCGAAGCACGGGGTGTGTGTGAACTCATCTTATCTGCATCCACACTGAGTTCATCAGCATACAACACATCAACTTGGTACGATTGTGTCCATATCCGCATGCGACATGGGCTAGAAGCTCTGCAATGCCGAGGCAATTCACTCTCTAGCTTCAGGCTATGTGGGTAGTCAAGAGAAGGCGCTGAAAGGCGGCCGTCAAGAGCCTCCTAAAACGGACTGGATGCACTTCGCGCAGTAGACTTGACTGTTTCAACAATTCTCAGATCACTGAAATTATCGTGAACAAGTTATCAACACACTTGGGAGTCTGTCACAGCCACGCGGAGGCCTCTCCGGATATCGCCGCGTCATAGTTGGCATTTGACGCCAACTGAAGGACATCAGTGTGCTTTAGCAAGAATCTTAGGAGATGTAAGCAGGTTTGCAGAAGAAGTCCAACATTGATAACCTCGGCTGACTGTAGCTCGCTAGCATCAATCGTAATCGCCAATCGTGGTGCTGTCACGACAGCTTTCTCACCGATTGAATGAGTGCTTGCTCTTCACGACTGCGCCTGTCGTGGACGAGTTTCGCAGGGTGCCGATGGCTGTGGACGTGTTGGCAGGCTAATGACTGAGGCTGTCGTTGTGTGTAAAACAGTGCGGTCTCGTAGTGCTGGTTCTTTGGGTCTATCGATCCTAAGAATGCAGCGAACACCGACTCCGATTCCGACGAGGCATTACAGACTGAGAGTGCCACAGACTACGACGCACGCTAGCCTGCTCGGACCACGAGGCTTCATGCAAGCGCGGGCTTCGAGATCTAAGATGTGCTATACTGACTCGCCCGCCAAGGCGTCAGAGAGACGGTGAGACTTGACAGCTGCATGGCAGTCGCAGCGCTGCGGTAAGGAGAGGCAATGAATTAATAATGGTGAATGGATCAAGAATCGATGCACGGGAATTAGTCAACGTGAGCGGAGACTTGGATGCAAAAGTCGGATGTGGGTGAGAGCACGCAATAGAGTTTGTCGTCCGTAACCACCCGTGGTGCTGTGGATTGTGGAGTCGCGTGCCCCGATGCTTGGAAGATGGAAGGAACTGGGCGCGAAGCCCCTGGGCGGCTTGCCTTACCCAAGCCATCAAGCTTTCCCCACACCACGCGGGTGATCCACCAGCTGCACATGTAAAGTCTGCGACCTCCGACGTATCGTAGGAGATGAACGTGAATTGAGTCAGATGGAATATGTCGGCCCTCGGTCCGCATCTCACGGCTACCTGTAGTCGGCGAGTAATTTTCGAGAGACCAGCCGGCCTGTCGCAGACATGGGGCCAAAGAAATCGGATGTTGCATGCGCTTCCCCTGGCACCATGCCACCAACGGTCCGTTAGCGAACAGCCAGGGGTGCACATTCTGCGTGTAAAAAAAGTTGCCCTCAGCGGCTCCGTTGTGCGGTCCAAAGACACACCGCTCATAGTGATTAGCAATTCGTCGGGTCGCAGTATTCCTCCATGGACCCGGTGCCGACGTGCGGACCCGCGAGGGCAGACGGACGTGTTGATCTGGCTCATGTCCATGGCGCTATTGAGCTGAGCAACGCATCCAAGGTATCCTTCCCATAGGGCTGTGGCGAGGGGACGGACACGAGACAACTCCCGTAAGATCACCACGATTAATAATAATTAAGCACGCTGTCACAGCGCCGCGCTGCGCATGGACTGTCACTGCGGGAATAAAATGCCTCGATGCCTGACAAGGCGTGTGTTGGGCTGGCTGTACGAACGCTGCGAAGCCGTCGTTGAACAAAAGAAAACAGCGGTAGAGACAAATATTGTTGCTGCCACGCGTTCGGGCTACTTTCCAGCTAGGGCTGCAGTGCCGGCGAAAGCGAATCTGCACAGAACGGACAGAGATTGAAGCCCATGGAAGAATCCTACGGCATTGTGTCCAGGCAGTGGGCGTTCCGATTGCTCCCGAATGATATGCACGTCCAGTCATGACCCCTGCTACCCGGTGGCTGTGGCTGTGACACGACGGACAGGGCTTGCCCCGGATTTGGCAAGAAAATACTGAAGAATTGCACTGAATGTGCTCTACGAATGCCATGATTGAGGGCAAAAGTGCAGAGGGGACAGATGAAACCTTATCGTCGTGGTATGCGGAGGAGTCGTCGCCAAGAAGAGATAGTTGGGGAAGGGGACTCGCGTAATACTCACCAACGGGCTGGTCCATGCTTCCTTTACAGGCACACTTTGACGGCGAGAACGGATCTCCTCACAGACTGACTGTTGCGGAACCCAGACCCATCCGATAGGCTGACTATTATGTAGCCCCCCAATCCTCCGTGCCCCAGGCGGGCTGTCTTCCCAATTCCTTTTCAATTGCCGACGCTGCGTTTCAGCTCATTTCAATGCAGCGATTCAGGTCGCTTATAAAAGTTACGGCTCCCGCCCAAGGCCTTCGTTCTTCAATCCAAAAGCCTCCCTTCACTCGTTGCATGGCCACTGTAGCAAACGACAACATGCCTTCTGCTATCCGCCCCAACATGGCCCGCCAACTGAGCACCACTTCCGGTGACTACGACCTGTCATACACGCCCGATGTCCGCAAGACCCTGGGCACATACGGCCTCACCCCCCCAGCCGTTGAGAGCTACGACATCCAGAGCGAGCGATGTACGTGGACATGCAAGGGAGAAGAAAAGAATGAGTCGTGTTAACGTTGCCAGGCCTCCGGCTCCTTGCCATGAAGCAGGCGCCCATTGAGAAGTTCCAGTACCTCGTCCACCTCAAGGCCACCAACCCACATCTTTTCTACCGTCTCCTCGGCGAGAACATCAAGGTACGACACGACCAAACACACTTTCCACCCACGGCCCTAACATAGCCAGGAACTCACCCCCCTCATCTACACCCCCACCGTCGGTGAAGCCTGCGTACGATGGCACGAAATCTGGACACAACCCGAGGGCATGTACCTCTCGTGGAACGACCGGGGCAACCTCCGCAAGATCCTCGACAACTGGCCACACCAGGTCGACATCACTGTCCTCACAGACGGATCTCGTATTCTCGGTCTTGGTGACCTTGGTGTCAATGGCATGGGCATTCCCGTCGGAAAGCTCGCTCTCTACACCGCCTGCGCTGGCATCAAGCCAGACAGCACCCTGCCCCTGACTCTCGATCTCGGAACCAGCAACAAGGCTCTCCGCGAAGACCCTCTCTACATGGGCTCCAGGATGCCCAAGGTCACTCCCGAGCAGGAGAGGGAATTCCTCGACGAGCTCATGGCTGCTCTCACCGACAAGTGGCCCAGGTACGTAACATCTTTTTCTATTCTGTTCAGGAAACTGATCGTGTGACAGCATCGTTATCCAATTCGAGGACTTCAAGAACCCTTTCCCCGCCCTGGAGCGCTACCAAAACCAATACGCCATGTTCAACGACGACGTCCAGGGAACAGGTGCCGTCATCGTCGGTGGATTCATCAACGCTGTCAAGGCGTCCGGTGTCCCCGCAAAGGACCACAAGGCCATCTTCCTCGGCGCTGGAAGCGCTGGTGTTGGTGTTGCTAGGCAAATTGTCGAGTACTTCATGAAGGAGGGTCTGACAGAGGACGAGGCCAAGCGCAAGTTCTGGTTCGTCGACTCCAACGGTCTCGTTACCCTGGACCGCGGTGATAAACTCGCCGAACACAAGGTCTTCTTCGCTCGCGATGACAACAACGGCCGTCAGTACCAGTCACTCAGCCGCCTCATCGACTACATACAACCCACCATCCTAATGGGTCTGTCGACTATTGGCGGTGCCTTCAACAAGGACATCCTGGAGAAGATGGCCAAGCTCAACAAATACCCCATCATCTTCCCTCTCTCCAACCCTTCAAGCAAATCCGAGTGCACATTTGAGGAGGCCGTCGTCGCTACCGAGGGACGCTGCCTTTTCGCTTCCGGCTCCCCCTTCCCCTCAATGGAGTTTGAGGGCAGATTGCTCACCCCCGGCCAAGGAAACAACATGTACGTCTTCCCTGGTATTGGACTGGGTGCCATCATCTCCAAGGCTGTCTCCGTCACACAAGACATGATCTACGCCTCTGCAGAGGCACTTTCGACTTCCCTCAACAAGCAAGAAGTTGCCGACGGCTGGTTGTACCCGGACATCCGCCGCATCCGCGAGGTCTCCGTGATTGTTGCTCGTGGTGTCATCCGTGCCGCTCAGAAGAACGGTGTTGACCGCGCTACTGAGCTCCGCGGCCTTACTGACGAGCAACTCGATGCCTACATCAAGAAGAACATGTACGACCCTTACACCGAGCCCAAGTACTTCGACAAAAATGTATCGCAGCTCGTTGCGAGCGAGAAGCTGAATGGCACTACTGTTGATGTGACTGAAGTCACCAACGGTGTCGCTCACCTCTAGAGCTCATTCGGTTCTTGAACATGCTTTCGGCGCTACGGTTCGTCCCTAATTCAAGGTGCGCCTTTCTTTGGTTCTTGTTTCGGTAACGGCCTTCAATGTAGACTGGGCACTGGGTCTCACCAAAATTACTTTTCCTTTTCTCTCGACTTGTGCTTGTGGGATGGCTGGATGGATACTCGATACCCTACTACACTTCATTCGTCCTCTCACGAGACTTGTAGTACACACTAGATACCTCCGACCTTGGTGCAGATGACTGCACTGTGGAATGAAAATGCAACATGTTATGGACAATCTTAGATCAACTCTACGTCTCCACTTTGCAACTGTGATATCGAATCATCGACCGATGGAGTTTCCGTCTCACGTCACTACTACCATGTTCTACTACCATGTTCTACTACCATGTTCTACTACCATGTTCTCAACAACAGGACTTGTTGAGAAGACCTTGTCACCGGCGTTGAACAACACCTATCATCTACCATACAAGTTCAACAATCTCTGACGCGGCCCCCCTCATTCTCCGAGAACCTGAATAACTGCTTCCATGCACAAGTGCAGCAAGACGGTCAGCTTATCACCAAAGGCCTATCTCGTGTTACCACTTGTAGAAACAGATCCCGGAATCTTCCATACGTTCCTTATCAACAGCGCCCCCAAACTATAGTAGCACAGACCCCATACCACCAGCCACAATGCCGCCCTGCCGCCCCCTCCCTCCATCCCTTCCGCTCTCATGTGCGGGAACACCCGCTGGCTGCTTTGTTACCCTTGTTTACCCCGGACCGACCCACTCCGACCGGTTCTCAACAGTTTTTTTTTTCGCCATGCACACAGTGATTGGAGCAAGCGCGCGCATGAACCGGATCGACGAGGACGACTGGTAGGGCTGCAGGCGGTTTCGAGACGGAGTCTTGGTTCAAATTGTTTTTGGTTGAGAGAGTTAATTAAGTTGACTTGTTTTACTTTTCTGGGGTTAGGTGGGATGTCTGGTGGTGTGTGATGGTGGGTAGGTGGCTAATAATTGTTATTATGGTTCTATGGGTTAGATGCATATGCTGGTTGGAATAATACTCGAGATGTTGGAGAACGCTTTTGCGGCGAGGCGGAAGAGTTGGGTGAGTTTAGATTGGCTTGTCGGTGAGTACAAGGCATGTTGTATGCGGGTGGTCGATGATTTGCCGCGGCTTTGTAGACGTGGTGGAGGGGATGGGAAGATGTGCGATGGCGGTATGCTACTTTGCTTTTATGGACTGTGAGTTTTCGGGTCGGAAGTTTAGCACGTAAACCATATCTAGGGTTTGGTTGTTTTCAATACTTGATTCGGATCCTTCGAGTATGTCCGCGATGCTCCTAAGCCATGATACCCGACGATGCAGCTAATTCAGATGCACAGAATACTCCAAGCATGCCATGAATGTATTGAGAACGCCAGACGCTAACATGTGCTGCAGAGCCCCACGATGCTCTCATCCATGCGCATACACTCGGTGCTATGACGCTGCCTCCCGAGACGTTCAGATCGATTCAGCCTCCTTCAGAGTGTCGTACTCTTTATCTTCGCTGTTTACCTCAGTCTTGACGCCAAGCTCCTGCTGATCCTCCTCAGTCTTAGGAGCAGGCTCCTTGTTCTTCTTGGGGCGACCGCGAGCCTTCTTGGGAGTAACCTCGCCAGTGTTGCCCTCGTCATCAGCCTTCGGCTTGCGCTTGCGCGGTGTAACAGCCTTCTTCGTTGGAGAGCCATCAACAGGAGAAGTGAAAGCGGCAGCGATGGGCAATCCAGCCTTCAGTGCATCAATCTCTGGCTTCAGCGCGAGTTTGGTCTTGTTGATCTTCTGGCGACATCCGTTTGCGTTGCGACCAGCGGGAACAGGAGCGGACTGCGGCACGTTAGTGGAAAGTACTTTGTACCTGAATGGTAGATAAGGGATACTTACGTTATAATCGATTTGTATGTTAGCGGAATCTAAGGCGCTGAGGAGGTAGACGAGCTTGTCACTGTTAGCATTGCAGCTGTTTGAAGATATCGCAACGAACATACGAATTCACGCTCAGTCCAACCTTGAACCTTTCCACCAGCGCCTTTGGGTGTGTTCTCGTCAGACATGGTTTGATCTTGTCGAAGAAGGTGGTGATTTGGTAGGGCTTTTCGGGTGAGAAAAGAAGAAGAGCTTTGGAAATTGCAAGGTGAGGATGGAAGGTAGAGGTGGAGGGAGAAGCAGGGTGAGAACACTCTTTATGTTGATATCCAGGATGGAAAATCTGCCAAGCGGGTGGAACTCAACCTCACCGTGAGTTCTCGGACGGCAAAGACGGCACGTGGTCCATCATGCGAAGTTCACGATGCGTGGTGAAGGTGAGCATAGGTTGCTCATGACCAACAAAACCCCAAGAAATGGAAATTTCAAATTAAATCGCTCATCAGTGATGCTGTATCTAGCGTTCTGACATTCTCGATCTGACGTATCTCATGTCTACTAATCCACACTCACCTCCACCCATTCATCTCTCGAATTCCGCACTCTGAAGCTACCACACATAAATAAACACCCCCACCTTTATCTTCCCTCCTTCTTACAGTCTTGCACCTCGCACCTCGCATCTGCCATCCTCTTGCTACTTAGCTGCCAAGCATTACACACCATAACAACAAAACAATCCAACAATTGCCCAACCACCCCACCATGTCAGGCAACGATAGCGGCAAGGGCTGGACAGACCGTCAGCGTGTACGTCCATCTCCACTTCACACATACCTGTTCCCGTTTGACTGCTGACAAAAGACACATGTAGCTCGCATATTACTTCAACCTTGTCGACTACTCCAACGTCAAGCTAGACTATGCTGTACGTATAACTCCTCCTCTTTCTGCTCCCACTCTTCCCCCTCTTTATCCATGATTGTCTTCCATCACCCAGCTAACCCATTAATCCAGAATGCTCCTCGCCCTGACGGCAAAACCGTCGGCGCATGCCGCATCATGGTCGATCGCCTCAAGGGCACTTTGAAGACTGAGCTTGCAGCGCTCCGTGGTGTCGACGAGGCTGATGCAACTGGTGGGACTCCGAAGAAGACTCCGATTCCGCGCAAGCGCAAGGCCAAGGGCGATGCTGAGGAGGGAGAAACAAACGTCAAGACTCCAGCGAAGCGCAGTCGTAAGAAGAAGGAGGCTGAGAAGGAGCTTACCAACGAAGAGATTGGAGGCGGTGATTTCGATGACGAGACGATTGCCGTTAAGCCCGAGCTCACAGAGGATGAGGTCTGAGCAGGTGCGAGAGACAACTGAGTTTGATGGCGTCGTCGCATTCGCGAGGATGTACCTAATGCAGTCGCTGAATCTCGCCGAGCTATGTGGTCGACACAGTTACATACCTAGGTAGTCTGATGGGCATTCACGAGCGAAACATCTTCTCCTTTCATGTACGTATGAAGAAGACGGGATGCGAAATGGGACAACATCATGAAGAACATGTCGAAGTATGAAAAACTCCAATAGTCATTAAACAGAGCAAATGGAAAAAACTTCGAATGGGTATCTCAACTATACATCTTTCAACATGCATCCTTTTCAGCCGTTTCAGAATCATGACTTTCGCACACACACACACACTCTCTCTGTGTCTTTCTCTCTCCATCACCTCGAATAATCCGGTTTCGTAGCCTTATTAACAATAGGCGGCGGCCCATCCGTATCCGGATACGGCAACGGCGCACCAGGCGGCGGACTCGCAAAACTACTCCCGGCCGGCGGACTCGTCCTTAAGCCGCCAGGAGACAGTGGCTGCAGCGGCGGCGGCGGACCATAACCCTCCTGCAACGGCGTCTTTGGCGGTCTCGGCGGCGCATTACTCAACCTGTCGTCCCAGCTCGTGGCGCTACTCATCCAAGAAACCGGCCTCCCGGCTTGAAACTGCTCCTCTGAGCGCCGTCCTGGAGCTACGAGTTCGCCCGAGTGACGCGGTGGGAGGTCGGAGAAGCCATCTGTACTCACTGATTGCGGATACTCATCGCTACTCGACACAACGAGGAACTTGTCATTATCGCTCGGCCGTCTTGGTTCGGCTGCGGGCCGAAACGCAGGATGTATGTTCGTGTAGTATTCTGGTGCAAGCTCCTCGGCTGGCAGTTCGACGGCCATGGGCGCGGGGTCTGGGACGGTGGGGAGGGGTTTGTTGGGTGCCTGGGCGCCTGGGGAGAAAGGAGATTCGCCTTTGGCTGCGCGCTCCCAGCGAACTTTTGCGAAATGGATCCTAGCGATTTTGGCAGCGGCATCGAGGGTGATGGATTGGACGCTCTTCTCTGCGAGGTACATGCGTGTGTTTGTGCTAATCTCGGCGAGGGCGTTCCACTCGTTCATTCCAAACTCGCCGACACCCACGTTGACGTTCAAACGATAGTAGTTCTCCGGGTTGACATGTCGTTTCGCAAGGTGGTCCTTCATTTCCTTGTGTGTCTTCTCACAGTCTTCAATCTTCTGAATGAGCCTGCGGCGGGCTTCTGCAAAGTCGCCGATGCCGCCTGACACAAAGCCTTCCCACCAGAGATGTTGCTGTGCGTTTGTGCCTTCGGGTCGCTTTCCCGTCCCTATGCTTACAAAGACGCCGACTTCGCGGCCGGGCCATTCGTTGCAGACAGCTTCGTCGAGGGCCATGGGGGCTGGGTTGTATTTGCCGGAACCTTCGTCGAGGAAGACGGATTGGCCGATTTGGATGGGCTTGAATGCCAGGGCAGTCGCGGATGTGGCTCGGCCGGCTTGCCATATCGTGGCGTTGGGTTCGATAGCGGGTTCTTTGCGGGAATCGTAGGAGCGGAGCAGGATCTGACCGGCGCCAGATTTCCGTGTGCCTTTGTAGACAGCTGTGACGGCGCTGTGCGGGTTAGCGGACTGGAATACTAGTCGTGTGAAGCACTCACGTCTTGGTGCGCTCTTCTCGGTTGTCGTATAGCAGGGCGTGGGGATTCCCCCACTTCATAGCGGCTATGCGCATGTTCACCGGCGTCATGCCAATCTGGCTGTAGTTGCTGGCATTACTAGCGCTCCTCTGCATACGGCCCGAAATAGCGCTGCCCGGGGTCATGGGCGGTGCGTCCTGCCCGTTGTGGTTGTCGTTGCCCTCGTCGTCGTAGATGGTGTGTTCGCGCACGCACTGCATGATGGCCTCCTCTAGCTTGGACGCCTTGAACAGCGTAGATCGATAGGGTATGCCAGCAAACGTCTTGTCAGTCTCGAACACCCTTCTCGTCATGCGCACGTAGACGTCTTTGCACGTCTCCACGTCCATTCTCAGCCTGCCCAGCATAATGGCAATCAGGCCTCCGGTGCCCGTTCCTACAATGAGATCGAAGTGCGCGCATGGCTTGGGTACCTCGTGCCGCTTTGGGGCTCGGCCTTCGGTCTCGACAAAAGTTCGGTGCATCAATTCTTGAAGGATGATCAGCATCGAGTACCCTCGCACGCCTCCGCCGTCTGTCACACGGGTTAGCACCGGCCGTACTGGAGCGTTGCATCACAACATACCTAGCGACAGAATGCGCAACGGCGGGCCTTTGGTCGTGTCCTTCCGGCGCACCCCGTTGAGTGCCATTTTCCGGACGGTATGCGCGGGGTGTGTTGGCGGTCACAGGCTATGGGCGCTTCTGCCTGGCAAGGCACGTATCCGTCTCCACTGCGCTGTGTGTGTGTGGAGAGAGAGAGAGAGTAAGGCCGTCGGGTCCGCTGGTTCCCACTGTGTCAGGCGGCTGGCTGGCGTGAGGTGATTATGCGGCTGAGGAAATGTCTGGAATCGTCGTGTTGGCCGTGTGTACTAAGCAGTGAAGCGTGGCTGAGAGGAGTCCAAGCCTGGGCGCGCGCGCTCGAAAGCGCTCAAAGATGGCGTTGTGAGGTCGGTTGCTCGGTGCGCGGGCAAGAGGGCCTAGGGTGCGTGCACAGGAGAGACAGGTAATGGGTAAGAAGAGTTCACGTGGAGGAGCTGGGAAGATTCTTGACTCTGGCAGCCCAAGTTGCTTCACAGCGTCGTCACTCGTCATTCGTCACTCGCCAAGCACCAGCCTTGACCCCAACTGCACCGCCACCTCGGCTCCGCTCCTCAGCCCATCAAAACCTGGTTTATCCTGGCACGCCGCACGCCGTCAGAGCCCAAACATGTGCCCTCTCTGCCGGTTTTGCGACAAGAGATCTTCGTGCCCTTGCAGCGGCAGTCCCATGGCCCGCCTGCTAGAAGGAACCTGCCTCCACAGCTTCGACGCCAACGCCTGACTGTCCAATCGCGAACCCTCCGGTCCTGCTTCGGATGGCAATCCTGCCATGGTACGTCGCCTTCTCCGATCGAATAACGATGCGAACTGCATTCTGATCGCGATGGGAGAAAATGCCTCGCTTGGTCATGATGGATGTATTATGCCCATTCGTTAGCAACTCGCCGACGTGCTGCAACACCAACCTGGTACATCGACTCCATCGCAAACCTGTAGCATGATATCGTACGATGCTTCGGGACGTCTTTATTACGGTTTCACGTGACTCAAAGAGAGTCTGATGTCAATATAGCCATTAACAGCATTGTAGGTGTCTAGTTTGCTCCCCTACATACCGTCAATGAGAGCCAAGTTCTACTTGTCTTTGTTGACAATCGACATGCTGGACTGTCGTTCTAATTCAGCTCATGGTAACTCTACTTCCGATGCTGCATACGTCTATGCGATGATCCGCGGCCTGGGGTTCAGAAACCTATTCTCCTTTGCCCCAACCAGGCACTGTCGATTGTATGACGGGCAGAGGTGGAGGCAGAATTACTCAGACGATCCAGATCACTCTGTGCATCTGGCGGATCTACAAGCCAAAAATTTGACATACTGTCCTACCGTCCGTCAAGGCACGCAGATGCGCATCACCGACAAGAAAGTAGATTGGGTGTGGAAGGAGCTGGTTCAATGTTCTCAATTGAAGGAGAATCACTACAGGTGATTGTCCAACCAAGGCAGACTCCAGTATTCTCACTCCCCTGACCATACTGCTAGAAGAAGCTACAAACGCATTTCAACGAAATGATACACATCTTTCTTTATCACGACTTTCTTCCATGTTCGTACTGTGATTCTTGATCATGCTACACATCCTCTATGGATAGCGAGACGCCACGACACCCTGCCACCACCATCTACATGACTCCCAGAGTCGTAACACCACCCAACCACCAAAGTACATTCTACTTCTTCCCAGGCACCTCAACCAACCCCCTCTGCTCCTTGATCCTCCACTGAATCGCCTTTGCAAGCTGATATAGCACTTCCAACGTCGGCATACCCACGCCCGCATCCTTGCCCGCTCTCAACGGCTCCCCCAGCAAATTCTCATACTCGAGAAAATTGCCCTTTTCCAAGTCCTGCTGCATACTCGGCTTCAACCAGCTCTCTAGCGGATCAACATGGATCGTCTCCTCGATAACCCCTTCATCCAATTCCACGCCACAAACTGCTTTCGCCGCGGCAACGATTTCGCGCATGGCGGGTCGCACGAGGCCGTCTAGTGCGCCGTCTGCTAATCGCAGACGCCCGTCGTCTAGTCCTGTAATCGCGCAGATGGGATTCAGACAGGCGTTGAAAACCAACTTCTTCCACCGGTCGTGCAGGACGTTGGGTGAGTATGTGCATTTCGTTTTGCCACCCGCAGAATACAAGTGCACGAATTCCTCGGCGCGGCGCTCAGGTACAGCGGGGTTGATGTTTGATGTGGGAAAGGCGCCGATGAGCAGTTTGTCACCTTCATCTTGGACCTAGAAAGGGGTGGGATGGCGCGCAGTCAGTAAACACACACACATCAACCTTCCAGACTCTCCGAAATACAAAGACAGGAACGAATACTAACAATAGTACCAGGCACCGTCTCCGCGCTCCCTATCATGGAAATACCACTCAAGATGCAAATATTAGGATGAGGACGCAAAAACGGTTTCTCAATATTCAATCCGTTTTGCAAGAGTATCAACGTCGTCTTACTCGCGTTGCTGCCCGTGGGGAGCGCAGGACTGATCAGATCGACGGCCGAGGGAGCAATATCCGGTATATTCTTCGTGCAAAGCATCACGTAGTCGAATGGCTGCTCGATACCCTCGCGCACGAGATCGGGGATACTATTGCGGACTTTTTTTTTTGTTTAACATGTTAGCACCCAATTACATCCACACATAATTCGATATTGATCCCTAGGCCATCCGAGTTTAAAAGAGAGAGGTCACCAACGTACCGACGCTAGGTCTCCATCCATTTAGATTTCCATGATCACAGCTGGAAATCGTGTATCCGTGGTCCTTGACGACGTTGTAGTTGGAGCGTAGGACAAGCGTTACCGTTGCGAGGCCACCGACTTCGAGGTTGACGGCTGCGATGGCACCGACGGCGCCACCGCCAACAATTAGCACACTCTTCTTGTTAGAATCAGCCATGGCGTAGAGTTTTTTTGGAAGATGGTCAACTCACGTTACATGCAGTACAAGTGGCGTCTATGGCGTCGACAAAGATAGGGCGCGACTGACGCGTTAGTGGGGGTGGAGGGGCAACTACGACCTGGAAACATGATTCCGTCGGAATCGAGCCGCGTCGTACCTGCTGCATCTGGAAATCATCACATGTCCGTCACGGCTTGAATCAAAAAAACACATGTTTTGCGGTCCCTTCAATCGAGCTCCATTTGATGCATATGTAGGTTACAGTCCGTAAATTCGTGGCTGGTGACCCTTTGTCGCCAAATCTTCCACCGCCTAACACGCCTTCATTTCCTTATCGCACTGATGGTTTGATGCATTGCTTGAGTCGAAGGTAGAGCCGTTCCATTCCATCCGCCCGAAGACTACGCCGAGAGCCCAGCAAAAGAGAGAGAAAGAAGATGCACGCTTAGAAGACGAGAGCGGCACCCTTGGTCTTCTTGTCACCACCAAGCTCAAAGTGCTTGCATCGCTTGAGGGCGAGCTGCAGTGTGTTAGCAAGTGCGGGCTGGTTGGAGGTGAATGCAGCATACCTGTGCCTTGGTCTTGCACTGTGTGCACTCTAGACGGAGAACGACCTTCTTGGT
The DNA here is from genome assembly GCF_042100115.1 of Alternaria dauci. Lineage (NCBI taxonomy): Eukaryota > Fungi > Ascomycota > Dothideomycetes > Pleosporales > Pleosporaceae > Alternaria > Alternaria dauci. Next base: position 2,094,561 of record NC_091278.1, read on the forward strand.
GGTCTTCGCTCTCTGTCTGGGTATTAGTAACCCATTTCTCCGTCTCGGACGCGTGCGATCATACCTTGTGGAAGACGGGCTTGGTCTGACCTCCGTAACCGGATTGCTTGCGGTCATAACGACGCTTACCCTGCGCGAACAGCGAAGCCTTTCCAGCCTTGTACTCTACACAGTCTCAGTATACGGGCGTGCGAATGCGTGGACAGGCATCACGTACGGGTGACCTTATGCTGGGTGTGCTTCTTGCAGTCCTTGCCCTTGCAGTAGGTTCGGCGGGTCTTGGGAACGTTGACCTGGGGGAGGAAGTCAGCGTCCGCGTTCAATGCATTGAAGCTCCCCATTTCCTCTGATGGCGACGAATGCGAGATGAGCGAGCGAAAAGATGACGACGACGACGACGACGAGTCGTTAGCGCGAGGCTGCAATCGTGTGGATCCTGTGAGAATAATGCCGCCATGGATTATACAAGCGCAATCTAGCGCCCTTGCAGTTCGTTCGTGGTGCGGCGCAAGACATGTGAACGCGTGATGGCGTACTCAAAGAGTCGCCGCTCTCCCACTGCAAGGCTCTCGCGTCTCCCTCGAGCCAGCAACGAGGGACATCATCCATCCCAGCTCTCTCAGCATCGGATAACCCCCGCCGTATCTCGTTCCGATAAGGTATCGTCGGCACAATGTCGTGGGGTTGGGTTTCGCCTCGCCATCGTCATCGATTCGTGAATTCGTTTACTCGTCGCTCGTCGCACGTCGCACTTGTCGTGTCCTTCGCAATATTCCCGGCAGCAGAGATATCACTCACCATTTTGACGGATTTTGCTCTGTGGTTAGTATGAGCGAAAAGTTGGCGGTGTTGCTGGAGGTGTTGTGGTCGCTGCGCCGATATTGCTAGCGTTGTGTGGGCTTCGGCTAGGTTAGTAAGCCGGTATGTGCGCCACACCAGCCACAGCCAAGACAATGGAGAGGCACATGGATGACTGCGAGTCCCTCGTCATCATGAGTTGAACTGGTAAGAATTCATTGTGGTATCATGCGTGCTAAATAAAATGTAGATCCCTCACCGTACCATGTCTAATTATGGACCTGGTGGAACAAATGAAAGCTCAAATGTAAAGTCTAGTAAACCGGATGTCCTTCTTCCCACTTCTGTACCTCCTTTGTGTCCCGAGACGCAGATGGAGGGCTGCTGCCCATGCCAAGACTGAACCTGCTACTCGCACTTTTCGCAGGTGTTCTTCCATCGTCGATCCGCTTCACAGGACCGACCCATTCCCACATGCGAGCAACGTCGCCGCTAGCTGTCGTTCGGACACCTGCGCGAATGTTGCTGTTCTTTTCAACCTTTGCTTGTACCCTCGTCCACAGCTTTTGTCGACGCTTTGCGTTGAACTCAGTCCTCAAGACGTCGTCTCGCAGTTGTGTCATACTGATGCCCTTTTCAGCGCCCGGGTCGTAGTAGCTCAACGCGGCTTGGTCCTGAAGTCGATCATAAGCGTCGCTTGCTAGCTGCTTGGCCCGGACTTCCATCGCCCGGCTACTGGTATATGCGTACTTTCCGTATGAGCCAGTGGCCACGAGGAAGAGTATTGTTACAATTTGGAGAAGATGTCGTTCAAAGGATTGTCGGAGGGATCTTCGGACGCTGCAGGAGAGGGAGAGCTTGGCGAGGGAGGTGGATGCGAGACGTCGTGCGCCTGTTGTTCTGTGTACAAGGAAGAGTGACTGATTAGTACAATTCCACGTCAGAAATGCTGTACAAGTGATGGGACCGGCAAGGAAGTACTTACCCATCAGTGCTTTGAACTATTTCCTCCCGCAGGACCAGCTCAGGAAAGGCTCTATCGAAGAGCTCACTGAACTCCTGGTCTGTCAAGCTCTTGCTCTTCTGAGATGCCATCTGCTGCTTCAAATCTACCTCGCTCACTTCGGGGCTTTCCACTGGGTTTCCTGCTGCATCAGGCTCTCCACACTCGTATTGGGCCTTGCGTTGGCGAAGGATCTCTGTTGCCTTGTTCGCAATACCGTTCACTTTGCGTGTCTTCTCACTGTCCGGTTCGCAGGTCGGTGGCAAAGGAACCAGGCCACCGAGGGAGAGCGGATGATCCTTCATGATGAAATCGGGATCGCACCTGAGAGTCAATCCGCGGAAGCACTGCGCGTGTGGCGGACAAGGCTCACACTGTGGGAGGATCTGATCCGCCCAGCTAGGTATCTCCACACCAGCAAGTCCGGTGGCATCCCGTCCAATGCCGCAGAAGCCAACCTCGATCTTCTCCTGCCGCCATACGCCAGCGAAGGCGGCTGATGCTGTGAGCAGAAGAGTGCCGGCCATTGCTTTGATTGTTCCAGTTTTCTTGCCCTTCTGCCTGCGTCTCCGGGGAGGCAGAATGTCCACTTCACCAGCCTTTGCCCGCTCGCGCACTAGATCAAGCTGCTCCTCTGGGGTGAACTCTTCGCCGGCATCTGCGAGATCGTCTTCCTGCTGCTTCACACGCGGGTCCGCCACGTCGAATGTTCCCCGAGTAGGCACCACAACACCGTCGTCCTGTTGCTCAGTCTTGGGTTGAAAGGTCCTCCGGCGATGCACGTCGCTCTTGCGCCTCTCCTGAGCATATCCTGTAGTCCGCCTACGTCGGTCGCGTGATGTCGTGTCTGGCACTGCAGGAGAGCTCCCGCTCTGAAAGGGGTTCTCCTGGGTGAAGGGGCTGGCAGCATCGTTGCGATGCCACGCCTCCGGCTCGGGCGTAGGCTCCTTCGGCGCTGGAGTGACGCTTTTTCGTGTGCGTCTGGCCGCGGGTCGCTCATCCACGTCAGGCTCAAGCGCCCTGCTGTGTTTGGCGGGTATAGCCCGCGAGGGTGTCTTGGCGCGCTGTGCCGCTACATCTGCTTCCTCTGTCGGTTCGCGCGTTGTCCGTCGGGTTGTGCGTCGTGCCGTCGCAGGTGTAGGCACTACCAGCGTCTCGTCTTCGGCCTCATCTGTCTCTACTGTGCTGGCTGAACTCGAGGGAACATCCACGATGCCCCGCGTCGATCGCTTTGTGCGTGCCTGCGCCCTTTGGACTTGCGATTTCTGAGGCAGCACGAGGTCGACGAACATGCCCACTAGAGCGGGCTTCTTTGCTGACGAAGGATATTGAACGCCATGTCGGAGGAGGATGCTCCTCAGTTCCGGGACCGTTATCTTGTTTGGATCCACGCCATCTTCGTAATACCAGTATTCTCCCCGCGCATCAGCCATCTCGATGGTGTGGAGGGGTCAGTCGAGGTGAGTCTACGAGCCAGCGGGGGTTGCGACTGGGGCAGTTGTAGGGCAGACGTGAGACGGGCGTGGGCTGGCTCGTGTGATCGCTGCGATGAGCGATAGGTCGAGTTGGAAAGTCTGCGCAGCTTGTTTGTGATGTCACCGAGGCAACTGCGGGCCCGTGCGCCGGATTTGTCTTCTTTCATCTGGCCTCTTTCATTCGCTCCCAGTCACACCTCTGCAATGATGATCCGAAAAATAGAATGAAACCAAATTTCATTGTTACCGAGTTTATGAGGAGAGTCGACTCTATCCATTCTGTCCATTCTAGTTCCTCGTAACCCTGATCTGCCATGCGGTACGACGCAAACAGACGAACTTCCATTGCCAACGGGAAAACAGAAGCAACATTGCCGTGCCCTTGGAAAGACCAGAGCTGATGCGTGGATATGGTAACCCGCTACACTGGACATCTAGCATATCTTACATATCTTCGCATCCGTCATTATACTGTGCACAACCTCTTCAGACTCCCTCTTCTATCCAGCGCCTCAGTAATGTTGCCCACAATTGCAATGTCAGAGCCCATTCGCCCGAGGGAGGTGAGCTTAACACGACCGACCGCGGCTGGGTGACGATGTCTGGGTTAGGGAAAAACCTAACCCTTTCCCACAGTTTCTGCGTCTCCAGCGGTGCTTGTCTCAAAGCCTGGAAAACGGGCGACTTTCCTGCTCGGCTCACTAGGCGTTCCCGACCTTCCTTGATCACTGGTACTAATGCTGGCAATGTCGGCCACATGTGCTCCAGATCCTCGTCGCGTATGACGCTAGACACCAAGATGCCACGAATGATAATGTAGAGGTCAAGAAACTTGTCGTCTTTCTTTCCGTTGAGCAGTGTCGCTCTGCAGAAACAGTGCATATTGTACTTGACTCGTAGCGCTGGGTTGTCTCTCAAGACGTCGGCCAAGTGGACCATTGTGCTCGCCATCTCTTTTAGTTCCAGCCAAGGTGCGTTTTCCACGGGTGGAACTTGATTCGATAGTGTTAAACTTGTAATCCACGAAATTCTTCTGGGTCCCAGCGAGCGAGTTATGTCCAGCAACATTCTCTTGGCTTTCATCGGGTTTTTGTCATCCAATAAATTCTCAGATGAGTCCCCAGATATGTGACCATCAATCTTCACAGGATTGAGTTTAAGCTCGAGCAGCCGAGTCTCTTTGTAGAGTTGGCGACAAGTCAACTGCAATTGATTGATGTGCCTATCGCTGGACCCTGGACTGAAATCGATGTGATCCCGGGGACTAGTTGAGAATACAAAGGCGTAGACCTGGTTGCGTAGTTCTCCTGGTAAGTTTAGCAGAGGGGATCGGGCTGTCGGTGTGGTTTCGGGAGAAGTCATGGTTGTGTGAACTCGGTTGTCGCAATCGCAGTGTTTGAGTTGAGGTGTTTGTGGTGAGCACGGAGTTGTTAGCGATTCGAGAGGTGCCCTCTTTTAGAAGGCTTAGGAACCAACGTACAAGGGCGCATACTTTCACTGTCGACATACTCTGCCTAGGTATACAGGCTTGGTGAATCAGATCTAATCTTCGTGATGTGATTGATGCGTGCTAACCTTCACCAGTTTCACTTGGTTACTAAAGACTAAAAATAGTCTCCAGAAAAGTTGATTCTAGAAAGCTGAGAAGCTCGGTTGTGATGGAGATGTTTCGCAAAGCTCGTCAACCCATCAAGACCAGACATCCTTCAATATCAAACCGATGTCTATTCAACTCAAGCCCGATAGATTGCGACTCTCTTCAAAAGACTTCACTGTCCCTAAGTATTTTATATTTATGAATGCACATATTCCGCCCTTGAACCTCCTATGCATTACTGATCAAGAAACCGGCAATCGAATTATTATTTTTGGTCGCGAGTCCGTTTTCGAAACTTGCCGGCTTTATCCACTGCAGCGCCTAAGTTTATCCAGTGGGGGGATTTGCGATCGGGCCGAAAACAGGTTTTGCAACCATTCGTCCCGGGTCCAAAATTCTTATCAAGTATAGAATGATTTCATTTTTCAATTCTTCATCAGCAAATCGGGCTTGTGGTTTAGTGGTATAATACTCCCTTAGCATCAGCTCCTGAGCAGTAAATCGCCCAGGAACAGTCTGGGAGTGGTCCAGGGTTCGATTCCCTGCAAGTCCATTTTTTTGCGCTTCTTGTAGTCTCCTGGGATAGTTGGGTGGTTGTAGGATGGTAGGGAGCAATGTGGTGAAGTTCGGGATTTTCGTTTTCTTTTTCGGGTGTGCGAACACCATTATCAGCGGACATGTAGGAGCGATGTGGTTTTCACGGATCCAAGTCTTTTATGCCTCAACCTCGTTGGTTCAAACGTGATGAAATTCTATCATTGTCTTTGAGTCTTAAGAGCGCTGTTGGTGTATGCAGTGTCGAAGAAATCTACTTTCCGCGCCGCATGTTTAGTCGAAATCACGCGCAGATATTTGCATTCTGTCGCGTAGACCCTAAAAACCTGGAGATTCATTCTTAATTGTTTTTGATCAATGGGCATTGTGCTGCAAAAATAAGTGGTAGGGTAGAAGATGCACTCGCCATTTTCAAAAAGTCAAACTTGTCATCGAATGATGGTAAAGTCCTAGTGTCCCTCTATGCTAAGCAACTCTAATATATCAACTCCTTGAGTCTCCGCAGCAGAGAAACTTGTTACCTGTTTGATACTTGTAACATACACTTACTTCATCTTCTTGTGTTTTGTCCGCACCACGGGAGACAGTCAACGTGGAACATGCAAGAGCTTACCGAATTCAGCGGCATCAGAAGCTAGAAACGCCCCTCCAGTCGCAGACATAATTACTAGTCTTTATCCGAGTCAGCATCTTCATGTATAGGCACACCGGAAGGTTGATCAAGAATGAAGCTAACCATGCCGCGATGCATCTCCGTTTTGTCACTCAATCTTGGCGTCACTGGTTCCGCGTTGATCTCCAACAGCACCAAACCCCACATGACCGCATGCTGCAACGTTCCAAAACCGCTCTTCTCATCTTCTGATGCGGTCACCAAGGCGGACCCCAACACTGTATCGCGGAACAATATGAGCACTGCCCTTTTGGAGTCGCGTTGGAGCGATGCCCGTAACGCCTCATCGGTAACGTTGGTGGCCACGTAGACGCCACGTTGCGATGGTACACGCTTACGTATACTCGAACAAAGATGTTGCCACGAGGTGAGATAACCTTTACGTTCTCGGAACCTCTGGATCGCTTCTTCCATGGAGCTGCTGATGAGATTGTCGACAAGTTCCAACACGTCATCTTGGACCATCGCACTAGGGCGTGGATATCCAGTCTCGGAAGCCCAATCGGTGACCAGGCTGGTCAGTCTCTGTTCGGACGCATCGGTATTATCTGCTTTGCGCCGTTTTCGTGGCGGTACAAACTTCTGGCCAATAGCATATTGCGCCCATTCTTCACTATCTTCCGTAGTATATGCAAGTTTGAACTCGTCAGCGATAGCGTCTTCCTGCTTTCGTATCTCGTCGCCATACATCCTATCCAGTCTGGAGAGGTTGTCTTCGCTGGCTTTTTGCAGGATCTCGAGTGACATGCGTTCCTTTGGATTGTACCGCAGACAGCGCGAGAGGACTTGGCACAGGCGCACACTGTATTCTTTAGGAAGATCTTCCAGCATCTGTGGAAAAATGCTATCTTTGCTTTTGATTTTATTTTCCTTTAGACGACGAACGTGCTTTGGATCCTCAGATAGTTCTTGAACTTCTTCATAAACGTTCATTCCCGTGTGGGCCATCATGAGTGCCCAGACTGTCATGGCTAGACTCCAAACGTCCGACTTTTCTGACACTGGCCAGTCGTCTGGCGCCCAGGAATCCTCAGACACTCCAGCGCCGTCTCGTTCCTAATCAAGGTTAGCACCGCCTCGATGAGATCGACATCCTACTTACTGGAGGCATCAATCCCGGCGTGCCTTGATACTTCCTTCTATCCATGTCATAATTGTTATCTTTCTCCAAAGCGATGTCAAAATCAGATAACACAACCCTTGGATAAGCAGGGTAGTCAGCGTTGTTACGCTGCAGGAATATGTTAGCGTTCTTAATATCGGAATGAATGATTCCCTTCCACGCCATTGAGGTGGGGTCTAAATTCTCGTCTTCTCCAGTTTCGGTAGGTAACTTGTCACCGTGGATCTGGTCTTCCCGATTCGGCGATGAGCAAGTACCCTTCTGCAGCGCCGTCAGCGCCTTTGCCACCTGACTGAGCAGATACCAAATGAAGTGCTCTGGCACCGGCTTCTTTCGAGTGAGTTCATGCCCTTTGTAGATGCGTGCGAGAGTCCCAAGTTCGGCGAAAGTCGAGTATATATTGTAGACAACCGGCACTGTTCCTTCGTCACTGCTGCGGCCATTGATTGTCCTGCTCAACTGTCTTTTACTGCTACCGCGGTGTGATATCATATGCGAACAATTAAGCGTGCTGATGCGGTTGTTCATTCCAATCTCGTGCTCTGCGTTGTCAATATCTCTTTTATTTAGTGCCTCAAGACATTTGACTGTGATTTGCTAAGGATGGTTAGAAAAGTAATCTGAGCACATTCATGTTGCCAGACTCACATCTTCAATCACCCCAGCGTCATTGGTTCGAACACAAAGGAAGACTGACTTGTGAGGCATCGTACCCTTCTCGAGCCGCTCCTTGTCTACCCCACTTCCGTCAAGTCTAGTTTGATAGAGAGTCATCGCAAACTTCCAATGACCACCTTGATGATTGTAGAATTCCTGTCGTTGCCCTGCAGTAGGAGCTAAGAATCGGCCACCTTTAGGTTCGTTTCGAATATAAAAGGGGGGCGAGAGCTCGCCACTGGAAGCATCTGATACAGCTATGGATGTCTCTACACCATTTCCCCGCTCTACATCCGCAGCTGCATCCGACTCTTGCGGTTGATGTTGAGCTACCTGTGGATGTGCTACTGGAGCCACTGGAGCCGGCAAGGCCGTTGGAGGAGCAGGTGGTGGAGCAACAACAGCGGCTGGCGGAGCTACGCCGGGTCTGACTGCCGTTGCCGCAGGTTGGCCAGTGTATACCTGCTTCCTCGTCCAATATGCCTCCTTCTTTTTCCAATGTTCCATAACCCCTCTTCCGCGAATGTTCGGGGGGACTATGAGAGTGAGTCACATGATGAATATACTTTATATCAAATACACACAGTTTTTGCTTCTCGTCAAAAGGTGTCGTATCATTGCGAGAAATGCGTTCCTTGACTGGTTGTTGGTAATGAGGTAATCGTAATAGTTTGCATCATAGTCATCTATACTTTCATATGTGTCGATACCACCATTGTTGACAACGCGAGGAGGGCGCATGTTCAGATTGTTCGCTATTATGTCGGATCGTCGTAATCGCCAGGCCGGGTTGTGCGAATAGTCGCAAGATCGACTGCCCGACTCTGCGGATATATAATACTGCTGTGATATGTTGACAGCAAACATCAAAGCGTTTTGTGTCGCTTTGTTGATGGCCTTTGGGTGGTGGTTTGATGACAAGACAATGAAAATGGAGATTTCGACATAAGGACGAACAATGTGGGGCTTGCTGAGTATGGTAAGGCGCTTTGTTGCAGCCTTATGGAGGGGCCGAACACGAGCTGGACCTGACCACTTTAGATAATAATCCTGCACCACCGTACGTCACCCGCCCACACACCTGCCTAGCCTAGGGATAACGTCTCGGCGGACGCGGTAACACGTGCGTTTCCATTAGAAATCATGTCTGAAGTCTTTCCCCACATCCCTTCTGGAACATGATTATCATGAGTCAGGATAGCAAGACGTGATCGTCGGGGTGTATCAAAACAGCTGCTACATTGCAAATGAAGGCTGTTGCAGTAAGAGCAACCTGTAAAAACTACCTAGGTACGAAGCTCAACGTCCCACATGTCCACAAGACGAACCACCAATATGTCAAGCACAGTATCCTAGACAATATGAGTCTGCCGGACATGCGGCTCCTTCTCATCATTGCCAGAGCCATGGAGGCGTTCCTTAGCGGGTTGCCTCGCGATAGCATCCATATCCACTGGAGCAACAGCGGCCGGACCATCGAAGATGCGGGCAACCTCCTCGAGTGTAGGTCCCTTAGTTTCGGGGTAGACGAAGTAAACGAAGATAAGTTCGACAGTGATCCAGAGAGTGTAGAAGAGAGCCAGGTTCCAATGCTTGGGAAGGTTGTCCCACGCAACAGGGTTGGTCTGACTACCGACAGCGAGAATAGCCTGAACAGTGATGTTCATGATCATGAGACCTTTGGCACGGAGGGCGTAGGGCAGAATCTCCAGAGCGTAGGCGACAAGTAGGCCAGACCAAGCAAAATGGTAGCAAACACCGAAGATCCACACGAATGGGATCTGAGCGTAGCCAGCCGCGGAGTTAGTACCGCCGGAATTCTCGTAAAGAGCGCAGGTAATGGTCCAGCAGACGAAGGAAATGACCATGCCGGTGGTGGCGCCGAGGAAAATTGGACGGCGACCAACCTTGTCGATCAAGGAAGCGGCGTAGACTGAAACGCAAAGATACAAGATACGCTCACCGCCAGTAAGCTGAACGAGATGTTAGTACACATTTCTTTAAAATGATTCGGATCCACTTACACCCATCTTTTGATTCTCGCTAGTGATACCGGCGCCCTCGTAGACCAAGTTGATGTAGTTGGAGAAGAGCGCATTGCCAGAATACTGAGAGATGATACCGAGAGAGATGAGAATCGCCAACCTCCATCGGTTACCCTTCGTCTTGACGAAATCTACATAGCTGGAATTCTTGTTCGCATCGGCTTCCATACGGATGACCTCTCTCATCTCGATGTATTCGAACTGAACCGTTGCATTGTTCTTGTCGCCACCGGCATGGTAGTACGCGAGAGTGTCTAGAGCCTCCTCGTAGCGTTCCTTGGAGATCAACCAACGAGGACCTGAGATTGTATGTCAGCTTGGTTTCTCTGATCATCCAATGTGTGGGTTGGACTTACTTTCAGGGACCCACCAAAGGAAGCACAGTTGGAGAAATGAGGGAAGGGCTTGAAGAAGGGTGATAGACCTCCAAGACCAATCGTTGCTCGCTTGAGATGTACCCCATGCTATCCATGCGACAAAAAACGCTCCCAAGTTCCACAAGCAGTTGTATACAGCGGTGAAGAAAGCACGGTGCTGGGGATGGCAGATCTCAGTGAGAAGAATGGGCGAGCACATCTGGGCGAAAGAGTTGCCGAAACCAAGGATAAACCGGCCGCCCATGTAGATCTGCCAGTTTGTAGAGAAGGCAGAGACAAGAGAACCAGCGATCATGATGGAGCAGCCGACGGCGATTGGAATTTTGCGACCGGTCCACTGTGTCAAGAATGGGACAAGGAAGAAACTAACGATCGAACCGATGTTGTACATGTTGTTCATGACACCCAGACGGTTACCAGATGGCTTTTCGAAGTAAGTCTGCCAGTAGTTCATCTGCTGCGAAGAGTTCATCATCATACTAGATGATAGTCAGTGGAATTCAACAAATTCCAAGAAAGAGCACTCACCCGTCGTAACCAGTGGTTGCGGAGGCAATACAAAGGACGGAAGAATGCCAGAACAACTTTCTCATATTTGGGTCCTTGTACCAAATGACCTTCTCAAACTCGGGCGCCTCCTCGCGAGCAGCCGCACTGTTGCCTTTCGGCGCTCCAATAGACATGCCAACCATCTTTGATAAAGAGCGATGTGCGACAAGATCGAATAAAGACTAGCTTAAGCTCAGAACCGGTAGATCTTGCTATTGATGGGCGAGGTCCCTTGGGGTTGCGACTGACCCTCGACCAACGTCCAGTACTTATATTCAATCGACAATCACTACAGGCGACCCTACAAGCCGGATGAGTGACTCGTATGCTTGTTCCACCACGGGTTGACGGACATGAATACCGCACATCGCAGGAAGACAGCCTGACAGCAGCGGATGAAAGGGCCAGTGAGGTGGTACCAAGCGCGCCCCACCGAGCGATCCGTTGGCACCAGGCCCGTAGCGCCGTAGGAATAAACTTACAAGACTAGGAAAAGCCCGTCTTGTCACGTCTAGGCATTGCTAGCCCATACCGATATCGAACGTCCGATGCATAATGCGGTCTCAGGGAGGGGTGCTCGGCTGCCTTCGAGAAGTCTGTAACTTGACGCTAGAACCTTTAACGACATTGGACGCCGAATCCAGGTGTGGGATGCAGTCTATCATTGGCGCTTGGTGGCGCCTTGATATTGCTCGAAATAGTAAGTAGACGCCGGAGGCATACATCGTGGAGGCATACGTCGCGGAGGCATACGTCGCGGAGGCATACGTCGCGGAGGCATACGTCGCGGAGGCATACATTGCGGAGGCATACATCAGCAAGTGCAAAGAGACGCGCTTGCGAGACCTGGTGATTCGAGCGTCTTGTTTGAAGTCGATCAGACGGTAAATGGCTTCATGATGAGATTCCAACACCATTTGGTAGATACCGGTCTTCGACGTTGGGCCATATGTTGCTTGGTGCTGTGCCTGCCCCGCGATGCTCAGCACCGAGGTTTCATACGCTTTCGGGCTTGATCGAAGGACCCGTCAAAGACTCCACACATGTTCTCCGAAGCTGTGACTCGTCCCGCGGATATTTCTGCCTGGCATCCTACATGCGTCTTGAAGCGCTTCGCTGAAGTCTCGGGAAAAGCAAGTAGGAGTCCAGCTATGGTAGGTCAAGCTTATGATGCAATGCCATGACCTGCCAAGATGGATAAATGGCCATGCGCGCCGAACCTGGAGCTCGGAGACTCATCCTGTACTGACGAAGTTGATGGTTGGGGTTCTGGGAGAAAGCGCAGGTGGCTACCTAGGCATGTTTGCAGATCGGTGGTGAGGGTAAGGGGAAGCTGTGCCGCGACAAAAGTCGCGTGTGCGACGCGAGGTGGCGGGAAGCTGATCAGATGAACTTCGGAGCTAAGCTGAAGGCAGCGTGCACCCTTGGCATGCGCCACGCAAGGCATTCGGGAAGTCGCGAGGGTCAGTACTCGCACTGATGCGATAATTAAGTCAATTTCATGGATCCGCATCGACGCGAATGTGTTTCAGGCGCCGTGCTGTTGGTGTCGCTGCGATGTTGTTCACGCGCAAGCGAACAGGCTACCGTAGTGGGGCCTTTCTTCCCATCGCATTGTCCCGGTATGCCACCAGGTGGGTGGCAAAGTCGTCGTGCTCAACGGCACTTATGGACACAGTACCGACCATGAAATTCGCCTTGGCAAATACGGCCCCTGTTGCCGGGACTGCGTGGCGCGTTTCAGTACGGTTTACTCACTTGACAGGAGAAAAGAGATAGCGGTGACGTCATGATGGCAATCGGTATATACCAAGTTTCTTTTCATTCCAGGGGAGGAGCGCGGAAACTCGGTACATCGATGACTTGGACTTTGACATGAACTTCTCCCTGATGTGATGAGGTTGACGATGACTGGGTAGCAGATGAGTTCCTCACTAAGACCGGGCTGGAATTTGATTGCGGTGCCATCGCCTACTCGAGCCTGCTGAGCTTACCTAGGTAAATCATGCTATCGGCCGACTTATACATGCAATCTGGATCTCATAGCGATTATAACTGCCGGGACTGTCTCAACTCACACAGTTTTCGGCTTTGGACATGACCAGAAAGGATACCTATGGAACTACGCTTGGAGCAAGCTCATGGTGGAAAAGAGCACCTCAGTGCATTGCAATCTGGAGCTGTGAAGTTGAATTCACATTACACCGGTCGGCGTATGCATCTAAGAACGTGGTCATCGGATATATCATATTAGTGATCATGTAGATTGCATATGGCGATACGACACATGTTAGGGACGCTGATAAGATTGAAGTTTAACTATGACAGACCGTTCTTCTTTCACAATTGGCAACTCATTTGCCAAACATCCCACGACATTCTCAATATGTCATTCCCGCGTATTGTACACTCACTACAATACGCCTCAAACTCCACGGTCTCTTCACCAGTCGTACATCTGTCGAGTACGCCTCCTTTTCCGAGTATATACTAGCTCGACAGCCTGTTTCGACACCTTTTCTGCGAACTTCTCTTTGAGCATCGCACCCAGTTCCTCTGCGGCCCCTTCTGCTGCTTCCGAGAAGTATCCGGAATGCTCGATGATGATAGTCCCGAGCATACCACAATCGAGTAGACGACTAAGCTTGTATTTAGCAAAGAGGTCGGCGGCTGAACATGGCTGGGTCGAGCATCGCATCTCCCATTCGTCTTCCAAGCGATAGTACGTGAGCTCCTCCTTGTGGAAGCCAAGTTTGATGTTGCGCAATCCGGTACACTGGACTACCAGCTCGAGGTCGGCATTCTCGGTAGTATCGCCCTTGTAGCGAGAGAAGAAGTCAAAGTCCAGTTGACGAATCTGTTCAAATCGACCTTTGTCCGCCTCGAGGAAAGCACGCAGGAACAAATTGTCTTTGTACGAACAAACCTGAAACCTGGAGGCGATGATGAAACTTATTACCGTTTCCTCAAACGTCTTCTTTGAAGTGAAGCACAAGTCGGGTAGGAACTTGGGTTTCTTTGGATCGTCACCGCGCTTGACGGCGTCTCGCACCGCGACTTGACCGACAGAAGGGAATGCCAGGGTCCAGATAGGAAAGCGGATTTCCCTTGGTAGATCCAGGAAGCGCGCGAATCTAGGTCTCAAGCCATGTTGTATGATGTCTGACCACGACTGAGCCGGCTCGGCAGTACTGGAATATCGTGAGGAGACTACCCTAGTAGACAGAGTAGGAAACTCAGCGAGCCTGAGCTCGAATAAAGCCGACAAACTGCGTCTGCCAGTGGGCTGCTGCTTTTCGGGTCTGCTAATGATAGATAGAGGCATATCTTCTGAGCACTAGTGACAAGTGTCAGCGCGCTGCGCTCCGGAACCTGAGCATGATCAACTTACGCTATTCTGGGCTGGTATTGACTTTATGAGATTGGTGCTTGTAGTGTCTTTCGTAGCGATGTCAAGATCGTCCGGAGAAGCCGACAGCGTTGTTGGAAAGAAACGAAATTAAACCGTTGTGCGTTTATATACGTGCATGATAGGCGCTGCAGGCAACCACAGGCAATGAAAGGTCGAAAAGTATTCTGAGTCGCGTCACAGTGGTATACAGTGATGGAGTCATCGCTGCAAAAGGCAATTCACGGGCCTCTTTTAGATCAAGGCAGTGTGCTTTGCGGGACAGTACCAAGCATCTCGTGATCACCTTGGAATGAAAGAGAGAAACTGGAGGCGACAGCATATTGGAGAGTCTCGAACGTGGCTGATATTCCTATATACGTGGGCGACTCAATCACAGCCGGTGACGACAGTAAAGCGGTAGGTGTGGTTGGTTCGTCCTCTCCTGGGTCATCGCATTACCATGGAAGTCCAGTTTTCGTTCAACTACCGATGGGGTGGCAGCTTCTTAATCAAGACTTAGCAGAGAGCGACCAAAGGGGCATAGAATGTGTTCGCACACAGCTTTGCTCTGCCTCGTGTGCTACTTGATTGATTGCTTGTGAAGCAAGCGAGTGTCCTACAAGCTTGTCATTGTTGGCCTTCACATTCCATAACCTTGAGCACCGGCCCTATTCAGGTAGAAAATTATTTTCGGCGTAGACAGCCGTGCTAACACGCGACTACTTAGGTATGTCCAACAACAACTAGATTTTGCACACATACCCAGATGCTCTTGCACCACTTTCCCATCTTCAATAACGTAGTGGTCCACACCTGCAGTAACGCGCAGACTCGTTCAATCAAATAGGTGTTACCCGTCTTTCTTTACGACTTCCAAGTAGAAAGGATCTTCGTAGGCCTTCTCGAAATCCTCATTGTTCCGTACCCAAAAGTCCGCCGTGCCATCGTATGAGAGTGCAGGCATTCTTAGATGCGCCTCATACTTTGATGTGGTCTGATACTTTGAGTAGTCAGCATCCATAAAAAGAAAATGCGCATTTCTTGACGCCTGCAAGATTCCAATATGTAGATTAGGAGAGGAAAGCTGACTTGAACGTATTTGACGATCCGGTGACGCTGTAGACACGACGTAATAAGAGGGTCATGCTTGTTCGCCCAGTGATCGCTGAACTAGTTTTCCGGAAGCTTAGAATTACGATTCGCAAATACAGTAACCCGAATACATTCTTCTGTGGACGTAATTGCTACTGCTTGTGGGCGTCGCGAATGTGGCTGGCTGGTGTGGCTAGGGCGAGGATTGCCAGGGTCGATGACGTATCACTTCCTGCAGGAACTTTGATCGGCATCTCCTCACCCACTTGCACATCCAGCTCAAAGTGCGCTTCTTCAATAAACTACTGGCGCGATGCTATCTAATCTACCTGTCGCTGCACACCACGTCGCCATTTTTGCTTTTACACTGCACGCACAGCTGTAACGACATTGGGAAGGATACGAGTGGTTCCCCACCCCTCCATAGATGATAACGATGCTGCGATCAATCACCGGCCACAAACGTTCTTGGCTTGAAGACAGCACCCGAATAAAAGGACCGTCTTTCATCAAGCTAATGGTAGCGCCCGTGATGCGGCAACTGGTGACCCGAAGCCCCTCATCTCAGGAATGGTGTTGTTCGGTGAAGCCTCCGGAAGCTTTTACCCGACTCCCGTATACATGAGTACCAAAGTTGGACCAGCTACACAAATTGACTATTCGTAAGCCTTGAAAGTCTGTGATTTCCTCCCGAATCGCACTGCTATCGGAAAGTGCGTAGCAAAGATGACGTCCATTGATCAGCCGCTGAACGGCAAGATACTCCTCATCACAGGAGGGGCATCAGGTGTGTATACCAGCATGGATGGAGAACTTGCAGCTGATATTTCTAGGAATCGGCCTCTGTGTGATGAAGCAAGCGCATGATCTCGGCGCGCGCATCCTGGTTGCGGATCTCAGAACGACACCCGACTTCGACACCTTTGTCGCGGACAAGTCAAACATACTTTATGTGCAATCTGACGTAACGCGATGGGCAGACTTCGACAAGATCTTTGGCGTGTGTGAAAAGGAATGGAATGATGTTCCTGATGGGTATGCCATCTGTGCGGGACTATTCGACCCGCCATTCTCCAACTTCTGGCAAGACCCTGAAGACGAAGGGTACAAGCAGGTCGAGGTCAACGTGAATCATCCCATCAAGTTGACAAGGCTCGCTATCAGGAAGAGCCTAGGGAAAGGAAAGAGGGCCAGTGTTTGCATCATCGTAAGTAATGCAAGCATATCGAAGTTGGCTCGAAAGAGCAGCACATGATCCATCATGGTATGTCTAACGCAAGACTAGGCGTCGGTTGCCGGCATAGCAGGCAATATGGCGGCACCACTCTATTGCGCAACGAAGCACGCTGTGGTGGGATTCGTCAAGTCCATGGGAGCGACCGAAGCGCTTACGGGTGTGAAGATTACGACACTTTGTCCCGGCTCCGTTTACACGCCGATGATGGATGAAGCAAAGCGTAAACAATTCTCTGTGACTACCGACACGGCATTGACACCAGACGCATGCGCGTCGTCCCTAATGAACCTACTACAGAAGAAAGAGTATCCGTGTGGAAGTGTACTTGAAATCACTCAGGCAGGGACGCGACTTATACCAGAGTGGGGTGTGGAGCCGCCGGCTGGTAAGGGTTCGGGACAGGACCTGGCTTTAGATGAAAACTTTATGACGAACATGCTGCAGCCTATCAAAAACGCGTTGAATTCGGAGAAGGCAAAGGCGTGAGGACACGTAATATGTAGGGACCGAATGGATTACGTATGGAAGAGTACATGATGTCTGAACCGCAGAAACCTCTCAACCGAACTTTCGCTACCAAGTCGGAATAAACCCCGCCACGAACAGAACAGAAACGTTAAACACCAAGCCAGAGTTTGACCTGGATAGTTCCGCATTTACTGGTG
Source organism: Alternaria dauci (assembly GCF_042100115.1). Lineage (NCBI taxonomy): Eukaryota > Fungi > Ascomycota > Dothideomycetes > Pleosporales > Pleosporaceae > Alternaria > Alternaria dauci. The sequence goes on from NC_091278.1 coordinate 2,111,798, forward strand.
AGGTATGTAAGGCGAGTAGTGCAACCACCGGATGCCCTTCCATACCAAGCAGAACCGTAGTTGCCCTCCATTCCACCATGCCATGGTGATACCCATGACCGACGAGCAACTCACAGTCTCCCGGAATCCATATTCTCCATACGTAAAAGAGGTACCCCCTAGAAACGCATCCTTATACTTGCGAAATCTCTCGTTGTGAGGGACCCTGTTCGTTCAGGTCGTTGAGAATGCACCCGAAAGAAACGTATCGCAAATAGAGGAAGTACCCTCCATAACACCAGTGTAAACCTCTTCCCACGTCAGGCAGAATCGTCTAACAATCGACCATCCACAGCTCGCAGTCTGACAGATTCCTGCTCCTAAGTTCTTCTGAATTATTGTCGTCGTCAAGTTTGTCCTTGGTTTCCTTCTCTGCTCCCTTAATGGCAGCCATTAGCTTTTGGATCAAATCGCCGACCGACAGCTCCTCTGCCTCAGACTCTGAAGACTGGAGTGCACCGTGTGTGTGCTTCCATTTGTCGGGAATGGGGGCCGTGAGGACTTCGTCCTCGGTGTTTTCGAGTTCTCGAGGGACGATACGAGCGTTGGTGGTGATGCTGGATGAGGGACTGAAACCACTCGGGAGGTAGGGGCGGGCAGTGGGGAAGACGGGGAGGGCGATGCCAGGGGATAGGAAGAGGGGAAGGACGAAGGCCTGAGTACGCATCTTGCTGTTGGTTTTGTGGTAGTGGACAGTAGGTGGTATGCTTAAGCTGCTCTGCCTCGAGATACACGAGGCTTTTAGATGATGAGGAAAGACAGAGAGTAAGAGTAATAACATACATGGTGTTATATACGCTGAGAAGACGCACATAAACTATGGGAAAGTGGTACCGTGGTTAAGATGTGGATGAGTCCCACAATACTTTGACCATCAAAGTATCGCTGGTCTAGCTCACATGTAGCAGTGGTACCAATATATCGCTGCTGCATACACATCCCGACTAGTAATCAGGAGATATTCATGTCATAAAACTATCATGAGAGCTTCTACCACTTTCTTGGACTATACAGTCTTCTGGTGTTTACAATTCCTCAGTGTCACCAAATCACCACTCAGAGTATCGCTCGAACGATGAGACTGACACGTCTTCAAACGGACCATCATTTATCTGGCTCTTCGGTCTCATGCACTTGCCTTGGCCCTGTGTACCGTTCACTGTGTACCAAACACGCACTTTGGTATGTTCGACCGGGGCCTTACTGAGACCGTTCCAGATCTTGTGCATCGCATCTTAACCCTGTACCTCTAGGTTCACTTACTTGCCAGCATAATTGCGCAATAGGTACGCATTCATAGTATGTAATATCGTATGGCCAACAAACTCAAGGTAATGATATTGGCTCTTCCGTAGAGCGACGTATCATCTGCTTCTGGCTTTGATTCGCGAATAACACAGATGATATATTCATCTGAATAATCAGGGGATTGGGTTCAGGGTCGCTATATGTCCTCCTAATGTTGGTTGTGAGAGTCGCCGTGGCCAATCATGGTAGAGCTCGTCTTGCCGAACGGATGGTTGGGTGAATCACTGCGCGTCCATTGGCCTTAATATCGCATTAGTGTGTACAGATAGAAGTATCGAGGTAATATTGAGGTGCGCTGGGTTCTCAAAACCTAGGTCGGATGGATATATCCCGCATATTCGTTGGGTCTGCGATGTTTGATGTGGTAATTGGAACCCAAGCTCAGCCGTGTGTTAGATCGCGGATTGCGCCTCTAAAGCAGAACCGTTTAAAACAAACTCAACCCCGCGTTTCGCCTCTTGAGCCTTTCAATGGCTCCAATCGGTGCGCCTCGTTCGCATCGAAAGTCTTGACGATGCCATCGTTTCGTTGCACAAGCCGAGTGCCAACTGACTTGAGTGCGATCACCTCGAACGTGTACTAGATCTTTTCGGAGATATTAAAGTATAAAGAATACGCTCACCAATCTAGCCTTTTCAATAGGCCTGTCGTGATGCGATGGATCGGACACGCGTACCTGCCCGTAGGCGCCGAAGAGAGCAATGGGTATGACTAGCACGGTAAGGCCGCAATTAGCTGCGTGACTTCCTATTATGTAAAGTCTTGAAGTACCTTTTAGTATGTCATCCTTGTGTTTGTTTTCATCCCTCCAGTGCCTGAGGTGGCACGTTCAAGGATGCTGTTGGGTATGACGCAATCGTGACAAGCATCATCTTGATGACTATGCAGAAGCTTCGCAGGGCCTGAGGAGAATGAAGCTTCGGTCTTACACCGCACCTATCTTGAAAATTGACATATTTTTGTTGCTAAACGTACAAGAAAGTTCGATTCGGTATTTGTCAGCCATGATAATTGGTATCTCCACGGCGACCCACACACCTAGCCGTTCCCAACCCCTCATCGTACAACAAACAAATACTTTGCGCGCGAATAACCCCAGTTTCCCGGAAAAGCAATACAGCGCTGTAAAGCGCAATAACAATTTCTGGTATTGTATACATCAACGGTACGTAAGTTTATTGGCCGTCCGCGAATACAATGCCGCCGACACGACTGTTGAACTCTCTCTTCCACAAAGGCATCATGGATCGCGGCAATGGATTCTCGTCGTCATATCCAAACACCTCGTATATGACATCATGATTTGCGGCAATGGAGGCTGCACTCGACGACCCGTATTGCCGAATAACAGCCGTGCGCAAGTTGAGCAGCTTGTCCTTGCGCCGTACTACGATATTTTTGAACAGAGCCTTCAAGGATTCTTCAGATGGCTGTGGAAAATTTGTGTTGACATGCAATTCTTCCATGCTCTCCGGAAGCATGTCGCCCATACATGGAATGTCAATGTGTCCCCACGACCTTGAACCATGCGGAACGTGCGCATCGCGGCCACGTCGCTGCCCGCTTTCCAGAGGCGGGCCGCAGAAGCATTCAACATCTACCTCAAGCTTCTTCAGCTTCGGGAAACGCAGAAAAGAGGAAAGACCATTCACAATCTCGCCATGCAGCTCATCGATGGTGATGGCAAGCTCAACAATGGTATTGCTGTTGTAGTTTGCCAGCGCCTCAAGCATTTCGCCGGCATTCCAATCGTGTTCAAGACCGTCCCATTTTGTTTGGTGAGAATACTTAAAGACCTCCAGAGCTGGTGTGTTTTCTAGGAAGGCTGAGAGACCGGTAGCGTCCATACAGCAATACGCGAACTCAACGCGGGTCAGCGGGGACTTGGTAAGTGGGTTCATCCAAGTGAAAGGCACGCCTCCCCAATCCTCGTCGACGGCCACACAGCTAACAGCATAAATGTTTCTGATGCTTTTCAGTGCCATGAAGGGCGCGAGGCATTGCAAGCCGACTCTGACATCGTAGCCTTCCTCCACAAACGGCAGGATGGTCTCTAGTCGAGCCAAGGGCTTTTTTCGGTATCCATTCTTATTGGACATGGCAACAAGCGACTGGACGTTGGGGACCAGAGCTTCAGCGCTCTCGCCTTCTCGAACCTCATGCCACCTATCAGGCAGCTGCAGTGTTTTTAGATTGGGAAGGAGACTCAACAAAGCGACAGTCGCATATAGTTTGTCCATGTTCGATTGGTCCCCCGCGCGGTCTTCTTCCAGGATGCGGGTCCACCAATCGTCCTCATCGGCATCGGCGTAATGCTCGGCATTTCGTAGCAAACGTTTGATATCCTGCATTGCTTGCTCATCCTCGCGAAAAGTGAGCGCATCGGCCTCGTCCGACATCTCATCTTCTGCACGGCGGTCCCAGAGGGAGAGGGTTTCAATATACTCAGCAATGATTGGATCGCGGGCAATGTCGTGTAGGATTGCCAATGTGTCGCCGCGACGAGTTCGGCTCATGTTAGTGGTGTGGTTCCAGGTCCTCCGTAAGGCATTGTGCTGTCGGATCTGGTTCGCTGCCCGCTCGTATACCGTCTTGCATGAAAGCACAAAGCTTTCGAGGCCGCTAGGTGCGGTGCGATCGATGATCAGGTCGAGAATCTCCGGCGGAAGATCGAGGAGGCCCATGGCTGTATCCTGTGCGGCACCGCCGGCGTCAAGTCGACGAGGGACAAGAGGGGTAAACCGGAACTTCTGATAGGCAATGGAAGAAGTGGGACACGTGTGGCTTTAGATGCAGATGTTGTAGTTGAGGTATGTTACCGTGAGTTAGGTACACGCTGCATGGAAGCTACTGATGTCAGCTCTCGAACATTTGCGCACGAACGGATTCTAGAATCGCAAGAGCTCAGGGTCTGTGATGTTTGGAATCGGCGAAGAAGGTCCGAAGCAAGTAGGGATGTCAGAGAACGGCAGTCGTTGATTGGTCTCGGTGGCAAAGTCCTTCTTGTCGGTGTCTGAATCCTGTGGTGGGGTAAGCTAGGCACTCTTTGAGGCTAGTCTGTGCAGAAAACGACGACTCCTTCTCCGAGCACCTGGAACCTCGCTTAGATGCTGCCAGCGTAGATTCTTACGATGACACCGCGTTGCACTAATGATGAGATATCCATGGTACGATTAGTACGTGCAGTACACCCCAATACTTGGCCTTCACATGTCTCGACGGGCCTAGAAGCAATGGCATACGGCAGATTCCAAGGCGGAGAACGCCATAGAAGAATCTTGTAGAATCACACGCACGGAAACTTGGAGCTATTTTATCCGTTATCAATGTTCTGAGCGCTGCCTTGGTGGGGTGCATGCTGGTATTCAACCGATCAAGAACATCCATCCCTAGCTCGAAGAAACTTTACTAATCAGAGCCTAGTCCTTGAAGCACAGGCCTGGAGACAGATGACCTGGGTATTTCTAGCATGTTCAGTGAGACTAGTCTCTGATCTAGACGAGTAGTTTTGGGCGTGTCGATAATGCTTCGGGCAGGAAGATTTAGGCGTTTGCTGAGTGGAACTTTATGTTGTCCGAGGGGATAGATGTTGCCGTATGTTGGATATGTTGTCTGCGAATCCAGTCGGTAGCCATAACCCTAGAGATTTGCAATGCCTTGATCAGGTTATACAGACTCATGCGCTTACCACCCACTCTACGTAACCGTGAAGAGCTACCTAGGTATCAAGAAACTGAATGGGAACTACCTAATTACTAGACTTATTTCGGATGTGACCAGTGCCTCATGCGGGAGGCACATCTCGAGTAAGCGGAAGCCACTGCGTCTGACGAACGATTGCGATAACATAAAATTTATGGATCGCTGCGCTAGCAACTCTTCAGGGCGCTGATGCAAGCGTAGTGCTGATACAGGAGTAGTGCAGTCGGAACCGCACTGACGCTCCGACCCAATCACCGCGAAGTCACGCTCGCGATTCTTGGCTGTAAAATAGGTCACGCAATACCACGCGTCAGGAACAAGATCTTGAACAAGGCTCGATAAATAGTGCCTAAGCGCGTTTAGCTGAGCATTCTACATCTATGAAACTCCACACGGGCCATCGCAGTGAATACCTAGACCACCTGCAGTCTAGGCTCAAGCGCCCTCGAACGATACCCACTGGAATCTTCGACAGTTCTCATGGATATCATCTATCATTCCATCTTCTTGGAATCAGGATGCAGCACGGCCCAAAGCGCGAGATGTACCCGATGACCCTTTTTGCCCAATCTGCATCAAGGTGGACATGGCAAAGTCTCGCCACTGGGTCTCTGTGTTTCGAAACAAGACTGCATTGCGCAATCATCGCGGCACCATGCATCAGAAAAGCTCCGGGTCAAGATCCAAAGGGACCTTGTAATGCAGTTGTATGCTGCAGAGCCCAGTTGCATCGGCGAATGTTTGTCCCGCTGCGTAACAAATCAAAGTAATCATTCGGCTGAGCGACATCACCCACCATCAAAGGATTACATCCGAGAGACTGGTCTCTTTGAAAATCTCTTCCCGCTTCATTCAACCATTACAATTGGTAATGTATTACGTTTCTTACACTTTCCAAGTATGCGATGATTTGAGGCCTCAGTTGGGCAGTATAGCATTTGGGTAGTAACACCGGGCCTGTAACCCTGTCGGTAAGTCGCAACGTGGCCTTGCCCCGCCACAGCTGAAGACGCCACTGTTCAGTCCTAGTCCACAGCATCATGGTCACGCCCTGCCAGCCTGGGTTGCTCGAAGTCTTCCACCGGCCGCGGATCTACATTACGGAGCAGAACTGTGGCAGACTTTGGCGATGCCTCACCTACCCAAGCACCTTCTTCGGCTGTGCATGGTAAGGGTCCGTGATAGGGGTGGAGATTTCGGCGACCAATGAATTCTGGGTGGCTGGGCCGGCGGTGATGCTGAAAAGTCTGCTCGAGCTGTTCGCCAACGGACAGAGGCGTATAGTAGACGGATGCTTCTGTAAGTCCTGTCGGAGACGGCGATGCTGCCCGAGACTCAACAAGAGTGGTTGCATCTGGGCGTAACCGAGGAAGCGGTGGCTTTACAGTCGTACGAGGGTCGAGATTCGGCATGTTCATCTCTTCAATACCATTAGGTCGCTGATAGTGGTGCTCGCGCGACAACTGCCGCGGTCGGATACCGGGCTTGCAGAGCACCCTAGGCTCGCTGCTTTCCGTCGCACAATGAGTACCGGACAGGGACATAAGCTGACCTTCCTTCATACTGAATGCAGGCACGACCAAGTCTTGCAACCTGTATTCTTGGTTGGGTACGCTCCGGTACTGAGATGGCTCTCCTGTAGGAAACGTGAGCATGTCTTTGAGTCTTCGACATGTAGTGGCCACATCGTCGGCCAAACGATCTTCCCAAATCCCTTGTTTGTGCGGGTGATAGTCGCCGTACGCCAAAGGGTCGTCATCATGCTCGTCTCCATGCGCGATGAACAACTGCTCTTTTACATGTCGTTTCGCAGAAGTCTCTATTGGAAATATGCGAGACAATTCCAGAGAGGGATCACGTGCACCTTGAGCAGACTCCTCGCAACCTCTTGCAGTATCCTCGGCTTCATCGCTGCTGATATCACCGTCATGCGTATCCTCTTTCTCATGGAACGTCGGTACCGTCGCGCGTCGATGGATATCGTACTGAAATTTGGTCTTTCCTGTTCGCTTCTCGTTGATGTATTCGGGAAACTCGTTGACTGCCTTTTGCGGCTGACCACGCCTGTTCATGCAGAACTTTTGAATCTCGGCGGGGGTAAAGAAATTAGACGGTACCAAGCGCCCAAACGCTCGGCCCAACTTTCTGATTTCTTTCTGCGACTCTTTGACGTGCTTGTCGCTGCCAAAGATGCGTGCAAACGTGATGGCAGCGGTGATCTGATCCGCGAAGCCGAGATACACTTGAGTATCTATACGACCGGGACGATACAAGGCTTCATCCAAAGAATCAGGAGCATTCGTTGTCAAGATTACGATATGCCCTTCCCGTGATCCGGGTCCATCTAACGTGTTGAGAAGACCACTAAGAGTAATCTTTGTCCTTGAGGGTGGAGGAAGCGGATTTATATTCTTCGGGTCCACCTTTTTCGGCTCAGTCGCCCTAGGCTTTGGGTCCCAAGTGTCAGAGGATTCCGATTCCGGAAGGGTCTCGTCTTCTTCGTCACTAGCATCAGTCTTTGGCATCATCGTGCGTTCACGGACGATGCCTGCGGCGTCGATGTCTTCAAACAAGATGACGCAACGAGGTGGCAAGTGCTTGACTTTGTCTTGCAGGATCGTGTCGTCCATGCCGGCTAGATCGATGACGCAAAGCGGGAGATTGTAATGGCTCGCAATCGCCGTAGACAGGCTTGTCTTACCAGTACCGGCTGGCCCGTTAAACATGTAACCCCTTCGGTATGGCGTTCCGTTTTGCCAATAGTAGTCCTCGGTTCCCTCAGCAAAGAAGACCTGAAGATCCGTCAAAAGCTCCTGCTTCTTCCGCAGATCCATATCAATCGTCTCCAGTCTACGCTTCCTAGAAGTATCATGCACAGTGTATCTAGCCGAGACGCGTTCAATCTTTAGCAACGTCATCTGGGCGTTAGCCGTTTCGTGAATATCTCGTAGCAAGGCTTCAATAGGTTTTCTACTTCCCCACATGCAGCGCAAAGTAAGCTTCCCATCGTACCCTCTGGCGTCTGGCTTGTACAGCAAAAACGGCACACCTCTATGGAAGAAAGGAGTGTAGCCTGCAGAAGCGATGAGCTGGTGACTATTACTCTCATCAGTATCGGCTGTTTTTGTCTCGTTCGACAAGTCCCTCCATTCAAGGTGTTCAACACTAGGAAGCCAGGCAAATAGTTGATTGGAAGGTTGCTTGCTGATCCATATCAAAAGGTCGGTGACGAGCGCATCTTGATAATCGAGCTCAACAGAATTCGTGAGATTCGAGCTCAGCTATTCGTACGTTGCGCTGCCGTATTTGTGGGCGGGGACGCACATAGCAATAGCCCAGACCAGGTATTTCAAGTCTAGGCCCATGTTGCTGTCGATCCAGGTTCAAATGGCCTTGAAAAGCGGCTTCTCCATGCTGCTCACGATTGACGAGTCCAAAACGGTCTCGAGAAAATTAATTTCTCGCTTTGCTCTACGACCCTTTGTTTTCCGCCTCAAGTTAACTCGATATTCGTCATCGTCGGAGCTATAATCACTCATTTCCGGCCTAATGGAAAGTGATGGAAACCTGATGCCGATGCGACGTAACAGGGAGGGATGGGTGGAGGATGGCGTCTGGTGTAGAGGGGCGCCGTAGTTTGAGCGACGGATCCAAAGATCGTGGTCGCGGTTGTGAGGTAGAGAATTTCTGTAATTAATTTACGACGAGGGTTCGGTAGAGCATATAAGAAGTGGAGGGTGTAAAAAAGGTCAATCGCGCAGCCTACAGTGTGTTGCGCTCTGTTTCTGCATATTGTACAGGTTCTTGCGTGGAGAGTCGCAGAGATTGAGCACATTCGCCTGGAACCCATCGCCTGTATACAAGAGCTTTCACTCACTCGGAGGTAGAGTGACTGGATGCTGTAAAATAAAGAGTAGTCATTGCCGGTTCATTCGCAGTCAAACCATTACAAGCAGGTCCTCGGTAGCCTGGGGATGGAGTCTTCGGCGCATGCCAACGGAACGCGTCGGTGGCGATGTCGAAAACCATGACGCAATTGTCACTGCGACTTTTTGTAGAGACATACACCAGGAAATTTTTTGCAACGCATTAGCTGCGTGTTTGTTATTTGCGCGATGCGGATGAAGAGACCGGAGTGTGGACGAAGGACAGCGACAAGTGGGCTGAGAATAAGGAACGCGCTAACGCACTGCGTGAGGTCGCGCGCCCCCCCCCCCCCCCCAGCCATTCCACCTGGCACGAAACGCGATAGTCCAACAGCGCCAATCGACAGCGACGCGCGATGAAGGCGTTATTCCGAATTGCGCATATCCTGCTGGTGCTTTCCCTCTCCTTCTTGCTGATATATAGCGTTTACTACGCGTTCGCTCTATTGCGAGAAGATCAGCAGCAGCTTGCAAAGCTTTCGCATCCCCCAGCGATCAACGAGGGCAGCACCGGGGAGATCACTGAAGAAGATGTCCCACGGAAACCGTCACCACAGGAAATCGTATGTCTGTCCTGGTCGTCAGGTAGTCCAAGCACAAAGATACTGACTATATGCAGGCTCATTCTATGAACACAATGTGGGATTACCTGGACGACTGGGATGAGGACCATTGCATCAACGTCTGTGAGGCATCGTGGATTGCCTGTCAATTGAGGAATTGCGGGCATTTACCGTATGTCAGACAGCAAGAGCTTTGATTGTTCACACCACATCGCAGAGTATGTTAATAAGTCTCGTGTGGGGATGTGCGCAATCGGGAGATGGATGTTGAATGCCGCGGTGCCCCACAGTTGCCATCAATATGGTTAAGAGGTAGACTCCATGTTGTCAGATTACAAGCAGCACTTGAAATGCTACTATTCGCCCAAGGTATCCAGGAACGCGGGTATCTGTGTCGCAGAACCGGGTGGATAACCCATGGAGACCTGGACCTCAGTAGGCTTAAAGGAGCGAAGAGAATCCTCGCTTCACTTCTGCCCATAGTCGACGGTGCAACCATTCCAACTGTCATGACCTTACTCATATTCGCTCTCGCCATCATGGTCCCTTCTGCGATGGCCTTTGAGTGCACACGCGAATACCTCCAGAGCACAGCAGACTCCTACGTCAACCTCATGGCAACAGGCCAGCACGACCGATTCGAAAACCTCGCCTACTCCATGAAGTACTTTGAGAACAACCAGACGGCTTCTATCCTCAGCGGCGTACCAGCCCTCGGACTAACGATCGACGCCCACCGCTCCATCCTCGACACAAGGCAGTGCAAGACCATGACTGAGCTCGTCGTTACCAACCCCATACATCCATACGTCATCCACACCCAAATGACGCTAGATACCGAAGGCAACGTAAACCTCATCGACAGCATCGTCACCGACACGGGCGACTGGGCCTTCAACGCAACCGGCTACCAGTACTGGAACGCCCAGGAGTCCTGGCTGCCCATCCCAGAAGCCGCACGCGACTCGTACGACGTCGTCAAAGCAGCCGGCACGGCATACGCAGACCGCTGCAACGATATTACTGTTCAAGTCCCCTGGGGCGTACCCTGTACCCGTCTTGAAGGCGGCGCGTATACAGGTCGTGGAAACCTGTCGGCCAACACGTGTGATCAGGTGCCTACGCATGTTCCCATGACGAATCGGAAGTATGTCGTGGATGAGGTGATGGGTGTTGTGGACATCTTCATGGGGTTTACGGGGTTGGATCGCACGCGGAATGCGGAGGGGGCGCCGGATAGTCATATGTTTCGGGTGGAGGGGGGCAAGATTCGGTATATTCATACAGCGAGCGCGTGTTTTGTGGATGGGTGCGGGATGAATGGTACTGGTATGTTTGGAGCTGCGGATAGTGATTGAGTGGTGCACTGACGAGTTGATAGATCCTGGGATTGGAGGGAGGTTGTTGCGCCCCTCGCGCATGGAGCTGGAATAGCGGGAATGTGGCATTGTGGTCCCGCTTGGGCTAGGTGTGAAGAAGGCGAAGTGCCGAGTGCATACTGGGACTGGCTGGCTACTGATAATTCGATCCCATGGATCATAAATTTACTATATACCTGCAAGTGAGCATTACTGCAATCGTTTCTCTCATGCGTTACAAGATTGAGGGCTCGTGTCGCTCTACATAAAACATATGATACCGTACATGTTCGTCACCATTGCAAATCCTCCGCTTTCATACTAGGTGTCGTCACTTTGGATGCCGTCGCTCAAACGCCATATTTTGGTACAGAGAAGAAGGGGAAGAAGTGAAGGCAGTACAAGAAAACAAAGTACTGTGGAAGCAAAAGGGTATTCTCAGGGTATCCATGGAGCGGCGGTTAGAAGAGGCCGCACGTAAGAATGCGGGTAAGTTGTGGGGAGCTTGATGAGAAGGATGAGTCGCGACGGGAGAGCTACCGGCTAGGGTTTGTTCACCTGAGCATGTCAGCGCTTGCGTCTAATCAGATAGTATCATGCCATGACTTACCGGTATCCGCGGCCTCCGCGGGTGCCTCTCCTCTCACGGTAGTCCTCGCGTTCTTCAATGACCTCGACGACATCGTCACCGGGTACGCGACTCCGTCCCTCGACGATGATGCTCCTCGCTCTCGGTGCTGACTGCCTCCTCTCCTCGACAATAATCTGCGAGCGGCCACTATTCCTCCTCGGGCTCCTGCTCACCTCACGCACTTCGGACCGGCGGCGCGAGCTGCGTCCGCCCTGTGAATTGCGTCGCCTGCGCACGACAATTTCTTCCTCGCCCGCCATGGCCGTCGTGGTGCCTGCCTTGTTGGTGCCGGCCGTCAGCGACTGGATGAGCCAGCAGATGAGAAGGAAGCCGGCGACGCTGCCGAGGACTATGCCGACGACGGTGCCGGGCTCCGGGCCCGAGGTGTTGTAGTAGGTGGGTATTATGCCTTGCTGCGTGTATATGACGTTCTGTCGCTTGGCCATGGGCGCCGTCTCGGGTGCAGCAAAGACAATGGCCGGGACGTCTAGGGCAGGCTGGCGGGAGTTGAGGCCGCCCGAGTCGCGGGGCGCCGCCATGTTGGCAATGGCATTGTAGTGGTAGTCGCGCACGGCGGGCATGGCGAAGGGGTGTCGGGCTATGCGACACTGGCCGCGAGAATGCGCGCTCTGGCAGCGAGATGGGCGGTGGTGGTGTTGGTGTCGCGGACTCGGCGTGTTTGGGCGTGGGCGTCGTCTGGGGGAACAGGAGTTCCTGGCCTGAGACCGAAGATGCCGGCGCTAGGTGTGGGGGTGCGAGGCAGATCAATGGCGTGTGGACAAGACTGCAGCACACAATACAATGCTGAGAGGAGATGCAAGACAAGATAAGATGCAATCACTTGCAGAGTGCCGAGAGTCGGTCCAAAGTAAAAAAAAAGGAAAGGGAATGCAGGGTGGTGCGCTTGCGTGAGATTTGACACAGCGACTACGACGCAATGATGCAATTCTCCATGGCATCGCAATATGGGGGCTGGGGCCCAATAATAGGAGGCTGAACCTCTCAACACCACTTGCTGCACCGCGCAGCATCGCGACATGGCTTAGCCGGCGGATCCCGCAAACACAGCTCTATTACCGATCCAGACTCGTCGCAGTCGATTGCTGTCGTCAAACGCGCCATGCCCAACGCTCCGCGGGGGGCGCAACGCCTGAATTTCGACATCATCTCAACCTCGCCAGCAGAACCTTGCTTTGGAGAGTTGACAGGCCGCTTCGTACTCTACCCGCCCATTCTTGTTTTCCCTCCTCGCTTGCTTTTTCCTTCTGCAGAGGCCGCGTCCCCCTGCAGAAGACGCTGCCTTTCCGTGCATGCCTTCCCACCAACCGCCTCGGCTTTGCGCGCCGGGCCAAACAGCTTGTCGCGCCCTCACGTGAGGCCTCGACGGTGCCTGCCCATCTCGCCCACATGGCCAGGCAGCCACAACCACGATAACAACAACACCACAAATCTCATCAGAGCAACCACGACAATTTGCCAGCAGTCACCCTGCAAATGACAAACTCACTGGTACACTACTTACATATCGCTCAGTAGACGCAGAGCCTCACCACCGACAGCATCGCTGATCAGCTTGCAGAGGCGGCTGCCATGCGGACCTGATTGGTGTCTGGTGCCGGATAATTGTACAGTGAGTCTCCTCCATAGACCTTGTCTCATACGCAAGGTCACGTTTCGGCGAGGTCACGTTTCGGCGGGCCGTTGCAGACCATGCACCATGTGAGAAAACCGCTGGATCCGGCCCTCAGTTTACCCAATCTAATTTCTGACATACGGTTGTGAATACGGAAAGCGCCTTGCACTCATGCAATCGACTTGGTATTTGCGATTCCAAGTTCGATCCGAGGCTGAGCATTTCCTTGATACACAGTATGGTCCTTTTGAACTCTGGTCACCCACTGCATCTGTCGTCAGCCTCCCCCAAAGTGTCTCAGTCATCCCTTCTGCATACCAATATTGCAAGCAACTGTCCGCTAGATAAAAATCGCCAAGCTAATCTTGACGGAAATGAGCCTTCAGCTGTCGGCACAGAGGCATTGCCACTACTCTGAACGAGAAAGCAGTGACTCTTGATCAACTGCCCACAGAGCCAACATCGCCTCGGCTGCGATTGCTCCTTAGACAACCGTATGCTCGTGGCGAAGGAGCTACGCAAAACCATGTGGAAGATTTTGGAATGCGGAGATTGGTGCTAGTAAGGGATAGTGAGCATGTCCAATGCAGTGTGGTTGACAAGTGACAGAGTTTGATCGCTCGTAGGTGCTCGAAGCAGCTGCCAGGACGCAGCTTGGGCAAGCCCGCGCGAGAAGTGCCCCACCTCTCAAATGCCGCCACCATTGGCTCCACAGTCTGTCCGAAGCCTCGTGCCCAAAGACGCAAGCATCAACTCAGGGCAAACACTCTCTACACCATCGTTCATCCCAGTTCATGGTATGCTCTCGCCGCATGCTATGCGCAAGAAAAAGAGCCCCTTTCTAAGACTATCGCGAACACAGCACATCTGTCGTCGCTACCTTGCAGACTTCGTCGGCCGCCTCACCTGGCCTTTGTGCGCAAGGAAATCAACTACACAACGAGACTCGCACCGTACGCTCCGCGACATCCATGGTAGTGTTGAGGATTTAGTTTCCAGCATTGAAGACAGCCTAGAAACCACTCTGGTGAAAGTTGACAAGAGCAGCGCGCCTCTGAATTTATGATGCATTACTCCTTATGAGTTTTGGAGGACTGGTCAAAGGGAACTGTTCCGAACATGCCTTTACTCTATCTGGCCACCTCCCACCCGGCCAAGATGCATCATCGCCCATACCAGACTATCGCATTAAGAATCAAGCCACCCCAGATGCACCCTCCAGGCCGATAGACTGCCCGGCTTTAGTATTCCATCGTGCATGGTGTATTGAACCTGAACCAATGCCGAGTTGTGCATGGTAGGCTTCATGTCGAGGCTTGAATTCAAGGCCTGCAAACCAATTTTTCATTTGAATAGAACATGAACTCCGGCTCACAGCTGCAGAGCCCTTGATAGCCTTGCGATGGTTGAGCTGACCAAGAGCCTTCCCCAAGAAGCGAATCAGTAAGCGTGTTACCCACCCTCTCCTCGAATCGACATCTCAGCATGCGCGGCATCGCCCATCAACGCAACGCGACTTCTGGAAGACGATTGGTCTCGATGTCGCGGAGAACATGCTGCTTGTTACGAATCTGCTCTGGCTTGGGTAAGCTCACAAAGTTCACATCGCTGCGGCGAAAGTTTCTCCATGACTTTGACAGCGGGATCGAATTTCTCTTGCTGGGCGTCCGTCCATAGCTATGATTCCAGCTCCGCGACGTTCGAGTAAGGTCTAATCAGGTTCCGGCGGTAGCGAGCGGAGAGCTCAACAAAGTCGATGTAATGTAGGATTGCGAAGCGGACGAAGCCAGGGTAGGGTCTGGTGCACACAATCCCGCTGTGTCCGAGTGGTGAGTATCTTCAAAAGACCTCGCTAGATAAATCCTCACGCGCTAATCCCACTCCACGTGAAGGATCTAAGCCAGCCAAGCGCGCGAACGGCGGCGCCGAGCCTTGTGCAACGGACAAGCATAGCGGCCATCTACCCCAGCTGTCAGTACCTCGTCGCAACTAAACCGCGAAGGCCGACATCAACCCCTCGTGCAGCATCTCCGGTCGAAATGAATCCGAAGGCGGAAGTGTTACGCTCCCACTGGGTTGGGCACAGTCTCCATGAGTCGTGATTGGGGTGTAAGCCTGCAGGCCAAGGCAGAATTTCCGAGTCTCGAACTCCGCGAACCAGGGTGGCCTGATAGCTGCCACCAAACCCTTGATCTTGCATGATGCAGCAGCATCTGTGAAGGCCCTTATCAACTTGTGTGTAGCCGCTCAGATCCGGTTCTTTTA